>NC_061483.1:10897093-11243343 GCF_022539355.2 Hippoglossus stenolepis
CACTGCCTTTTACAAAGAGCAATTGTTTTCTGACAGCTAAGTGAATCTCTGCTGGAATCGCAGGGAGAAGGGGTTGAGTGTGGAGGACTTTCATGCAGAGAGCTGACACACAGAATTGAGAAGGAGCCTGTTCTCTGTTCTCAAAGAAATAACTTTGGCTGTACTTGATGCTCTCTGATAGCAGCAGGGAGGGGGTTCACATATTCGCCTCGGATAATGGGCTTTTAGACATAATGGCGCGAAGCCAGTGCGCCAAAACAGAGACAATTCACAATTCGGCATCTGTTGCATTAAAAGATGTTAGGTGGTGTCCAAATGTACCATCTGGCTACAGGATGAGTGGGAACCCATGCAGGTTTCATCCGCTGATTTGTAAGTTGGTTGGGAGACAATTTGTATCCAATAATTTGCACAAATGCATCAGTAAGATAAACAAAGAAAAAAACCATCATCCTCATTACCTGCTATTCTGTCTAAATGCGAATTTAATTGCAGTAGCTAACTGCTGCCGTCAGGTAGAAAAAAATAAAAGGACAGAATCCAAAGCAAAGGAGATCCCGCAGTTTTTCATCAAGTCAAGTTTCTTAGGACTGAATTTAAAGCAAAACAACCGAAAAATCACGGTTGATAATTCATTATTCTTATGCTCATTATGCTTTTTAACCATTAAATTAGATTCATATATCCCCAAGAGCAGCACAACACGTAAAGATTTACTCTCTGACCCAAGATAATTGTTACAGAGCCACATATTAATTTTGCATTCCTCATGACGAACTGCTGTCAGTGGTATTCTTTTAATTTTATTATAAATTTCTTTCCAGTGACGTTAACAGACCTGAACCTTTGTCAAAACATCACCTTCAATAATAATTAAGCCAAATCAGTTGGAGCTGATTTAAACACAGAGTCACTTTTTTGTACCTACACCTGCAGTGTGGTGCCGGCTGCAGCATTAGAAGCAGCAGGCAGCGCGATAAAAGAAAAACTAAATCATTTAAATAGAGCAGTGATTTGTGAATGCCTCCAGTGTGAATACGACAGGACAATGGTAGTTTTAAACTTGCTGAGTGATGGTGTGAACCAGGAGGGAGTTGCCTTTTAAATAAAGCATGGTGGTAAAGCATATGAGAGGGCCGACGCCAAGGGCCATGACTTTGGTATAATGATGAAATAAGAGAGAGAGGAGAGGAAAGGACGCGGTCTTCGCTGACTGACGATTCAATAAGCTCCAATGAATGGTGACAATCGTTTCCACACAACCATTGCATGTACAGTATACAGTTATCCAGAGATACCAAATGTGGCCGATACAATATTTCTTATTGATCGTGTGTGAGGAAATGTGACATGTTGACAATTACATAGCCAACTAGCTTAAGGCGCTTTCCATTCACTGAAGTCTTTACAATTTCCTGAAATTGTCCAAAGTGGCTGTATGTGAGAACGCAAATGTCCAAGTCAGTTGCTCTGGACTTTTCCTGGACTTAGCCCCCCCGAGTAAAGTGTCTGGTAAACCTCCTGAGTGAGCCCATGTGAGGATACACTTCACAGCGAGCGAATGGGATTGTTTTTTCTAACACGTGACGGATGCAAAACTGGCAGAATCCAAATAACTCAGGATGAAAAAAGAGATGCCATTCACACAGAAGACGCCGACCAAGACGTCAATAATGTGCTGCGAACAAAAAGCACTGTGATGTGACTCCTGCAGGCTCTACTTAGGCACAGACCCCTCCTGAATGTTTCGAACATGTTCCTGCTGTTGTGAACACGTCTCACCCGCAGCGTCCCCTGCTGTGTTCTTCGTACGTGAAATGCAATCTTCTAATGCTTTCATCTTGTTCTGATGGTTTGTGTTTCCCGCTTTAACACAGGGCAGCGGCCCTAAAACTCTGCTAATAAATTGTCGAATCCAATCCGAGAGAACCACAACGTTACCATTTTCTGACAAGCGTATCAAAGAGAGGACACCGAGAACAAACCAAGCAGTGAAATTATTAGCCGGAAAATGAGTATTATGGTTTGGAAGGTTGTAATGATGTTGTGCAGCTCCCCCAGTTTGTCAGTTCAGATCTTTTTCCCTGATCTGTGTCGAAAACAACAAACCTCAGCTCTTCTGGCCCCATTCATCAGCCCTGCCACCCACCGGCAGCAGGTGACAGGGGTGGAAGCAGACGAATGCAGGCTACATGGGGCTTTCACAGTAAACCACAGGAGCGGGGAGGTCTGTGCACTCCAGAACACGCAGGCCAAGACACAGTGTCACACGTTTCTCTCCTCCCCTACACTCAGGACGTGAAATTATATTTAAAAGTTTCATTTACGATTTAAATTCAGGTTCCTAAACGTTGTACAGTATAATAAACAGTAAAATACTACCATTAATAATAGTATATGTTGATCAGGTTGTTATGGTTGGTTAAGTTTAGGCAGCAAAGTCAGAAAAAGGTTGGATTGATGGGGAAAAAGAAACCAACCTTCGATACTGAGTTATTTCATTCCAGCCACAAGGATGTCGGTGCACATGTTCACAGATGGAAAGCACGAAGGCAGGGATTTCAGTATCTTCAGAAAAAGTGAAATAGGGCAATTGTTTGTCCTTGGAGGCGAATTTGAGCTGCCATGTATTTGCATCTTGCAACTCACAAGGACATCTGTTTTCTCTTGGGAGAGTCTTAACTCCACTCTCCGTTGCTAAACTGACGGCACCCTGTGGGGGAGACCTCTGCTTTGTAACGGGAAAGAAAGGATGTGATGTGATGGAGCGATGCTCGACCCCAACACACCCACTGATAACGTATTCCTTCCTAATCTCAACCGACCCACTGTGAGCCTTTGTTCTCAACAACAACCACAACAACAACAACAACAAGGGCAATCTCTCCGCCTTGTGTGAGTGTGTCATTCATCATGATTCACGTTCTGTGCATTCGATTTATCAACAGCAAAAACGCCCAGCTGGTTGTTTTGGAATTGACTAAAATAGAATTAATTAGATAAAAATGGAATAAAAATGGACAAAGTGACAAAGATGTGTTGTAATATAAACCAATATGATGTGCTAAGTTTAAATTTTCACACTTTTAACATATATATATATACTGTATATAAAAGTGAATCCGCCACATGCTCGTGCAACATTGGCAGTGAAATGCAGGCTGGTCTCAACATGGCTGTGATAACAAGGCTAATGTGCAATAAAGAATAAATGATTAGAATAAGACCAAAATTCATGATAATTGCCATTTTCAATTATCAAAGTGCTGTTCAATGACAGAGGATGTTTGGCTTGTTTTATTTAACAATGGTCAATGATGAAACATACAAATACAAAATTTGTAATACAAAATACAAAATACTAATAAACTATTCAGCACATTCCTTGCAAAAGTAGGTCTACTGTCCCCATGCAGTGGGTTCATTAACTAAGTATGTCAATATATTGTAGCTACACCAATCAGCTCCAGCATTAAAACAGATTTTAATGTTGCTACGCAGTAAATGTAACCTGCTTTCCTTAGGCTATTTGATACTGTGAATGGAGTGTGTTAAATATATATAAAGTACAAGCTAACTTAACCTTGTTGCTTGAGACGGTGCAATAGTGACTCTGAATACGACCTTTGGGGATAATTTTCCTTCGCAACCACCTACAGTATCAACCAAGATTAAGCTTTGAGGAGTTCCTGTCACTGTCTCAAAGCACTAAAATAATTGTCCTTGAGGAAATTAATTACCTTTGTGCACTGTTGCACTGTGTGTGGGAAGTGATTTAGAGTTAATGAAAGCTGAAGCACTGTCATCTCTCCCACTGTCCTTCATTTTTCAGGCTAATAAAGTCAGCCGAACGGGGCGGGTCCCTCCATGTTGCTCTGAACCGAGTGTGTTTGTGCACAGGAGGATTTTACAGATTCTGGTTTTTTTCCCTCTTTTCTAAAAGAAGATAATTCTGTTCCAGTAAAATTGGGGGTAAAATCATCTCGGTCATGCAGATGTTTTTTTTTTTTTTTATATCTTTGCAAAACAAGCAGCAGTTTCCATCACAATGAACATTAGTAATTTGGGAAATTAATGAGTGAGGGCAAATTGCATTACACTTCAAAGATTTAGATAAGATTATGAAGGATGTGACAATTCGAACTGTTATCAGAGGAAACTGTCAGAGCAATTAAATAAAAGAACAAAGAAATTATAAAATCCCAGAGCGTTTGTTAACCTCTGAGACTCAGATCTGAAATTAGAAGGGGATATTTATTGGCTGATACGCTTCCCCTCTGAATTGCAAAATAACCGCACCAGCTTCCATTAACACAATAAAGAATGCACGCTCGCATAATCACCACGAAACAATCGAGCGCATCAGGACACTTCAGACAGAAAAACAGGTGGAGTGAACAGGCTTCTATTTTTAACAGCGCTCTAAATCGTCCAACCAAATTGAACTGTTTCAAGGAATTGTACCCAACTTGAGAGAAAGCCGGCTCATAGACAATGTCCTTATTCCCCTCTAATGCATTGAGTGACTGCGCCGCACCCGTTCCCATTGCAGCGTGATCCTCTTATTTGTTGTGAACAGGGCCCATCAGCCCGGGGCTCAAGGATAGAGGGTGAAATCCTCCACTTTCACCGACTGCTGTGTCTCGCATCTGAGGGGATATGAAGGTGAGGCGGAGCCAAGGTGGCTGCAGGCGAGCGACGACTGCCAGGCACAAACTAATTAGCATGGACTGTGTTGAATGGGGGGGGACATTAGCGGAGCTGCAGTTAATAACAGCTACAGCAGCAACTTAGTAGCTGGTGGGACAGGAGCTTATAGAACAGTTGTGTTTGGCAGTGAATGTGGCCACTGTTTGTCTTGAAGCAGACGTTATTTCTTCAGCGAACTGGAGGAATTATTTGTCCCCAGTTTTTTTAAATGCCATGTTTGTCCCCCACACTTTTCTGTTTGATTTATTCACTGAAATTGCACTTGACAGATTTCTCTGTCCAGCCGCCATATCCAGGTGACAGATATGAGACAATGTTGAAAGGCTCATTTGAGTTAACTTCAGTTATTACCAGGCTGTCGCATGAATAAGCTTTATGGGCACCAGCAAGTGGTTGGCTAAGGTTTTCAGCCTGGGTTTTGCCTCACGGGCAACATAGAGGATGATCAATGTTATTTCTGAAGGCTGTTGTGGTCACATACAGAGACTGTGTATAAAGATGGACAGAGCCGAAATACCCCGGGTATGAACCCTGCCATCTTGCGCATTTGGAGTCTACACAACAGCAATTGGGAAATGGAGCTGTGGTAGTGACGTAACGTTGATATATGTGCTCGACCAATAGTCAGCCAGTATCAGCTCTCAATAATGACTTTTCACCCTGTTTTTACAGCATCGAATACCAAACTTACTGGAACATTTTTCACTTGAGCAAACATCAGTGTGGTAAGAACTAACAAAAGTGATAGAAACTATCTTGGACAAAAACTATTAGATGGTCCACGTCCCATCCACTAGCACGGTGGAGACGGGATTTGTTATATACACTGCTGTCACCCACAAGGTGGCGATTATGATGCTGTGGCTTCACTTTCTGGGAGCCGTCATGTCGTCCATCTTTATATACAGTCTATGTCCACATAACGTAGACGCAGTCAGTGAGCTGGATACAGCCATTGACCCTTAAAGCCCCAGTTTATCTCAGTGGCAATTAAAGGTATTGCGAAAAAAGAAAAACCTCTGTGGCCAAAAAAGCCTTTTCTCCACAGCCTGTCTTTAGAGATATATGCAAAAGACAGGATATCTAAAACTGCAAACAAGGCAGATTATTACTCTGTATTGTGACTTTTTTAACCATGAAGATTAATATTTGTTAAATGTTCCAACACTAATCCACATGTGCATTCAGCTGTTTTGTTTATCTCTTTTATTTAAAGTGAATATTATCATAAAAGTCACAAGAACCGCACATAAACCAAAGATGAGGCAGTAAAGCACAGTGCTATTTGCAGTAAAGATGTAAATACAACATTATTTATCATCGGGTCGTAGGAGGAATCATGATTTTAAGCCGGGTTAGTGTATTAATAATGCAGCAATTATCATAAAACTTTTTTTTTGTCACACACCCATTAAATACAGAAATAGCATCGTTTAATGGCTTTCATTTTCTGCCATCCTGACCTCCTCCCCCTCTCTCCCGTCCTCCCTCAGGCCAACATCATTTTGTTTTGCACATCACTGCCGGGAGCAGGTCGTGAAATGAAGCAGATGCCCATTTGCTGAGCGACAGTGGGCAGCTTAATCCCATGTATGAACATTTAATTGAGCAGTCATTTCTGCGTCGCTCAGCCTGTTGCCTAGCTGCCAGGGCCCTGCTTCCCTCTGATGTTGTGTATTGGCTAATTATTAAAAGATTGACAATAAGACATTACACACAACCTCTTGGAGCATTCAGGGATGAAAGGACTCGCATCATAACTTGTGTTGTGAAGTTTTATGTGGGGTTTCAAATTTGGTTTTTCTCCCCCCCCCCACCAACTGTATTCTTCTGTAATTTATCTTAAAAGTCCAGGTTTTCTTTCAAAGCAGATCTTGATCGACCTTTTCACAAGACCGTGCTGCGTTTTCACACACGTTGAAGCAACAGCGCTGGCACAAAGTTTGATGCGATGAAAGAATCCAAAAGGCCAAATCATGTTTAAGTGGCATTTTGATGACATTTCTTTGGCCTGTTTAACCTTTGGCGAGCTTCATTTTTCTTGTGTATTACATCTTATCCATGCAGACCACTTTCTCATTCCGTTCAACACCAAACACTTTTTCTGCGACTTCTCACCAGTCTCTCTACAGAAGCCCCAGGGTAGCTGCACCAGGAATCCCAAATGCATCAATACAGCTCGAAGCAGAGAAAAGTAGAATGTGAATTCACTTGTACTGCAGATGCAATGCATGGGAGTGCAGTCTTTTGAAATTGTCTGCATGTTAGCGGGACACACAATGGAAGTAAGCAAAGGATCTTAGTATTCACTGCTTATACGAGGGTAAACAGGCTGTGGACATGGTGTGAGCCTGCTAACTCCATGGAGGAAAGAGAGGGATAAGTATTCTGGCAGAGGATCTCTGTTCGTTTGGCTCAGACCAAGAGTTGTTACTCTGCTCTCCAAGGCTCATCGTTGTCTGTTCTGAACATTCAAGTCCGAGTTAAGTCTTGCTTTGGGGTAAAGGGAAATGTTTTTACAGCTACCTAAAGGACAAATGTTCCTGACATCTGCTCAGAAAGGTTTTATTGGCCTGACGTGCGTGTATGAGATTGCCTGAGAGCACTGCTTGTTTATCAATATCAAGAAGTTGAGTGATTGTCACCACACAAGTAAGAAGCGCTGAATTCAAGAGAAAAGATAGGTGACAACTGCAAAGTGCACAAAAGAAGCAGTTTTTTCCCTTCATCTGTGCAAATGGAAAATGAATCTAATCGGAATCCAAATCTAAAAACGTTGGTGTTTCTCTGACTTTTCGTCCAGTGCCACCGTGGTTGGGTTTTGAGCACAATGTTGCAACAGCTATTGGAAATGGATTCAAATGGAATTCGGTCGGCACATTCATGTTCCCCTCAGGGGACTTGTAATAACATTGGTGTTCCCTTAACTTTTAATTAAAGCAACTTTTAAATGCAGCTTCAAACTTATTTTGATGGCACACTGACTTGGAGGAGGGAGATTGACGCAGCTCTCATTCCAACTATGTCTGGTCTTGGTCTCTTTCACTTATTTTGGTGAGCGGCTATGATTTCCTGTGAGAAGTATTTCACTGACTGGCAGCTTAACTAGCCAGAATAAGGCTCCAGCTTGTTCAGTGCCTCTCTTATGGCAAAATAAGCAGGTACTGTATATGTAGATTATACATGCGGGTAAACCTGCTAAAATAGGGGATTGACACCTTGTCTATTTCCAGTTGAGGAGTTTGCCTTCCTGTTCCTTTCCCTAAGGGATAGATGTCTCAAGTTTGCAGGAAACTGAGAGGCTCCCTAACCTCGCTGTCTTGCCAGTGTTGTGTCTTGCAAAATATGAAGAGAAATCTCTGTTGCACATTTGTTCCATTTATGTAAAATAAAATTAATACACAAATGTTTATTGCTATATACCGATAACCTGAAGTGAATGCCGATTGTATCCATCCCATTGCAGACAACAGCCAGACGTTAGTGGTTTTTTTGATGAGCAGATAAGGGGCTCAAGAGTAATGTGAAACTGATCAGTTAAAAAGACACATGTCATTAAAAAACAGCATTTATCTCCAATGTTCAGCGAGGAAACTTTTACGATATCAAGAATTCCAAAAAGAGTTTTGTGTATTTGTTACAGCTGCAGCTCTTCTGGTTCTGTTCAGTTGTGTTTCAGTTCAGTGGGTGCGACAGTAAGCGTTACAGTCAACTCGTTGATGTACTTTTACTAATGAAAACGGACACGGAGCCCAAAAATAATGAATCATCATGTGCCTGCAGAGGGCGCTGTTGCTCATTAGAAGTTATATAGTGATGCTTTAAGGTCCATCATCTTGTAAACATTTCAATTTGGTTAATGCTATCAGATAATTACAAAACCACCGACATCCCCATGCCTTAGCTGCACTTTATATTTGGGCAAATG
The DNA here is from genome assembly GCF_022539355.2 of Hippoglossus stenolepis. Classification (NCBI taxonomy): domain Eukaryota; kingdom Metazoa; phylum Chordata; class Actinopteri; order Pleuronectiformes; family Pleuronectidae; genus Hippoglossus; species Hippoglossus stenolepis. Next base: position 10,905,732 of record NC_061483.1, read on the forward strand.
TTAGCAAGCTTGGTATATGTACCATGTCAAGTTTACCAATATATAAAGTAAATGTGCTTATACCTGCTAAACATACCTGCTAAACATAGTACTGCCTCTAGATTAAAATGACCTAAAACACTTTGAAGTGTTATTTAAATGGCTGATACAAACCAACACTAACACCCCGCAGTTTCAGTGCACTGTAGTGATCTATAAAACTTACCACTCAGCACCGAATAAAACATGAAACTTTTCCCATTATCGTCTGCCTCAGTGATTGCCTGCTCCAGCAGGGACTCCGTCTCCCTCCGTGAGGTGCAGAGCCTGCTCTTGGCTCAAGCAAATGCTACAAACCATTCACTGTAGCTAGTTGGCTTGTTTTTGTAGTTAATGAGGCTTGAAGAGTTTTAGGAATGAGAAAAATAGAGCACTTTCTCACACCTCCCTTTTGCAGAGAGAAATGGACACTATTCTGTGTCTTGCACAAGGCCACACTTTGTTTCAGATGTAATGAAACACTGCACATGTGGGTGCAGAAATAAACGCTGTTCGGTAGACGGATGAATCTCAGAGAAATGTTAGATCTATATTTAATATTCATACCCAACATATAATGAGATTGTTTCTAGTCTGCAGAATAGGATAAGCAGACACAGAAAACTGAATGAGATGGATGGAAAAGTAAAATATTCAGAAACAGAATGACAGTGACATATCTCCACTTTCTACAACTTATTTTATGAATTTGATTTGTTCTTAAAACTGAAATAAAACTATCAGTATTAACTGAGTGTTTCAGTTGATGCTGTCGTCTGTGTAAACAGAACTTACTGTATAATATAATAAGACTGCGTTAAACAGGTGCTGATTCAATTTGTCTGTTTTCATTGAACTGCATTACATAGCGAGCTTGTTCTTGTTTTTCTCTTGTTGGCTGTGGAACCAAACAGGAGCCGTAACAGTGCACAGTGACCTCCAGGAACCGATCACAGCCGGCTCCTTTCTCCAGGTCATTATTATTCAACCCTTCACTCCGCTCTGTTTCTTCTTCTCCTACTCGGTCAGAACAGTCGACAGATTCTCTCTCCACGTCTCTTTCAGCTGGACCTCGCCTCCTGACCTCTACCCAGTCTCCTACAAGAAGCACAGCTCATACCGAGTCACTGCTTGTTGCTCGTATGTAACTTGTCTTGTTCGCTGTGCGCTGATTCAGCAGCTTCCCTTGTCGATGTTTGAATAATGCCCCTCTCATTGCAGTTATGCTAAATTCCAAAACAACAAAAAAGAAACAGAAGACAACCCTGTGTGACAAAGCTCAGGTACTGAGAGGTACAAAAGACGGGATTGAGAGAAGTTTGTAAAGCCTGTAGCGCGTTAACAGTGACCACCTGGTTTTAGGACGGCGTTGGTTTGGGAAATAATTTTACTATTCACTTTTTCCAATGACGTTTCAGGAAAGTCTGAGTTTAAGCCTGGAACCAGGCCGACCAGCCTGGAACCAGGCCGACCAGCTACGAGATTAATCACGACCATAAAACATTTGAAAGGGAAAGGGAAATCATGGTTCTTCTGTGGCAATGTAACGCTGAAATATGATCGTAGCCCACATGATTTTCGCAGTAAGGGTAAACATTTCCATGGTAACAGCGAGCTCTACAAATCAGAGATGTCACTAATACACCTGAGGATTGTGGGTAGTGTAAATTCTTGAATAAAACAATTTTTTCTTAAAAAATAGATGATATCATAGGGACTTGTGGCCTCTACAGGAGCATAAGACATTGTCTCACAATCTTATAGCTTGAGGTATTTCTACCTTGGATGGTTAAAATATTACAGCTGAAAGTCAAAATCTCAGAAACTGACTGGTATCTAATTACTGTTACTTCATCAAGACACAAGTCAGCAGATGCATTAACCTATAAATAAATAAGCTAAATATAAATATTGTAAAAGTGTGTTTAAAAGACATGTGTGAATGAGCATTACTTGTTAAACCCTGTGCATACAAGTGTTACCGCTCAAAAATATAACTTAAAGCAAACTTCCACAAGAACCCATGAAATATTGAGGATGTTACAAAACTTCCAACTACCAAGACAGCAAAGCTCTGCCAGTGTCCTCCACCCAGTGACTGGAGAATACTGAATGTCAATGTTTGAGGAGTAACTTCATACAGACCTGTCTGACGTCTTAGAATTGCACAAAATATTATTATTGCACAACTGCTGTAATATGGCAAACACCCATTGGCTTCATGTTGTGGAGAATTCCTGCTATCACTCAATAAATTCAGCCACGACAGATTCATGTCCAGTGATCATAGAGAGATAGATAGATAGATAGATAGATAGATATCACATGATCATTTGATTATACTGATGATGCTCTGACAAATTTAACATTTTGCAGAACTAATGGGAAATGTTATTGTTAAATGAGACATTTAAGTCTTTTACTCTCCTGAGATGATGGCACATCCCCAAGCACTTTCTCTCGTGTTGATTTTTAAGACGGAACATACTGTAACATTTAGTTTCATCAGATAAAACATCACACATCAATTATTAATACTCACTAATCGTAACAGCACATGACACAACTCTTAAGACATGGCACAATGCGTTACTGTCCTCAGTAATATCAGTAAAGATGAATGACCTTTCTATTAGGTACATTCGTACTAGACTGAATTATTGTCAAACTAATTTGTGGGATTCCTACTACACACAAGGTTCAGCGGTAGAAGTGGATATGTGAAAACATTATATGAAGTATCTCTTGGTTCCAGACGGAGCAGTGCAAAATCTAGGTTGATGTCAGTTTTCATTATGGGTTTGGGTCTGAGTGCTAACAGATCTAAAATGAGAATAACCTGGTGTGTGTATGAGGCCGCGTTCAGTTCCATCCCGACCCTTCCCTGCACGTCTTCCCTGCTCTCTCTCCTCTGTCATGCTCAGATTCTGTCCTATATCAATTAATGCCATACCATCCGGAAACATCTTTAAAGAAAAATTCACAAAGATCTGATCAATAATCTGGAGCTGTGACATTGGAAAGCTCCTTATCTCTGCTTGAGGATGGAATAAATTCTACTTGCACGAACACACCCGGACAAACTGTCGGTGCTCGGATTGAATTGCAGCAAATGTAGAGCGTCCGATTCTGAACAGGTGGAAGAGAACCTGAACATTTCTGCATGAATTGTCCATCATGAGTCCGTCATTATTAATCGAGAGCAATGCTAAATCAGTGGAGTACTCTTTTAAGCTTAATAAGTCTTAACGGATCAGTGTGTAGAATTTAGTGACATCTAGTGGTGAAGTGTCATGTTGCAGCTGATTACCCCTCACCTCACCCTCCCCTTCCAAACATGAATGGGAGCCTGTGGGAGCCTTCAGTTGTCATAACAACTCAGAATGTGTTTGGTTACTGTAAAAAACAGGGCGGTCTTCGTAGAGAGGACAAAGAAAACAACAATTCGTGCAATTTAGATGAAACACACTAGTGAAAAGTTCACTAGGATTATTTTATATTCAATTTCTGGCAAAAAATTCCTTTCACCTAAATCTTACACACATTTAATAAGCAATCTTTACCTTCACTGTAAATACTGCATGAAACCCCCTGTACATTGCTCTTCATAAAATATTGCAGGATTTTATCTAATTACTGTAAAATAATTAAATATTATACCATGATCCTTCTCCTGCACATAGTTGCCTAGGGCAGAACGCATTGGCCTTCCAATGACACTAAACCATTCTGCCAGGAAAGCCGTGATGTAATTAATTCTGAGTAGAACATTATAAAGCAGTTACCAACTTTACTACACTGAGACTTGGCTCCACACCGACACTCGGAGGCAGCGCGGCACTTCCTCTCCTGCGTTCAGTTAATTATATTGACACAAGCCACCTTTGCTGAGGGCATCTCTGTGTCTTTTAAGATCTGACACAGTTCAGTGTTGAGAGCCACTGGAGAAGTCAATTAGCAAGGCTCAGAAAATCAAAGTGATTTCCTCCCATGGATGATATTCGCACCTGTTGAATGGCAAGGAGCAAATTGGCTGCACACACCATTGCATTGCTGTGACCCTGTGGATAAGCAGCTTTGTGTCAACCTGGCTGCTGGAGAGCCTCTCCCCATGCGGGCTTCCATGCAGAGCCTTGGCAGACTAATCCATCCTGCAGTGTTTCTTCAGTTAGAATGCTGAGATTCTCGAAGTGAAAAACAACAACACAAGTTTGTACTTTTTTTGTCCTTGTTATCGAGCCTTTACTAAATGAAGTTTATTTTTTGCCAGCTCTACTGGACACGACACAGTTGTGGTCATTTATTCACTCTCACTCTAGATATGTGGATGTTTTAGCCTTTAACATTGCAGCTATAGCCAACACACACATTTGTATGTAAGACATGGCTACTTAAATCAAGGCTGTCTAACGAAACATGTGGAGCAGTGTTTGAGCGTTTCATGTTCTGAATGGGACAACATTGCACAATCAATACAGAAATATCAGAAGAAGCGTGTAAACAGCAGCGGGGTCACATGGGATTCGTGTTCTGAGGCTTTGAAAAGTTGCTTTTATAACTTAATCAAACAGTTGGTCAAGAACGTATTTTCACTGTAGAGTTTGATACAATGCCGTGCAGCCAATTAGCCAGAAACCCATTATGTGAAATTTTTGTTCAATCAGTTCTATTTTGACTAATGTGATGGAATTTATTCATGGTTCAGACCAAATTATTATTTTGATTGGAAGAAAAAGAAAGAAATATGTTTTAAGTTAATTTCTCAACTGTACCATTTAGCTGCACTAACCTGGAGATGAGCCATGAGTTTAACATGCACCTACACACACACACACACACACACACACACACACACACACACTCTGTGCTTGTCCTAATTAACAAATGATTGTAGCCCAAATGGAAAATGACATGTCCTATAACTACATCTTTTCCAACACTAACGTTGCATTCATGTTATCCTCAGTTAGAAACAACATGGATGCATCAAAAAGAGTTTCCAGTAAAATACTGTTTCACCGGACTGGTAGTAAATATATTTTCTAAATAATCTAGGTCACTTTATGCTGACTGCTACATCCGGTTACAACCTTAAAAACTGATGCAATATTTAATTTCCCACAATTTCCCAAATGTTTTTAAACTGTACTTTTATCTGTTTTCTTTACACGTCAATTTTAAGACATATCCTACAATATTTTCACAATTTTATTTACACACATGTGAGGAAGCAATATCCTGTCTGACAATGCCCACTAATGATTTGTAAATCCTTCACCTATAGTCACACAAAACACAACAAGCCAATTCAAACGTGTTCATTTAGGATATGTGTATTTTTTTAAATAAGATGCAACAACACTTTGCAGCTCTGCTCCCATTAAGGTCACGCATACAACAAACATGCTGGAGCACACAAACAAATCACCTTCCTGTTGTTTTCATACAAACGTGAATCTGCTGAACTGATTCCATGTCCAGTCTCATTATCTGGTTTTAAAACACATCACACTTCATCATAACAAAAGTAATAGAATGAAGACACACCTGCAGATTCTCACGTTGCAGGGAAACAAGCAGGAAAAAAAGGGGTTTAATCAGCAATGCAGGAACAATCACTGCCTCTCCATTTGTCCCTCCTGATGGCAAATCTTTCCTGCTGCAATTTATATGTAAGGCACGACATGCCAATTACTCAGTGTCACATCTGAAGTGAACGCTAAACTAAAAATTATGCCAACCTCACGGTCACCACATTCAGTCATTTTAAATGATGCATGGAAATCAAGAGGAGATGGAACAGTGGGGATCTGAGACTGAATCATATCAGCACCTTCGCAGGAGGCGAGGTAGCATTTTTCATCCGTCTCGATAGGCGGCTCGATCTCAGCTGTAGCCTGAGCAAACTCAATATCCCCAGGACAGGATTTTTTCTTTGTAAGTGAGTTTTCACAGTGTACGTGTTTCAATATCTGACACCAAGTTTAAATCTAATAAATGTAAAGAAGAGAAGAATCACACTGCACCAGCACCGTATATTTCCTCCATGTTTTGTTTTTTTTGCCACAGTGGGCGTGTGGAAAGTTGTGCCTCTTATAGCTTCTCCTTGAAGCTCACCGGTGGGACGGAGTTAACAGTGTCCAGACCGCACAGAGCCATCCATCCTGAAGAACAAAAGTGACACCGGGCTGCGGCGGGTGCCAGATGATGGAGGCTGCCACCAGCTCTCAGCTGAAGCCCTGCTGGACAGACCCCATTCTCTCAGTCCGCTGAGAATTACCGTCTTCCTGACATTCACTTAGGATAACACAGGGACACCAAAACAGAGGTTATTTATTTATGAACACTTCCAGGAACTGCGTGTCCACATGGTTTTAGGTTTCATTAGAAATGGACGTGCGACTGTCACAGAGGTTTCATCCTCATCACTGGACTGGAGGGGTTAAATCAATGCATGGCCTGTCCTCACCAGGGTCCTGCCCCCACCAGGGTCCTGCCCCCACCAGGGTCCTGCCCCCACCAGGGTCCTGTCCTCACCAGGGTCCTGTCCTCACCAGGGTCCTGCCCTGAGTGTAATTTACTGTCATCTCCTGTGTATTAAAGGTCTCGTGAATTCCTGAGTGTCTTGTGTGTCCTAAATTTCTGTTTCATAGCCTAATGTGTTCTTTTCCAGGAAGTGGTTCAGTGTCATGGTTCCTTCCATATTTTATATTTTTTCCCCCTCAATCACGGGTCTAAGTTTAGCGGCTGCTATTTGCTGTTTAAGTGAAGCCCCTTGAGAAAAACTGGCCTGCATAAATCAAACTGAATTGACTGGTGTTTTTTCAGGGTTAAAGTTCTCATTTGATTTGGCTCAAATTATTTACACATTTTACTGAGTGATATAACGCTCTAGTGTAAAGTCATATTTTTGATCTGATGTGACAAAAATCTCCCCAATGGCCAATTTAAAACTGAGCAGTAAGTAGTTTGGGATTTCTAGTGGCATCAGGGAACAGGTTTTCTGAGAGGGCCTCCATTTTGTTTGTCTCGCATGTGACACAACAGACGTTTCTTCTAATCGTGTCACTCTATTTCTCAGATCTACAGGCGGTGGGAACAAACAGTGATAAGCAGGGATGCACCAGGAAAGACAGGAGAGAAGACAGCTCCCTAGTAAACCTAAAATCCTTTAAGAACCATCAGGCACATTTAATACCAACTAGTATTATACTCCTTTGCTTTATAGCATCCCGATGGAAAGGGAAATGAACTTTGCCAACAACAAACATATCACATTGCAAGAGGATCACATGTGAATCAAACTGTATTTTAAACTTGCAAAATCACTTTTTTTAAAAGACAGAAAACACATGTTTGCTTGTTGTGTAATCTCACTGTTGTTCTGATGCATGAGGAGGATTTACAGTCAGGGTCACACATTTTGTGCATTGATCAGCACTTTGAACACTGATTATCCAGGACTAGTCAAGTGACAGAGGAAAAGTATTAGATTGTTGCTTTACATCTACATCAACACTAGTTGGTTCAAAATGTCCACTTGTGCACAAGACATATCGATTTCTTTTGAGAAACGGAATCAGAAATACTTGATCAAAGGGGAAATTTGGTTTTGTAACAGTCATTCAGACCAAGAATAAAAATACATACAAACCACATATTATAATAAATAGATTGCAGATGCATTTTGTGTTTTGTACTATAATACAAGAATACCCCTTACTTTTGGGCAGCCTGCCGTGAAATGTTCAGACCACATCGCCTAATAAAAAATGTTTTACTGTGGACTTTTCATGAACTAATTATAATCCTCCCATTTCTGTTACTACAGTTTATTAACTGGACTAATAAATATGGTGACCACTAAGAGCAGCAACTTCACACCTAATGTAATTTATACCTCAGAAGATTGATCTTATCTTATGAAGATAACATTGTTGTTTGGTAAGCACCGGGCCTCCGCAGCACCCAATGGATCCTCTCAAACAACTGCCTGTAATTTAGCAAGTTTCTCCCAAATAGCAGCCAAACTTTTACCCAGTGTGTAATGTCGAAATAGGGCCAAAACTCATCAGAATCCTGCACTGTGCATCCAGTGTAACCTCCTTATTCAATTTATTCATAGTATAAATTATTAATGTCGACTATTTTATTATGCACAAAGGATAATGGGAATTACAAATCAGTCCACAAACTCAAGTCCTCGAGTTGTGCATGGTGTAATTAAACGTGTAAAAGCTATCATTCAAGTTTGTAGAAGCCAAACAGACATAATTTGTTGCGCTATGGATATTAAGGACGATCTACCAACATTACAAGCGAACAAATTATTTACTTTCCTAAAAGGATTACAAAGCTCATCGCGACAGAACGCGCTTTAATAACTGTAGTTTGTTACTTCAGAGCTGAACTGGCGTGAGTACAGTATAATGAGGACCGTTGAGATCCTGTTTTGATGTAACCATTTGATGTCAGCTATGAATTGTGGGCAATTTTCTGAATTTGACTTGGTAAGTTCTTCAGTGAATGTCAAACATTAATAATAAATGCAAAGACTCTGCGTTTGTGATGTCTGGGAAAGTTAAGAGAAAACCAGAGGTTCTATATATCTATACACGAGGAGGGAACCGGCTTTGGATGCACCGACTTTTAATCAAATATATTTGAAGACAGAACATTTGACTGTGTTGTCTTGACGCTATAGGCTTGAGTTTGATGGACCTCAAGGAGAAATAAAAACATATTTCTGTTAACATCTTGTATTAAATATATGTAGATCATTAAGCCTTTAAACCCCAAAACACTGAGGAACTGAGGAAATAACAGTATAGTCTCCTCTTGTGAAGCAGAGAGGAAGGTTGGAGACGCAAAGAGATGCCGTTCAGAAGAAAAAGAGCAATCATCAATGTATAGTTTCGCTCAGTCTGTTGAAACCAAACCCCCACTTCTGCAGCTGTTGGTAACATATTTGGTTTAAAGGCTATGAAAGTTTTTCATATTTATTTTCCAGGCAACTGATTATTAGGGCTGTTTAAACAACATCTGCTGCAGTTATGAGCACAAAGGTCGGCTGAGACAGCGAATTATCATGATCCATAGTCATGTTTAGTTGTAAAGCGATCTCTAGCGGCCGTAGTCATTACGATGGGAGCAAAGGAGGATGTCAGGTTACGTCGTGCTTGAATTGGATGTTAACAAAACGTGGTACCACAGGAGGTTGCTGTTCAGTTCCCTTTTGAATCAGTCGTCATTTTATTATTCTAACAATCTGAGGGACAAACAGCTCATATGGCAGCTCATGGTTGGACTTGTTGCCGTTCACGATTAAATGTATATTTACAATATGCACCTTTGGCCGCTAAAGTTCTCTCAATCAAACAGCAACAAAAGACCTATCGATAACATTGTGAAGCAGCACGGGATCACGGCAGACGTTGTCTTCAACACTATACAATGAAAATCTACCTTATGTGACAGTAAACAATGAGTAATGGTGATCCATTACAAGTGACCAATACAAACAGTGGAAGAAACAGCCAACTGGCAAACTGGCAGTGTTTCTTTCCTTCGTCATACATTGTTTGCCCCGAAATTTGTAGAGACGGACAAAGCCAGGGGTGAAGTGGATGAGACACATATCAAAGGCGACCAAACGTCCCATTACCTTGAATAAAGTGTCTTTGATTTTGAACATTGTTGTATGTAAGTATAAAAGTCAAGAAAATATGTAGTAATTTCTAGACATTTAAATGAAGAATTGTGACATATTAGATCTTTAACTTGAAAGAATTTCAATTACAGTGGATTTTATAAGTGCTTCATTTGATGAATGGAGACCTTTCATCTGTTACAGATGCCCCAATTAAAACTATGAGCCTCATAACTGGAAACTTTACTCCATTGTTTGTCTATGATTTCGTAGCAATGTACATTCATCTTTATTTAAAAGGCTCTAAGCACAAAGTAAACATGGTTATTTTGCATCACCCAATGGAATCTAATCAGCAGCGCTCACAAAGCTGAAGCTGCAACACTTGGTTGATTGGATACGAAAGATCAAAAGCAGTCGGTGTTTCACAGACTACATAGAAGATAAAAAAGAAAGAGACACAATTATTCCACTTTTTTGCCTTATGAGGTGAAAATATGTTAAAATTGAAGGAAAATGATCGTCCATTAGTCCATCGGACATTACGTTTGATGTAATAAGTCGGTCAGTTCACAGACCCTCATCTCTCCCCCTGCTGTTTCTAATGGGGTCCACATTGAAGTGCACTGTTGACTGTGACTCATTACTCCCTGGTTTAGCATTTTTTTACTCTGTGTTGTTTAAAAGAGGCCAGAGTATCATGCACACGACCATATTTTAGGTCCCATTTCAGGCATTCAAAAACGTGCTTGTTTTCCAAATTCTTCACCTCGTGATCTGTGGTGCACAAACAACTTTAATGCACCAAACAATGTAAAGACTATTAAAATATAATTCTGCTTATCTCTGCCTGACAGATGAAAAGTGTCTTCTTTTATTTTATTTATTTTTGCTAGTAACAGAAAATGTCCTCTTTCTACGATGCTTCACCTTCAGAAGAAAACAAGTGACAGGTGGAGAATGAATCTGTGAAACTCTCGAATTTGAGCAGTGTTTTCTTTGCCCCCAGCTTACACTGAGTCCACTAGGAGCTTGTGAATTTGCAGAGGCCACAGATTAGAGACAATGGGGTGTTGTGTAGGAGTCGGTCTTGGTTTAAGTCGGGTGTGAATAAGGGATTGTTGAAGTGAATGAGGGGAGCTGCAGCTCTCGGCGTCGAGCAGAGAAGCTCTGTGGGGCAGGATCAAAGAAGTCAGTCAACCAAGGCTGCTGCTCAATCCAGACTTTAGTCAACCAACCATACACACTAATCTCTCGCTGAGGTCTCATGAGAGGACAAGGAAAGCAACGACCAAAATGAGCATCTTCCTTGCAACAATAACGAATGACAAACAGAGAAGGGGGAAAAATGGAGAAATAAATGACTTGGACTCCTCTTCAATTGAACTAACAAACATATTTATAAACACTAAATATACCGATGAGTTACATGGGTGTACAAAATGATATTTCAATCAATGTCCTGGTGCAGCCGTAAAATATTGTAGTATTTTACTCAACGTCAGTTGAAATATTGAATTCTCGAGCTAAGCACAGAAAGAAAAAAAAAATCCATTTATAGATTCAAATGTCAAGAAGTGGAGGAACTTTTCTTTCTCGCTGAAAGTTTTATAACTGAAGGTTAAGATTAGAGGTGAAATGTTTCTCTAAATCCATGATACGATCAGACAATAAATATGAGTAATGTGTAATAATTGTAAAATGTATAGCTGGCACTAACTTTAAATAGAAAACTGATGAAGTTTTGAATGACCTGTGTGTTCATTATGAAATGAAAAAGTTTTTTTATGTAAGTAAAGTAATGAGTGCTCAGCAGGAGGCACCCGTTTTGCAATGGAGACGTTTTTACCACGGCTTCTTTCTCACCTTAAGAATTGTTACATCCCTTTATAATTTTAGATCATTCATCATAGTGCCATGAATTCCAGATTCAACCGTATGTGTCATGCAAAACGTGTGCGAATTTTCAACATGGCTGAAATCAAATTCTTGCTCTTGACCAAACCTACGGTATTAGTTTGGTTCCATCATCCTCTTTTATACAGCCCAACTTTCCTCGAGAGGATAAACTGCTCCAGTAAAAAGTGGAATTCAGTGTCTGATAAGTGATCGGCCTCACAAGCCACTTATCTTGTGGAGCTCTTGAGTGTTGGTGCGTTGTGCTTCAGCTTGTTGTCCATTAGTTTGCCAGCTGTAGCACTTTTCTAACTCGCCCTTTGAGTCGTTCTCGCATCAACAATTTCACAAGCTTTGTTGTTCCACGTTTTATTTTGACAGGACAGTTCAAATATAATTTTTTCTCTTAACTCAGAGATTGACAAATGAAAAATCAATCAAGAGACATTTTCTCGCATCATAAAACCATTATCCAGTTTAAATCAACATTTCTTACCAAGCAAAGAATTAGATAGATAGGTCAATTCACAATAAGATGGGTTTTCCTTCCTCCTGCCACAGTACGTTTGTCCAGTGATACGCTGGCGACCTGTTTTAGTGTACCCCCCACTGCCCCACTGTCTGCTGGGATTTGCTCCAGCTCCACCCATGACCTTTACATGATAAGCTGCAGAGATGATGGATTGATAATTGAAAAATAATTGGATTCCTAGGGGTAACTCATTGAAGGTTCGACACCAGCGATGGGATTGACTGATTCATCTTTTTAGCAAATCAGGTCCAAAATGTCAATTCCACGGTGATATTTTAAATATGTGACAGAAAAGAATCGAAGAGATTAAAAAATACGCATCAAGACGGTCCCAGTGGCCACGAACCAGACTGTACGGAGGTTCTATTCTCAAATCCCTTGACTGAGCATGAGGCCCCAATTTATCACGGTTCATCCACTGCAATTAATCTTTAACAGGTGGGATGCAACCTCCCTCGTCCTCTCTCTCTACTGGAGGAAACCAATGCTTTCAAGGACTAATAGAAAAACTGTTGGGAGTGTGTGTGTGTGTGTGTGTGTGTGTGTGTGTGTGTGTGTGTGTGTGTGTGTGTGTGTGTGTGTGTGTGTGTGTTACCATACTGAGCCAAAGAAATGCAGGAGTGCAAAGTTGGTTGTGAGTTTTCTTTTCTCCACACTGTGCATGAACAGGGCTGGAGTATGACAAGGCTCCGAGTCTCTCTGGGAGAACGAGGGATGCAGAGGGATGGAGGCGAAAGGATTCCGCAGACACATGATTGGACATTCCGAATCCCCAAACCTTAATTCTAGTGTGCAACAGTCATTTATGGCTTCAGGATTGCTCAATAATGCATCAAAACCCACAGGCCTCAGAGGGAAGCACTCAGTAATCAAAAAGTAAGTTAAGGTTTTCATAATAGGGCCCTATAAATAACTGGAGACAGAAATGAGGGCATGTAAAATTGATGAGGGATGATTCAAACCTCAGGAGGTGGAGGGAACTTGATGTTGGAGAGGGAATGAGATGCTGAGTGGCCTGGCGTTATGGGAATGTGTGGAAGATGGCGTGTGCATGATTTGTGTCACTGTTATAACTATATAACTGGACAGATATATGGGCATTGCTCCACAGGCTTTGTCTGTGAAATAGTACTACTGATGTGGGAATACACTCCAGCATTAAAAGTATTTTAATTTACATTTCAAACAATTGGAATAGGAATGACAAGGCAGTCAATTGAACGTTATACAGAAGTCGAAGTAGTAAGTACACACTTATTGATATATTTTTTGAATCAAGATCCATAAATAATTTTTCAAAATGTCAAAAAAAATGCCCAATATTTCCAATGTTAAAGAAGAAAGTGTTTTTTAAAATTCCTGGATTGCCCCCCCCCTGGTTCCAGAGCCACACCGACATGTAATAGGTTCTCTCCTCACTGATACCACATCCTTCTACCAAGTTTCATGGAAATCCATTAAGTAGATTATGTGTAATGGTGCTAACTAATAGACAAACAAACAAACACGCCTGTGAAAACCTCACCTCCTTGGCAGAGGTAAAAAGGGCTGAACCCTTTTATGTTGTAATTAAAGATTCTTTCTACTCCTGTGTGTCACATCTGTGAAAAGACTTCACATCTTTATTAGATGGAAGCAATACCAGGACCTAAGGTTCAGGAATTCCATGCGTTTTTCAGAAATTCTCTAGAACTAAACACTAGAGCTGAATTAAACAGCTTGAACAGATGTCGCTCAGTTAAAAGTGAAAAATAGGTCACACAACAGTAAAGAGATACTTTTACTATACTCATACATAAGGTCTGTTTCAGTAACATTTAGATATCGATGCTTATGGTGACCTAAATGTTGATTTAATATATATGACACCCTGAATTAACAGCTGTGGACTACTCAATCTGTTGTATATTACATTTAATCTAAATACTACAAATTCTGGTTCCGCAATAACTCTATTTAGAAGCTCAATCAATGATTTGACACAAGAGCAAGTTTAAGGTGTAAAATGAGGCACCTGAAACTGACGCCAGGTGCTACACGGATGATGTATCACACACGTTGGGGTTGTGGGAACTAAAGAAAACCTGAGGGTTGTGCAGCAGTGTTACAGAATGAAGCTTTTCCGACTCACTAACTCTGGCACAGTACAAACACAAACGGCAGAAATCAAACAGACATCAAACCGACAACAGATTGGACTCGTTAACCTGAAGGAGAAATCATACAGAACAGATTTTTTGACGTTCAAGTTAAAGAAAGAATCAGTGCACTTTGCCATCATCAGTGTGTAACAACAGAAACAGTGAAAAAGGATTTGATTGTGTTTATTTCAGCCCCCCCCACACAGATCCTAAGGACTGGATTTCTATTGATCTTGCATCTGTAACAGTGCGATCAAAGAATGCACACGTTGACCTACATGTGACTAACAAATCCAGATCCTCGTGTGTGTCTGTTTTTTTGGGGGGAAGTTTAGCGTGTGAGTCTCTGTAGTTGAAGTCGGTCACAGACAGACAGACAGAAAAAGAGAGTTATCTGGATTTTATTAGTTGGATGTCTTGCAAAGATGATTCATATTTAACTTAGTATTTCCAACATTTTATAGATTTATAGATGGAAAATATTTTCATGCGAGGCCACTCAACATTTGACCCACTTTATATCAACGGAAAAAACTAGTCGCACTAACAAATTGAAAAATCTCTCTCAATCTGTTCGCCCTTCGATTTCAACAATGTCTCATTCGATCCATTTCAAACTTGTATTTCTGAGGACCTTGGGAAATGCAGTGTCAAAAGTTATGCTTTTAGAATTCCAGTAATAACTATGTTTTAACAAAAGGGAAACTTCAAACAGGCATTTTTATTAGTGTGTCTATTTTTCTGTCTTTTCAAAATGTGTGCATGGCATTGTTACAAACTATAAACTAATGAGTTTTATCGCATTATCATAATTGTTTTTACAAGCTCACACAGAAAGAAACTAATGGTGGATGAAATCATAGTAAAACAGAGGGTGATGGTGGAGGGTCTGAAGAAGTGCTCACCCAGAATGTTCCCAGTCAACACTTCATTGCCTGGAGTCGATCAATAGATGGTTATTAAAATGCTTCTGACATATGTAGTTCATATTTGTTATGGTACAGGTCCTCCATGAAAGATAATGGGAATAAACAATGGAACTAATGCAGTTTTTTTTACACTTAAATGAGTCATTTGTATGTATTTCTACTGGGAGAGGAAACCTAGTGTTGTCTCGATTCAGTCTTTCAGACTGTGTTTAAAAATTAAACCGATATAAAATGGTCCTTTCAATTGAAACAATGACAACTGAATTCCTACTTCACTGTAGTTCCAGGGACATGCAGGTATTGTTCACAACAACCTGAGCGATGAAACATTCAACACTGAAAGAACTGAAGAAAGCGGAAAAAAGAATAACTCTTAATGATTTTTAAGAGAAGCTGTCAAGGCCAAAAATAAATACTTTCCTTTGAATAATATACTTAAAATACTATATATACTGTCACATATAACAGTTATACAGCATATACATGTATGCATACATATGTATACACTCATATAGAATAAAAATAAAACTTTAACACAAACGTTCTCACACTCATGTACATACATACTGAGATGCACACATACATACTTATAGGTATAACCTATTCTCCCTCACTCACTCGCTCGCTCGCACACACACACACACACACACACACACACACACACACACACACGTATATTGATAAATGCATACATACATACATAAAGTGTTTGTATACATGTATTTGCATACATTATTGCATACACATGGGCAAAGTAGAAGTATAACTGACATTGAAACATTTAGATTCTTTCACTCACACACATACATACTGAGATGCACACACACATTCACACATCCACGTACTCATACATATACACACAAACACAATTTTGGTCCAGACACGTCAGCGCACAATTTTCAGGTTGTATGTAAAAAAGTATTCTCAAGATTCATCAGTGTCTCTTTCACACTGAAGGAGCTGCATTCCTTCTCAGCGACGTCTGAGTGAAAAGCTTCGTAGGTTTCGACCTTTAAGGTCTCAGCTGCAATTCATCCATCTTTGTTTGCTTTCTAAAGCAGCACGTACCACACATTCGGTATTGACTGTCAAAGATTGATAAACACCAGACACTTGTTATTTACTAAAGTTGAACTTTGTTCTCGTTAACATATAAAATTGAAATTTTGAATTGGGCAACTGAGTCATTATGAGGAAAACAGCCACAGGCCCGACAGTTTAAGAGGCTGAAGACACTGTAGCACCTTGATATCATACTGTGGACCGTGTGAGATTTCCTAACAGCGGCGCAGTGCACTGACTGTGGTTTCACAGACTGTCAGGTCGGCATTCAAGCACACAGAAGGCCAAGAACATTTTTCAGCACAGACCTACAACGGTGCAGTTTTGTTCTGTCAGTATCTGAGTCAATTCACAGCTTTAGGAGGAGACACACAAAGCGCCAACACACCAAGCGCTGCACTGTCCATAAGTCAACCAGAAAAAAGCATACATAATAATAATAGATAGTTGAGAAGAAAAACAAGGGAATGTATTTAAAGGGAAGGAGACATTTTCAACACCGATCTCCATCCATTCGTCCATTATCTATACTGCTTATCCTTTGAGGGTCTCTGGGGGAGCTGGAGCCAGTGGACATTGGGCGAGAGGCGGGGTACACCCTGGTCAGGTCGCCAATGAATCCCACGACCAACATATAGAGACAAACAACCCGTAACACACATTCCCACAAATTTGAGTCTCCAATAAACCTAATCCCAAATCTTTGGACTGTGGGAGGAAGCTTGAATACTCGGAGAAACCCCACCAAGACACAGCAAAACCAATCTAGCCATATATTAATAATGACAGTGATAGTAATCCTTAATCACGGCATCAGTACCCTGCTGCTTGTCTCAAGTACATTCACTCTGCGGAGGTGTCTGGGATACCAGTTTATATAAATCACAAAACGATAAAACAAACCCATCAACAATAGATACTTTACTGTAGCTTACCGTCAAACTTTTTATGCCTGGAGACAAACGTCGTCCTCATTTTGTGGCTGCTCTCGTCCACCAAGTTCTCGAACTCCTGTTTGCTCTGCTGGTTGAGTTTGTCCTCCATCTCGGACGTGCAGCAGGTGTATCCCTGAGGACAGACACGCAGGTGCTCACCTGAGGGAGACAGAGACGTAGAGTTTTACACACATCACTGCCACAGGATTCAGTTTTTATATTTTTTTCCAAAAGGCTTAGCCAAGTCTTTGATCAAAACCTCCCTCCTGTGATTGTGGGGACTCTTCATCACAGAAGTTATCAAAGAGGGACAGACCGTACCAAATGCAGGAGGGTAATATTTGTCAGAAGTCTGCTATCGTGTGAGACCGAGAGACACTTTGATACGGCAGCACAAACACCTGATGCTGAATTTTTTTTTTATACCACACTCCAAAGCACTGCAACAACAGCAACTAGGCCACTGTACATTGTCACATTCATAACATGAAAGGCAGTTTATAATCTATAGTGTGTCATGTGCAATTATTTTTAATGGGATGTGAGTTTGAGAACCTCTGTGAAGTTAAGATGTTTAAACTCCAGCAGCTTGGCTTTACACATCAGAAATATCAGCAACTAAATAATGATGAAGTGTCTTACTGTGATAATAACAATTCACGGAGCCTTGGACTCTTTGACTCTTTATGAACGAAGTGGCGTTGAAGCCTCTATTCAAAGATTAAAGTGTAAAGAAATGTGAGAGATGTTTCAGGTGAATACATGTTTGTGTTTTGAAGCACTATCCATCCAAGGTGAGTTGAGTGTTTCAAAATCCCTTCGTAAGAGTCTTCTATAGAACACTGCTCTTTAACTTTTACTCGTATATATATTTATTTAATGCTTCAATCCAACTCTTTTATAATGTCGATCTAAAGGATCGGTACTGTAGATTTTTTCATTTCTTTTTTATATTGTCTTATACTTTGAGTCAACTTGCTGTTTGAATGTGATATAAAGAAATAAACCTGCCTTTGCCTTATAAGTTGAGTGGTTGAGGACAATAACATCTGCGAGACTATAAGAACAAGCTCTGTTATACATGGATCTGGGAAAGGTAGGAAAATAATTTGTCAAATTATAGGAGTTAGCTATAGAGTACCATACCACTTATTTGAAATGATCATAATTTATGAAATTATAGTTGTTTTACTGGGGGAGTTGTCGGTCTCACATCTGTGGATTATTCTGTGTGTGTGTAAATAGTGTAAACCAGGTGCGAATTATCAAAAGGAATGAGGGAAAAAAGTTCAGATTAAATAAAATAAAATGTACCTCTACACGCACAAAGCACAGCACTATCTGACAGAAACCAGGCTTTACCCATCATGCATTTAATACAGCCTCTATCTCGGAGCATGATGGCAGCATCGGCAGGCAGGTGTACCGCAGCTGAGACACGTGAGATTAGAGGGAGCACTGATTTGAGCCAGATATAGATTCCTGCAGCAAACCGTGAGAGAACTTTGGTTGAGAGAACTCCGTCCAAACACCGGGACAGCTTCAGGACGAGAGTGGACAAATCCACGAGTGACCAAGTCTACGCAGATATTCAAATCTAACAGAGAAACCGATTTGAGCGATGACTTACAGGCCTGGGTGATAAAACAATATCAATAATTCAACAGCATCAATAGCAATATAACTAAAGTTCAATATATACTGAGAGGATGCTTTTGCATTGTGTCAGCACAGCGATAACAGTTGATCCAGCTCAGATTTGTTTAATGTTTTGCTGTTCGTCTTTAAACTTAATAGAAATAAAAATGTGACAAATTATGGTGATGACATTTTTGTATCCACAAATGGATAATTGTTTATCTTGATATAATTTTTTATAATTTTGGGTATTTGAGAAATAAATGAAATCCATTCTGTTTTTGAAGGATCTTGTATTTTTTTTCAAATTTTGTTTGATGGCTAGAACAATAATAATACAAATAATACATGCACCAATATATCAAATGTCAGATTTAAATCACAACAAAGCAACATTTGAACCCGGCAGTCAGTCTGGCTTATTGTTTGGTTTTGTTGATGACATTCAGTGATTAATTGTTTAATCAAACTGTGACTGAATTGACCAACAATGGGACATTTAAAGCTCATAAAGTACCTGCTATATAACTAAATATACATCAGAAATTGCACAATCACATGGCTATTAACACCTTTCAGAGATACAAGAGAAAAATAAAGTAAATAAGCTTACAAAATGAATCAAAGGCAGAAAAAATCTGTTGCCAACATACACCCATTGACAAACTAATATGACATGTTTTCCTTCCTGTGATGATTTGAAATTACTTTCCATTACAGAACGCCTTTCGTTGTTATCCCTGATGAAAAGCACTTCATTGTAAAACTGTATACGAGCTCGGCAGCAGGAGCTTACGAGGAGGACTTGAGGACTTTATCATGGATTTCCAGTCAGTGGAAAAATGAAATCCATAAACAAAAACAAACAAACAAACACTGAGACTGCTGTAAAAACATTGGAAGTGCACCGCACACAAGTGTTTGTCTTCCTGCGCGGCAACACCTGAGGAGCCGACAGCGTTGTGGCCCCGAAAAGGCAGCAGTTATAAAAAAATATTCAAGAAATAACTACCAGTCTGCAACACATTACTGATACATACAAATATAGCAACTTTTAAAGGTGCCACGCTTTTGCTGTTTTATGTCTCATCGCCTGTCTCTATCTGAGGGCATCAACACCATTATCAGACATTTTAAAGTCTGGCCAGCAGTTGCATGAAAGATTTGACTTTCTTTCTTTTCTTTTTCTCAGCTCTACCTATTAACATTTAAGAAAGGGGAAGATGAAATGACTGCCGCAGTAACAATGGAAGAAAAAGAACACAACGGACTCAGACTGTGGGCCTTTTTCTCTTTTGTGTTTGATGGCTCCAGCTGAGAAAGTGCAGGAACTGGTATTGTGCATGCATATGGTATACAGTAAAGCTATAGATGAAGGAGCAGCGCATGGGTAATGAAACAAAGAGGATGCAGTATGTACGTGCTGGCACTCTCAAATGTGCTTAATCCTTAATCAGTCCTTGGAGAGGCACCGAGCTACAGTAATGAGGTGCACCATCAACAGTTCAACATAAGCCCATTGTCTCCAGAGGAAGGCACAAGCCTCCTGGCCACAGAGACCCAACTCTCTCCCACAACAAAATAGGCTGAAATTCAGCATCTGCTTTCTGTTTAGTGATTCTTTGAGGCTCCTTTGTTTCTCCATTTAACAACAACGTTGTATTCTCCGAGCAACGCAGCGGCATTCCTCAACTGTCGCACATTATTTCTGGTGCGTGCAGAAATGCAACACTGTGTGAAAACCAAACACGGTCCAGCAGAGAGAATAATATTGTGCAGGGTCTGAGGGCGAGTGCAGCATGCTGATACAGTTTCATTAGCTTATTTCTTCATAATTAAATTTCAGGTTTCTTTTTACAGGAGTCTCTCCTGTTCATTTGTTTATTACGGCAAATGTTCCAGTCGCTGTTTGTGTTGTATCAGTTTTGCTTACGTGTGAGCTCCCATCCACTGAAACACGGCATCATTATCCATCACAGGAGGATGTTTACATTGATTATTAAGGGTGACTTGAGGTTAGTTCTTTTCAGGCGTGCATGAAAACACCTCATTTCCCCAGGATTTCATATTGCAAGTAAGACTGTGGCACAAGAGGTAAATGGTTTATTGACATTATGACAGATAACTTAAGAAAAATGACACTTTCTCGCTGCATTAGAGAGTCCTGCAACTCCGGAGGACGTCAGATTGAGTTTGAGTTTCCTGTTGATGCAATAAATTGACTGAACTTGCGGGTGAAATACTTCTGCTGGTCACTAAATGTTGGCATAAACAAAATCAATAAACAAAAGAACTGTCCTTAAGTGTGAGTGACAGCTGAAAGGAAAAGTCTGGTGCTTTTAGCTTCCGCAGACCGTGCACCGCTCCATTTATCTGTCAGCCTTGTTTTCGTATAGAAACATAATTTGACATTTCCAGCTACTTTCACCATTTTGAAAACACTGACACTGCTGTTACATACACCGACATAAAAAAGGACTTTGCAAGCAGCAGGCGACTGTGTGAGCTGCATGTTTATGATGTTGTGACATTGAGTTTCTTTCTCCTTCTTTCCTTTTCACACATCTCTCTTTCCACACTGCTCTCCATGATTCAGATACCGAGCTGTACGGCAGAATATTAATGGTAGTAAAGGCAAAGTGAAACAAAACATTTCTCCCAAAAACTTTCCTGCACCTTTTCCTGCTGTGTTTATTAGAAGCTGAGATTCAAAAGAACAAAGCAGACGTAAATGCATCCTTATAGTGAACTTGGGGACTAATCGTCACCAAATCTAGATGGGACTTGAGCTTACCAGACCATATCTGTTCTGTTCCACTTGGTTGCCTTGCACCCAAGATGGAATTTGAAACCAAGCTGTCAATAGAGTGCACGCTTGCGAGATCACAGTTGTGCTCAGACTCTCTCAAGCTGATTTCAACGTGTAAGACTCAATACCAGCGGTGCCAACACAAATGGAGACATGGGGGTGGACGCAGTAGAACACCAGAGACAACAGGACTCAATTCACACCTTTCTCTGAGCAGTTGGATACGTGATGTTGTACAGATCCATTTAATCGCTGCTTTTATAGTTTATTCAGGATTAAAATAGATATGTGATGGATTTACAGTAACATGCCCTTCCTCGCATAGTAACTATAATGTAATAAGACCATTATGTTTATTCAAAATGATTCAATTAGGAATCAGTCAACTCCAAATGAGCAAATCTGTGTTAATTAATAAAGCCGTGCTGTTACTGCACCCATGACCAGGGGCTTTGTTAGGAGTTGTTAGCAGGTGAATCGCTGCTGAAGAAGGAAAAATGAATAAAAAAACAGAGCAGTGTTTTTGTCTCCAACATTATCGATGGCTGCAGGTGAAGAGAGGCAAGTGGGAAGTTGGTAACGGTCCCAGAACACGTCCATGGCATCTGTTAAAGCGGCTTGCCAAATCAGCACCGCAACCTAATCTTTCACTGCTGATGAAACTTTTGCACATTTATTAAAACCCAAAAGTGGAGCTACACTTTTGAGTTATTCTTGTTTTGGTAATCTGTTCTGTCTGTCAGCCCTGTATATTTGACAAAACAACAGAGGTAGAGGGTGAAGACAGTGTGAAGTTTGATCCTGCTGAGCGAGGAGCAGAGAGACACGTTCTGAATGTAAGCCTGGGGTGACAGAGGAGCTGATGTACTAAAGAGGATAAACGTAAAGAGTTGCATGCCAAGATACCTTGCTGTACTATACTCCATTTTGTTTGTACCTGTACTTTAAGAAAAACAGTGGGCTACTAGCACCCCCTTTCCTCATTTGCAAGCTGCACCATACATGCTGTATATACTCCTGTGAGAGTCCACAGGTCACAATTCAGACGCAAAATGTGAAATATGGCTTTTTCTTTTACATAGTCGACAGTCAGGGCAGGTTCAAAGAAATCACAGAGCTTATCGGTTCTGTGGCATTGTTGCACACAAGCACGAAGGTCATTCTCATGAGCAAAAGATTTGTAATGTGACAGGTACACAGACTAAAGAGTTCAAATCGTGTTCTTGTGTGAGAGCGGCTAAAATGGAGGCGTGACTGTGTGCGTGCATGGTAAAAACGATGGCGTAAGCACACACTACTTTGACAGCGTGTGTAAGCATGCAGCAGATCTCTTATATTATTAATAGAAGTGTACAAAATATTTTGGTCCATTATGAAACTGTGGCTGTAACAACTGGAATATGGCGGGCAGCCACAGTCTAGATAATTAATGAGAAACACTGTATAGGACACGAGAACACGTCCAACTTGGCGAAAACACGTCCAACTTGGCAAAACATCTCCCCGACAGACACGGGTCAGCAAATGTGATAAACAACATAATTACATCATGGCGATACCCCCGAATTGTCAATGTAATGTTAAGTATCACAGAAATCACATAAACTCGAATAAAGGGGCTTCTGATCATTGCCTATCCTGTCAAGGCTTTAAAAACACCATAACCTTCATCCAATTAATTACAATAATTAAATCACTAATGATATGAATTGACTAATTAATTGCAGAAAAAAGACCTATTCAAAAGGGATAATTCAAAAGTTATAATGAGAACTGGGTCTCCTGCAGAAGATGTTGAGGCAGTGATTGCATCAAAGTCACCATTTTAGTAGCGTGAGCACACGTGCTTGATCAGGTTATTCATACAGAGAGGAGCTTGCCTCCATTAGGATGTAAAACAACACGGCTGCATCTTAAGCTTTGGATCTGACACATCCACCCACATTCATGATTCATTACATCTTAACCTGATCACAAATTCACGGATCAGCAAAGAGAGACGAGCAAACACACATACATAATATATTATTTACTCAGAGGGTCGTCTCTGACTTGTGAGCAAATAGTTATGTAATCACTGTTTATAAAAGAGGCAGATAGAGGCCTTCACTCATATGTTTGACCCAGTCCAGCTTGTTAACGTTCTCCACCGTCCTCGCAGCTGCCTCGAGCGCAGATGTTAGAAGGCGCTGCCGCACATCGCTCGGAACATGCTGATCAGAGATTTAAATGTATGTAATTACAGAAGGAGCGATAATTAAGGACAAATGCTAATCTTCTTTGGAGGATTTTGCAGTTGAATGTTTTGGCACCAGCTCAAATGTTTCCCAATCAAAAGGAAGAGAGGCATAAGAAATATTGTTCGGCTCACAAATGCAATCGCACATTAGTTGTTTTGTTCGGCTTCTTTGATGCGCAGATGTGTCTCCGCTATCTCCGCGAGCCGCGAAAACGCGATTGAAGCGTAGCATTGTAATTAGGTGAAATTGCTGACTACGGTTGCAGAGAATGCTCACATGCGCCGGGTCGACGCTGATAAACGGCTGGAGAAAATTTGGTGAGACAATGGCTGTTTGACACATGCAATCAACCACACACAGCTCCTTTCACAGAACTCAAACTTCCCCAGATCCATTATAAATGTTACTTTGAGATTTGAATGTGCGATACGCATGTTTGACCATTCAGACGTTCTGGTCCTTCCAGTTTTCTGAGTCAGGAATATGTAGGTCACATGGAGGAGGTGGATGAACCCGGAAGATATGATCATGCAGAGATTAAAGAAGAACTAACATGCTACGCTATGCTGTACTCCACGGATGCCTTGCATTTGGCCTCAGTTCCCTTTGGCTTCATACCCCCTTGATGTTTAAGAAGTATGAACAGAACGTGGGTTTGAGGCATACGCTGCAATCACATCTAACAGGCAGACATAAAGGTTGGTGCCTTTCTAGTCCGTCCTTTCTAATAGTGGCTCATTAAAATTGGCAGCAGAGGCTAAAGTTTGTTAGGCAGCGATGTGATGTTAAAGCTCAACAATTGAAGCAGATGCCTTGATGATATGCAACAGATTTACAGTTTAGAAGATCCTCAGGTGCCCTAAAGTGGAGGATTGTTACTGCTACTTTCTGCCTTTAGTTTTTCCCAACTGTATTTCCTTTCGCTTTCCTGATTCTTAATGAGCAAGACAGGGAAACCATTTCTCAGAGCAAATTGATTTTTTCTTCACAGTAGAATACTGTGAAGAAAAAACCCTTTTCCTCCATTGGAGAACGCTACACAGAAACAAGTAGCTCCTTCAAAAATATCATTGCTGCTACCATCAGAACACTGTTTTTTGTCAAACTTAATTTTTGTAAGTTTTGCTGACGTTTTAATTGGTGTGGTACCAAAGTAATTTTAATATGTTAAGACAAATAGGTAAAAATGTGTTTTTCCAAACTCTACAACAATGGCTTTAACCCAAACCATATATAACCTCAACTTTAACAAAAGCTCTGCACTTGTGGAGCCTCAGGGCTTCATGCACCATAACTGCAGTCAGGGACCATTTCGGGTTAAAAATTGCCTCATCACATTGGCCTTGCAGGTCTTCGGCCAGGAATGTTTTTCTGACTAGTTCAGAATGTTTCCGACACAGAAAAAAATCTATAATCCTCACATCATGTAAAATAATTCATTTCAGGGCCACCCACAGTCCTTCCTGCCCCCCCCGAATGTGGATGTAAAGGCACTGAGGGAGTGAGCAGGGCTGGGTTACATCCTCTTGTATAAAATTGCAGTCAGTCCTCAGCAGGCTTCTTTTGACATGGATGATGCACATGCTAATGGAGCAGTGTGCAATCAGTGCACAACAGGCAAGGCATTAACAAAGGTCCCACTAATGGCAGTGCCCATGGATTTGAGAACAAATGCTGCCCTAACTACTGCAATATTTGACGATCCCAAAATATCCCAGATAGGAACACTGCCATCATGCGCTGAAGACGTAGCCATAGTGATCAGGGGATGGAGACGTAGTATGGATTGCCGATACACATGCTTCACCAATCACAAGTCAGTCTCAGCTGTCAATCATGATGTTTCACGGCACATTAAAAATGAGCACTTCCACATACATCAGTGAGATGAGAAGTACCTAAAATGATAAATAATCATCTTTGAGAAAATATAATGGAAAGTGTTGTTTGGGTTTTCGGGGAGCTGTCATGTCATCCATCTTCACACACGCTGAATGTTGGAGAATTCTGATCTTTTTACACGGTCAAACTTAGCTAACGTTACTAAAACATGTCAACAATCTAATTAGCAGAAGGTAATAGTGTTGTACATGATAATAAGCAAGCTGGCTAATAGTAACTTCTGCATCATTTTGCATTAGTAATTTTCGCTGTTGATTTATTTGACTTGTGGCAAACAAAAATTAAAGAAGTCAAATAACTGTGTTTGAACAGAATAAAATATTAAAGTAGCAATTAAACACTGCTGCCACAGGTTTGAGCAAATTTAATAATTTCTACCAATTCTCAACAAATATCAATGCAGATGCTCTGGGCTTGGCCCCAAACCATATCAAGTCCAAGAAATGCTCCTGCTTATCACCCCAGGCACAATGTGTGTGTTATCGCAATGCACACACACATAAGAAAGTTTGTTTGGTTTGAAAAAGCTAAGGCAGAAAACAGGAGTGTTGTAGTGATATAATAACTTCTGGTTATTGTCTTCTAAAACTATATTAAACACTCTTTGGTTCAAGTTACTAAATACTAAATATTGTGAAGTTGAGACTATCCTACCTCTGTGAAATGTGACATCTATATGCATAAAACTAAATATTATTGTCTGTTGGGTTACAGCATTAGATAAATTATCTCAACATTTATGATTCTCATATTAGGTTTCAAGTATTGTGCACGTACAATAAGACAGACTGTGATATTTTTCTTTTCATAGTGCAACTCAAGAGAATTCAAATAAAAGCAGTGATTCCATGATTTAAAGTTCAGAAAAGTACTTGAGGCAGACGTCTCTAAAATGCATTACTTTACTGAGGGGCGATGTTCGGCGAAAGAAAAACCTCATTCATTATTATGCATTGTGAAGTAGCAGGGGTCGGGATGTCTGAATGGCTGACATGTTTACCAAACTCGGGCCAAAAAACGGAAATGCTTTGCTTCCTCTGTTATTGAGAGAAAGAAAGCAGAAGCAACATGTAGAAATATGGTTTTACACGTTTGAATCTTAAAGATGATGGTAGACAGTTGCACACATGGACATACGACTCTAACCGGTGTTCACCCAACAGCCATTCTGCTACTCGGCCGCCAGCAGCAACATATTCGGTTGTTGTTGTTCTTCGAGGTGAGGGACCTCAACAGTCACAGAATGCTGAATCTAACTCGGATTGGTCTCAGTCACTTTGCCGACTCATGATAAGGCTTCAAAGGCAACGCTGTGTACAGGGCTTCAAAGCGGAGGGGTAGGAGGTCCTGAGGCTTTCATTTCAACATGCTGGATAGAGTTATGTGAAGATGTATGCAGTAATCAAAACAAAACATAAAGGGTGTAAACCCATCTTCCTCACCACACTTCCTCATTGTCACACTGTTCTTTGAAAAGTGGCCAAAATATAGCACTGGGTCATTTCAATTCTGGTTTATGCTTTAAATATATTTATATGTTTTTCCTGAACTAAACAAACAATAACTAACATTAATCAATGAAGGTAATGTTAATGAAATGCAGGCCCTCGTTAAAGTGCAGAAGCCCAATAATCAATTTCTCTTTTTTATTGCTGTTGGCAAGAGAACTGCCGAAGACATCCTCTGAACTGGGTGTATGTTGGAAGCTTAGTTAGGAAATTTCATGAACTAAAGGTTGTATTGTACAACATTTAAACTAAGAACCTGAAACCTAAACTAAACCGATACTTTGGAGATAAATATAACGTATTTTTGTGAAAGTGATTTATATCCTTTCATGAATCTCCATTAAATTATCATGGATGTCAATGAAATTCAATCAAAACAGAACTCTGAGTGGCATAGTGACAAAGGACCAACCATTATAAACTGAGTGATTGACCTACACACAGCTGATGGTGAGGCACACAACACAAATATCTTTGGTCACAGTCAAATTTCTTGGATGGAAATTCACTTACTACAGTATATTGTGTGTCAGCTTTTCATCAAATGGCACCTTTCTTCTGATTATAGTCCATTAAACTATGTAGTTTTAATAATAATTCCACAAGTATAACTCAGTGAGTATTTCCTGATGTGTTTACTGAGCTACATCAACACTGTAACATCCAAACTACGGGTGTTGGAGAGAAGTGGTACATTAATGTTATGTGGGAGATTAAAGTATGTGTCCCTAAACGTCTCTGCCTCCACTGTCAGTATAAATCAGTTCAGCTTCATTTTACCGCTACAGTAATGGCTTTGGTGCTTGAGAGCTCAACACATTCAACAACCAAAGGATTGTGAACGAACAAGATTCGCAGCTTGAGATTTAAGGAAACAGAATTCTATATATCTTAGAAAGTCCAATAGCAGGACTGGGGCTTATATCAAGAATTGAGTCAAAAGGGTCCATCAAGCAGAAATATGATTTATAATTCTCTACTTGGGTGATTTAAAAAACTAGAGAGGGAAAGACTTTTTTCTTTTTACTTTCTACTTACTCGACATTGCACCTTTTGTTTGAACCAACCCCAGTTTTTCAAGTGAGAAAAATTATTGGAGCATGTAACTATCAGGTGTTAACTGTTGCCTAGAAGCTGCCTTTTAGATTGACTGATAAAATGCTTAGATTGATTCGTTTTAGCCTCTGGTTTCACCTGTGAAGACTGAATTTATTCGTTAAAAGGATCCTATCGGAGACACCACTTCTCAACCTGATTAACATTATTGTGAAGTTTCATGAAAAAAAACTCCAAATACCTTTCAAGTTCTGGAAATAAAATGATTCCAGACGGACACACGTACAGACGGACATCCCCCCCGGCAAATGTGGCTCAGGGGGTGAGAGGAAAGACAATTGAACAAAGACATTGCAGAAACATTGAGAATAGAGAGTACAAGAGTTTGAAGGGTCCTAAAAAATAAAGAAAAATAAAATGGCTGTCAGACTGAGTAGGAGACCTCGAACAGGTCCGCCAAGGATAACAACAGCAAGAAAATCCCAGAAAACTCAAGGAAGCTTTAAGAGTAGAGATATAGAGGTCATATCACAACATGCTTTAAGAATCATGGTGGAAGACTACAGGTGAAGCTGAAAAAAGTTCTGGTACAAAGTTTTATGGACTGATGAGACCAAGATCAACCTCTACCAAAGTGATGGAAATGGAAAAGATCTGCTCATGTTCTACAATGTAAAAGCTCATCTGTGAACTACTACGGAGGAGGTGGTGTCATGGCATGTGCTTGGAGAGCTGGTCCCGGAACGAGCTCGCTAATCGTTTATTGACGATGTCAGTCGTGATGGCAGCAGGAGAACGATCTCTGAGGTCTACAGAACCATCTTGTCTGCCGATTTAGAGAGAAATGCATCCAATCTAATCTGGAGGAAATTCATCATGCAGCAAGACAAAGACCCAAAACACTATTCCAATACAACAAAGGACTTCATCAGGGGGGTGGGGGGGTGCAAGGTTTTAGAACGGCCAAGTCAATCACTGGACCTTAACCCGGTAGAGCAGCTTTTCACGCCCTGAAGAAGAGACTGGAGGGAGAAACTGCCTGAAATGAAAGAGGCTGGCAGTAAGAGGCTGGAAAGATTACACAATTAAAGAATGCAGCAGATGCAAAAGGTCATTCGACTAATTAAGACCATTTGTTCCTTCACTTTTTTTTTCGCCGAAATCCGACCATCTGATTAAAAAAGGTATTATGTCCTCTTTCTTTATTTTACACATCAAGATGTTAATATGAGGGAATAAAAGCTACATTTTTCAACTCTTGTTTTATATTCTTATTCCTGTTTTGATCTTTTAGTCCAAATATCTTCAGTGTACAACAAAAACAAAGATATTGGCCGTGTCATATCAATGGTTTGAGGGGACTGTTTTTAGCAGGGAAATGTGAAAGCTAAATATTTGAGGCGCTGGGAAAAGAGTGGGTTCTATGCCCATTGAGGGTCTGATGCCAAACACTGTGATTAACTCCCAAAAGGATTCATTAGTCTACCTGGCCAAAGGGCAGACTGCATATGGGCCGTGCCATCTGGTACATCCCTTGACCACTGTTGCCAGCATTTATAAAGTGAGGACATTCTCGCCAGAGCTTCATGCCAAACAAGCCAACAGATCATGAAGTCAAGAGAGAAAAATGTATTATTCAGCCATGCTGAAAATTCATAAAAAGGTGTAGTGATGCAGGAAATTAAATGAATTTCTGCAGAATGGGGCAGCATCTCTCAGCCAAGTTCGTTCCTCTGAAAACAGTTTACTAAAATGAGCTTAAAAGACGTTAGTGGAGTGTAGATATTATGTAAGTAACCTACATTTGCATTGAAATCCAGATTTGTTTTTATCTGGCCCCAGGATTTCTGCGACCGCTGCCTGTTGGTGGGGGTTTCACCACATCAGAGAGCCAAGCTCAATAACAGGGAAGCACCATCTTGAATGAATCACATTTATTATCACTGATCTACCAGCAGATTTCAGCCCCAGTCTCACTGAGAGCTGCCTCTCGAATATTGCCTCCTCTCTGCTCATATAGTCTGGCCGCCACAGAGCACCAGTGTGCACAGAGACCTTCGAATGAGGGTAGAGGCCTGAAGGAACAGGTCTGGGCTCTTGATATTTCAATTCAACAGCTGAGTTTACTGGAGCCGGGTCTCCAATGAAATCCACAATTCAATCGATTTTAAACTTAGTTTCTCAGTTTTAAGCCCTGGTTCTGTTCAAAATCCATCACGTCTTTCACTCAACAGATTTACACAGGTGGAGGCAAACTGCTATAAACAAACTTCTGGATCATTATAATTAGTATGACTGAAAAGTTTTGATTTGATCAGTACATTGTAAATTAGTTACTTTAATAAATATATTGCACCACAAATTACATGTGAATACCTTGAATTTTTGTAAACCTTTAAATAATAAATAAATATATATATAGGGGAGGAAGAAATATGTTTTGTGTTTTGTATGTGTGTATGTGTTTAGAGGTTGTGTGGATTTTAATGGAGTTGTGTATTGAAGAGCAGCACTTTCCGTGAGATAAGGTCATTTGAAACCATTACAAAAAAACATTACAGCAAATTACGGGATGAAGCCCAGAATACAAGACAGTCCCTGACGGAGCAGGTTTCTCTCTCTTTAGACTCAGGATCAGCACAGAGGACGGGACGAGCTAAAAGGCTGAGCCTCCTCTCCCCCTGAAAGGTCGACCCCTCTATCTGTGAGATCTATTGACTCAGGCACAGCTTATGCTCCTCACACATTTATTTGGGCTGTGGCATATTTAAAGGTCCTTTATTCAGCTGACACCACCGAGATTAGAGGGCAAACGGGAGCTCGTTCTCACTCACACTGAATTAAATCTTGTTGAATGATGGAGAGTGTATGACTACTCCGTATGAAAAAATACTTCGGAGCTAAATGAGGTCAAATCAGCAGTTACTGTCATCAGATGGTAGGTTGTGTTTAAAGGTCAACTATTAAAATCAGCATAATGAAGGATCCTT
The DNA here is from genome assembly GCF_022539355.2 of Hippoglossus stenolepis. NCBI lineage: Eukaryota > Metazoa > Chordata > Actinopteri > Pleuronectiformes > Pleuronectidae > Hippoglossus > Hippoglossus stenolepis. The sequence goes on from NC_061483.1 coordinate 10,937,037, forward strand.
ACAATCAAAGGCATTCTGAATGTAATGGGACACCTTCTATATAGTTGTATTCAAAATGCAAAAGTAGGTTACCAACTGTCAGAGGATTCTCTGGATACTTCTCCCTGCTTGTTATAAACTACATCATATCTTAAATCACCTCTTGCAATCTATTGTACTTAGAAAAAAAAAATAGCTGAGAACTTCATTACAAAGTGACGCCTCACTTCACCTCACATAGAAAGTGATTGCATATTTAACAGTGCTGGTTTAGAGATGACTCGAGGTAATCAAAAAAATGATTGCCAGCTTATTTGATGATCAATGATCTACTCCAAATATTTGGAGGTTCTCAAATGTGGAGATCATACAGCTTTTTTGGTCGTATCTAATCTGTTTGAAGATTTTACCTTGGGCCCTTGGAAATTATAAAGAACTTTTCACTCTACTTTGTTTCATTAAGAATCGAGAAAAATAATCAAGGCTTTACTGATTATCACGCTGTTAACTACTAATGAAAATGATTGGTAGCTGCAGACCTGGTGTCCGTCACTTTAATCTTGACATAATTAACAGTTCTAAAAGGACCTTGGTCATATCCTGAATGAAACCACAATCAACGCCGGCTATTTAACCTGAGGACATGATTAATGATAATGGGTTATTATGATGACTCAAGACATTAAATAATGAACGCTTGAGAATTTTTACAGGCGAGTTTGCAAAAGCCGTTTGAGGTGTTATTACATGTCAAGATAAATCCAGGAACTAGAAGTAAACCCAATTACTGTGTTAAACCACATCTGTCTCCATGTTGAAGTGGGAAAAATGCATCAAGCTCGATTGATCTTACTGCTGCTCTGCCATCTGGATCTACTCTCCATCACCCAAATCACCCACTTTCAACTATTTCCACTGGGGCTTGAGACCCAAATTGAATATGTCCAAACAAGATGACACAGATAATTCCCACCATCACTTCGACCATATGTTGCCACACTCGGAGGCTGCAGAAAGATTTTCTAACTTTCAAATAACTTCCAGAGTTGGAAAACTGCGTGACACTAATGGATAGATAAATATATGGTTCACAGCTTGGTGTGTGTGTGTGTGTGTGTGTGTGTGTGTGTGTGTGTGTGTGTGTGTGTGTGTGCGTGTGTGTGTGTGTGTGTGTGTGTGTGTGTGTGCGAGGCACCGAGGTGAGGCTTACCGTGCCGAATCAAATCAGACATTTCTTCAAGTTCATAATTTGATGGTGCACTCGTCAAAGTGATATGACGTCTGCCCTACTTTTAGCCTGCACACTTGAGACATGACAGAAGTGTAGGTGTTAATAAACACACTTTACATGTATAGGACGATATACTGACTGTGATGTTTGCAATTATCACCTCTTGCTTTTATCAAAAACTCCCAGCACGGCAGACACAGAATGGAATTAAAGTGTCAAGTGTTTTAAATATTAATCACATTTACATTTTGCTCAGTGTGTCTTTAATCAAAGTGGTATCTCTATTGTGTGACTAGATGCAGTACTGTGACTGAGGGGACACAATGCTGGTGTTCGAAATCCAAAAGGGGAAAGGAAATAGTTGTTTTTGCACCTTTCTTCTCTATTTTCCTCCAAACATCTATGGCTAAATGTTCACAAAGATGATAAGTGCTGGAGGCATTCCATTTCGCACAATGACAGAATTGCACCAGCCAGGTGCTGTGCTCAACAACCAGTCGGGATAAATGAGAAGCTATTACTGAGCTGGAAATATGGAAAGGCAATATCTCAAATTGTAGGAAATGGGCATGAACTTACACCATGACTCAACAGATGTGTAAAAAGAGATTATCGTTCCAATCATGGGAACTGCACACTATTGACATGCAGCATGAATGAACAGATTTTTTTTTCCAGTTGCTAAAGCTTCCTTTAAAAGATACAGTGTTTTCTAACTTAACAATTAATTATGTAGACTATAGCGCATGAAAATCACCATTACACTAGAGGGAATTCAGAAGAGATGGGAAACCACTGTATACACAGATGATATATAGCTGCCCAGAAGTGAAGGCAAAGCATCTTGATCGCCCCCTGTTGGCTGGCTGCAGTGTAGCTAATATATCCTGCCTCCTTCATGTTAGTGGATGGGACAAGAACCAAACAAAAAAGTCAAACTTCATGTCAAGTACATTTTTCTTAAAGATGGTTGTCTGTCATTTTAGATATTTCACGGTGATGTATGTCCATTCTTCCAGTAAGTTTGGTTTCACTTTGTTATGTGATGCAATGAAAACATGGTGAAACATCATGAATGACAACTGAGACTGACTTGTAATTGGGACAGCACGTGTATCGACGGGATTTCGCATTCGTGGCTCCATCCCCCGATCACTACTGTGCAAGATAGCAGCATTTGTATTCTGGAATATTTTAGCTTTATTTTTGGATAGAGGGAGGAAGTGGAGATACGTCGTCCATCTTTATATACTGTCTGAGACGTGTGTGCAGATTGTAAGTCCTGGCCAGTCTTAAATAAATCTAATTCAATTATTTTAATTCTAAAATTTAAGAATAAAACCCAAACTGACCCTGTTCACAGAAGCATTGCTGTCACCCATAATATTTTTTTTCTTATTTCATGCAAACACTGCCTTTTTAACGCAGACAAAATCTATATTATTTATTACAGAAAGCACTTATACGGCATTTACCAAAAAAAGTCAATTTCTACCTTATCATCCCAAACAGTGAATATCAAGTTTTCCATCTATTGTAGTCAGGCATCCTCAAATATGCTTTGAAATCTGATCAGCACACGACCTGCTGCACTCGCTCCCTCCGATGTACAGGCCGGAGCACTCATGTTGAGCTTTTTATAAACCACAGTCTTTTTCCCACCTGACGCCTCACTTCTGCACCTTGTATAATTCTAACCTTCTTTCTTATGCATTAACGCTTTAATGAGCACTTCTGCTCTTTCTCGACTACACACCCAGCATCTGAAACCAATATGCACAATCCCAGGTTGCAGGCTCTCCTGGTAAATGTCAAAGGTAAGATGTTGTACCAGTCGAGCACTTGAGAGGAGCTTATGGCCACTATGGCTTCAGTCATGCATGAGGTATATTAAAGCATACCCACAATATATTGTATGGGGTCTTGCCTCTGTTATGGATGATGCCTGGGACAGATTTCACGAACAAAAATCGCACTAGTATTGTATATGGAGATTAGAAAATGATAGCATGTGATTTTCCAAATCACCCTTTGAAAGAGATCTTACACAGAGGCTCATAAGGTGTTTATGAATAATAGGAATTGCTGTTTACAGATTCTGTTTGCCTCTTTTTACCCTTGTATTAAAAACGATAAAGATAAAGGACATCATACTCATATCACAGCTGGATCATATCTCATACAAGAGTTCAATACATCACTATAATATCAATTCAATTTTTTTTACTTCTACCAGTATTATTTAATGATGGATATAACAATCTTTTCCTCCATTAAGGCTCCAGTTAAATATGAAGCAAATGAGGTATAGAAACATACGCTTGACAGAAAGTTAAAATGTATGACTGTGCAGCACCTGCCATTTGAGGAACTGCTGCTGGCAAGTTATTTGACAGACGCTTTTTCAAGTGCGGCATGTACCTGGTCTACACTCTGCTGCTTCCAGGAAATAGCCACGGCCTCACACTGGGACTCTGACCAAAGCTGTCACCTTCTCCCGTCCAGCTCCCATATATTACCAGACTAACTATGAGCCATACAGTTGAAAGCATGTACAACTTTGAATAATATTACACATTTCCCCAAGTAAATTTAGAATTTAGCATTAAGCTACTGATAAATATCCCGAAAACATTTCCTGATTATCAAAAATTCAACTACTGGAGGTTTTTATTTTACACAATCAACAGTTATAACAGCAGGAAAAGTAAAATGATTTAAGGATTTTATCAGTTTAAACCTAATATTTTTGTAAACTTCTTACTTCTCACTCAATCAATAAGGGATTTGTTAATTTTCTTCAGGGTCCAGATGGTTCAAGTCATATCTGCATCACAAGCTCCGATCATACAAATGTCCAGCAGCTGAAAAGACCCACACCAGAAGAACCAATGCCCTTAGATTAAATTTGTGTCACTATATCCGTGCATATGTTTTTGATCAGTTGATTTCTCGATGGTGATTAAACCGCAAGCATTCGTAAACTGAACAATTCAATGTTTCGGGTGAGAGTAGGAGGAGACATGCGGTGAGGTTAAAGCCTTGCACCGGTGCTCTGGATCCAGCATCCTAACTGGTGCATGACTCCATTCCTAAACATAACAGCTGGTGGTCTGGAGAGCCTGAGGTAGAGCCCCGGGGTGTGAGATGACCAGCCCACTCATTTACCGGCAGCTTGCACAGGGGACAGGAAACAGTGGGGTTCTGGGAGCGGGAGACGAGGTTGGCTTCTTTTCAGATTCAAGCCCCCTCCAGGAGCCAACAAGAACAAGGATGTGCCAAGACGCGTCACAATGGCAGATGTTCCTCATGCGACACATGAAGAAATGTTCGACAGATGTAAACACTGGACATTAGGCCCGTGACTCATAAATCTCAATCAGCCTTTCCATAATCCCTCCACCTCCTTTCAAACAGGCCTTGAGTTAATGGAAGTGAAACTGGGGAGGCTGCAGATTCTCCATCAGGCCTCATCAACATTCTCGGCGCAATGAGACTTCAAACCCGTCCTCTCCTGACTTTAAGGTTATGAGAGCTTGTCACATTTGTCATGATTGCAAGACTCCCTGGAGATGCACTATGTGGCCCCATTCAAATCAGTGGTGTGAGCCTACTGAGCTTGGATATCTCTCACTGCAAGGCTGCTCTACGCTCTCATCAGCCACAAGGATAGGTGATTTAAACGAACTGTGAGCTCACCCCTGCTGCACTTCTTTAGTTCCAGATGAATCCCGACGCCGTTCCGCGGCACTTTGCGAGTCACACGTTCGATCAAGCTTCATTAGCAGCCAATTTTATCAAATAATACCTACTCCAGTTATGCAGGAAGAGAGAAAGACTGGCACACATGTTTTTTCAAGCAATCTGAACTTTGAGCAGTAGGTAAAGAAGCATTTCTAGCACTTTTTAATAACTCAACTGCAAAAGCTCCTCTGCCTTTTGCAGGAATCATCCATCACAGCATCCATTAACATCAGTATAATTTTGGCTCTCACAGATCAGTGAAAGGAGCACTGTGTGTGTATACCGGAGTAAAAAAAGGAAATGAGGGGTGAAGGAGCATAGGGTAGACCTCTGACACACACAGGAGTGTCATTATACTCCCAGAGGCCTTTCACTGCAGAGTCTATTATTTAATGTTAGAAATTTAGCCCAGAAATGTGACCCGGGGTTAAGATCAGCCCTCTCCATTTTTGCATTAACACAAAAATTCTAACAATCTACAATTAGTCTTTCAACCTCAAAGCCGTAAACGAGATCGCACTAAACTGGGTCATGAGCTCGTGTAATTTCCTAATTTACAACGGGAACAACGCGCTTTCTTTGCATTTCCTGTCCTTGGTAACTACTCCTCTTCAAAAACACAATTTCCTATTCTCTTGTTACTAGGTGAGCCATCATCATCTTTTCACTTGAGAGGCGCAGTCGTGCAGTCGGGACTCTGCTGACACGAGCTACTGTTACTTACTGTCCCCGCAATTTAGATAAACAATTTACAGCCAAAGAATATTTGAGCGAACCATTTTTCCTGCTGTCCTATAAATGTAATGGCGAACATGTGCATATGACTTATAGCGCAATCTCATGAAAATAACCCAAACACAAAATGAACTGATGGCCCCAACAAATGGCGTCTGTGCAGCCTGAGCCTTATTACTCTGCGCCGTTATTGTCCAAGGAGCTTTAAAAAGGCATCAGGGTGGGACAGATATGAACTGGACCGCTGGACACCAAATCCACCCCACACAAGACAGACCCCAACAAATAAAGCACGTCCTTCTTTCTGAGTAAAGTTTGCTTAAAACATTTTTGGCTGTTTAAGGGAAATGGCTTATTAAAATGAAAGAATATATCCACGTCTCGTTTTTGAAAGGTTTTCGATAGGAATGAATTCTTCTGCTGTCTGAGAGCCACACACATGCTGATAAACACAGAGTTGGTCTTGGGATTTGTTGACAGCAGTAAAATTACAGTGTCTCCAGCCTCTTTCTTCACTACTTTTTGAAGACACTCCTTCATGACCTTACATAAAAGTTTGCCTCGTTTTTCAGCCCTTGCTTTTTTGACTCTAACTGCTTCATTGGTTCGGTGACAAAAGCATCACTATATTTAGCGTCTCGAATGATGTTCACAGGCCTTAAAGTTAGACACTGGTGTACGGCTGTGGTTTTGTTTGTTCTAAAAGATGTCTGCATGTTGGAGGACCTGCACTATTGATTTTGATACGTCAAAGGCCCCCTGTGGTTTCGCTACAGTGAAACCATCACCGGGGCCTTTCGGGGGTAGGAGCTGTCTATGTTTCTCAAAAACACAACAACAGTGTCATCGTCAAGTCTGTAACGTCGGTTTTCGCCATCGTCGTCTGCATCCGTTGACAGCGTTTGATGTTTCCATGACAATTCTGGCACATCGTGTTTATCTGTGCTTAATGCTTGTTTACTTCCAAGTCTCTGAGGGGCAGCTTATTTAGCAAATCACATCAGCCGTGTGTGCTTGTCTGTGTCTGAAAAACAAAAATAAAAGGTCCCCGGAGTGATATGTATTTGCATCCTTGACACTTCGATATGATATACCCATGTGGGTCCCCCCCCCGCTCTGTGTGGCTTTCTCTCTCAGCCTTATCATTGGTGTCAAGCATGGGACCTCTATTCAGAGACTACCCTCCAGAGGCAAGAAGGCACTGTGGGCAAATAGGAGCACCATGAACACAACAGAACACCCTGGTTCTCTAACATACATAATGAATCCCGGTAACACCAACAACAACACACCCGCCTGGCTGGAGGGGGAAAACGGGAGAAGTGATTAGTGTTGCCTGTGTAGTAAACAGTATGTTTTACATGGCTTCAGGTTTATCCTAGGGGTCTCCCTTAAATAGACCTTAGTAGGAAGGCAGCTCTGTGATCGTGAAGGCCCACCCACTATTCCCCGATGTCAACAGTTATGTGACAATGTGACCCCGACATCCCTCAACAACATTCTTGCATCACCCTCATCTGCTGGGGGGGGGCATTTTCCCAGGGGAGGAATAGCACACGTAATTATTACTCGTTACGTCCTTTGGCAGTTTTTCTTTTACTCGTGTGTGAAGGAGAGAAGCAAAGTTGAAGGCATTTTTCATTTTTCTAGTAACAATGGAGCACAGCATGTAGCAACTCCTGCAACAATAACCACACCACATCCAATTCAAGGACTTTGCAGAGTCTTAATAGGCCCAGACACATGAACACAGTCATTAAACTGTTAGTGGTTGATATTCTCATTGCACCAGCAGCTAGTTTAAATTTAAAGATGAATCCCAAGTGGATCACTTTAATCAAAATGTCTGAAATCAATGAATGTTTTAATTCCCTACTCTATCTTGAACCATTTCTTCCAGTTGAATATGACAAATTTGCTGTCACACATATTTACTGATAACAGTGCGGAGGTAATTCATCTTCTGACACATTGGCAGGTGAGGTAAACTATAAACCTAATAAATGCCACCGATGCATGATGACCAACTATTTCGAACGAACGTCTCTGGCATGCAAGAGCAGAGGGAGACGAGCAGCTCACACACTCTGAGCAGCAGGCATTGAAATAATTTACAATAGAACTGATTTGTGGATATTCCTCACTTCACCCCCCCGATGATCTGAATAACTCGCCACTGCACGGGGCCGCTGTTGTGCTGCGCTGCACTTATCAGTTATGAATGTTTTTCACTGTGCGAGAAAATGGACCTTTGAACGTCCCGTCTCCACGGCTGGATCCCGTCAGCTAACACGAGGAGGGCAACCTGAACCGTAAATCGGCTTGGACTTCAATGTTTGATTTAGAGTTTGGGTTTAGTCGGCAGGCCAGGCAGGTTCAGTCAATATGCTAATTTATATGCGTTTAATTCTTCAGTCAATGATCGCAGAAATGGCGAGTTTGTCACCTTTGTAAACAGACTCCAGGATTGACAACACAGGAGGTTGTGATCAGCAACAGGTTGGACTAACACCCCTAATCAAAGGCTGGTCCAGTATTTTAATTTGCTTGTTTGTTATATGATCACAGGAACTGTATCATAAGATCATTTTTATAAAGTAAAAAAGTGACGCCTTTGCTTCACTTCAATTTGTATTTTTTACAGTCCATTTATATTTATTCTTCTCATTCAATGCTTTTTCGGGGGGGAATCTACAAACCTTTAAGGATTTCAAGGACCCGTGGGAACCCTGGGTCGATAATCCCTCATGTTCAGATGGATTACATCCTACCCGACTACCTCCTCATATCCCCCGAGCGCCTCTCTCACCTCACAGTTATGATTTCAACACATGGTCAGTCAAGGATGCTGTCCGTGCTGATATGCTCTCTTTGACTGAGTTTGTTTATATTCCTGCTTATATTTCTATGATCTCACATTACTCTCCATACTAATCCCTGGACATATAATCACATCCGCCCTTTAACTTCTGGCCGTTATTTTCTAGTTCCTCTCGAGGCTTGAGAGGGTAGAGATCCTTAATCCCCCTTCCATTACTGGTTTAGTCCCTCAGTTGATTGAAAACTGGAAAAAGTGCAATAGCAGTCTCCTACGCTGGCCCGGGGCTTTTCACACTTCCCAGACAACACCATACATGGTGCTGAGGAAGGCTTCCAGGAAGCTGCCGACCTTATGCATTTCAGGCATGAACGCCTGCCAGGGTTGACACATTCTTCAGGTCAGTACAACTGACAGACATCCTTATCGACCAAATCTGACAAAAGGTTGAAAATTACCGCTGGAAGATCGACAATCAAATTGATTTGGATGTTCCACGCACCAGATCCGTGAAAAAGCAAAACACTTTTTGTCATTTTCTACCCCAATAGAAATGCTTAAAGAAAAGGAAGACCCAAAATAACTTTGGGGGGAGGCTTTCTTTTTTGTGTATCTCTAAACTGCAGCAAACACACACACACACACACACAGACACACACATACACACACCCTAATCTCCCTCACATCTCATTAACTCTTCTCTCTGAAGATGTATACAGGCTGGCAAGAGACTTATTTCCAATTTGGTGGTGCCCAGAGCATCTTAATGGGCTTTGGAAAAGATGCCCCACAGAATTTTTATATGGATATTTCCTGGGTTGGGCCTTTTCGAGTGGTATTCCCTAACTTTCACTCAAAGTCTCATGCCATTGCATTATGTAGTAATTAGGCATCTGGCTGTGAGCGCATTCAAAATGATTTGGCAAAGGTGCCTAACATGATAACTAAATTGAAAAACACAAATGTAGAGCAGTTTAACAGTTGATTTAGTTTTGTGCCATTGTGCACAACCCGAACAGACATCACTCAAAAAATTACGCCTCAAACATTGACTTTATGTTTTCCAATTACATATTGAATTTCCATGTAATTTTAACAAAAAGGGGTCAAATTTTATGAACAATTTTATATCATGCTGAGTGAATAAATCAAGCAACTGGAGGGCGAATTAATTAAATAAAGTTAAACTTGCATATAAATATATAAATTAAACAATTTATTTAATAAAATCATTCTTGCAAGTAACAAAAGAATACACCAATTTCTAATGTACAGAAACACACACACACACACACACACACACACACACACACACTTATATATTATAGAAATTAAATCCCAATCAGATGAAGCACATCTTTGACAGCCTCATGAGAATCCTACATTTAGGTGTTAATAAGTGTTGTGTTGTGCGGTTCAGTTTAACACCCACAGAGATGTACATGTTGAATAATCTTGAATGCTGACAACAATAATTGTGCTGTGAGCTGAGGGTTCACGAGGGTGCTCACATTCATTAAAGTACAAACAGTGAAGATCTGTGACATCTGGGTTGTGTTTAAGGGAAGTGGGGAAACTGCACACAGCCCACAACCTGCAAACAGCCAAGCACAGACCCCAGTGATCAACAGAGAGAGCCGTGGCATCAGCAATTCACATGAGGAAAAAGGATAATGTAATGCATAACAGCTAATAGCTGTTCTGTTAAGTTGCTACAGATGAACCCCAAAGGTAATTGTTATGCTTGAAAGGCAATATAAGTCTCAGGCACTGCATAAATAGGAACTGCAGCACATCAAGTGATTTTGTTTCAAAGCCATAGCAAAGAGCCGGGTCCACCCATGAGGATCCCGACTGCTCTGTGTTAGTAGATGTTGATATTAACAGCAAAGCCTCAGAGCAAGAGCTCCGTGGCAGGGCTGACTGAAACACTCAGGAGCCGTTGTGTTTATGAACAAAGGGCTGACAATCAAGCAGCATTGTGTGTGTGTGACACTATACTAACGTCTGACACATGCACACAGGGGTGATCCTCGCAGGCAAACGGTATCGTTGGCTGACTGCATAAACCCACCAGGCAGGCGATGGTAAATTGACAACGCAGACACGGAAGCGGAGGATTCACAAGCTTAACCTGGTTTGTTGTAATGAAGCTGTCTAACAGCCACTTGTAGACATTGTTCTGACTCACCTCACGTACAGGCATGTGGTTCAGTGCAACTACTCTACACAACCCACATGCTCTTTGCCATGAATCCCGGCTGTCTTCCAAGAGGTCTCTTACTGTACCAGTCAGACTTTTCTTACTAGCCTCCACTTCCTTTGTTCAAGCTGAGGCACAAAGGAGTCCTTAAGCAAAAAAGAGATAGTAGCACCCAATGAAGTGGGCAGTATGGTTGACCTCCATCCAAGTCTGCTAACTCTGCCAATTACCTTATCTGCGTCAGAGTCAAAAAGTTATTTCAATCCCAGACAGAGAGTATGGATGATGACAGTTTGCCGTGCACAACAGGGAGTGCCGCTGAGCACGTATTGCATCTCCTCATGGTGACACGTTATGTGACTCAGACGTGGTGGGAGACCGTGTGCCAAATGTCACTGAGAAAAACATATTGAGCAGTTAAACCTCGCATGGTAAGCACAGAAAAAAATCTATCCTCCCACAACAACTTCTGAACTTAACACAGATTTAGATGAAAAAGAAAGCGAAAGGCACAAAGGAGTGATCCGGCCTCCTGGTGTCATCCTTGAAACATTAATTTTAGGTTTCTGCTCCGTTGGCTTGCCGGGTTCTTTGAGTTCTGGATATGTTTTATGACTTTGGAGCCCATGAGACCCATTCAAACGCCGCTCTGACACTTAAATAATGGATGGTCTACAAATTTTAGAAAGTCTTTTTTTTCCCATCAGCCTGGATGCTCACGTATCTGAGACTTATGGTGCTCAATGTGGTATTCCTCACGGGAGCATTCTCTGCTCAGTTTTGTTTTTGTTATGAATGCTTCCACTGGGAAACATTATTAACCATCACCATGTCAAATACGGTTTTATGCTGATGATACACAATTGTTCACATCTGTTTGGCCAAATGGTCTCGTTGCTTGTCTCACGCACATGAATGTATGGATGGGTAAACACTTTAAGAGACTAAATGAGGAGAGAACTCAAATTATTTTAATTGGACCCAAAGCACCTAGAGAAAAACTGCGCTGGAGGATTGGTGGTCTCAGAAAACAGATTAAAACACACACAGACCAGAGTGATTCTTAACTCATCTTAAAATTTTAATTGTCATTCTAAAAAATGTTGTTAAAACATCAGATTTCTTATCTCAGGAATACCTCCCGTGTCATCTTTAATTCAGAGGGATGCTGAAATGCTTATTCACACTTTTATTAATGGCCATTTAGAGGACTGTAATTTCCCTTTTTACTGGATTACCCAAAAAGTGTATGAGAAAACTGCAGCTTCTCCAGAATCTAAAACAAGTAATTGTATCACATTAGCCCACTGACAAAGACACTGCACTGCCACCTGTATCTTCAAGAATTGCTTTTAAAGTTCTTCTATTTGTTATAAAGCTTTTAAATGATCTTAACCTTCCCTGAATCAAAGATCTTATGTTCCAGCCAGATGACTTAAGTGCTGCACAGCTTATCTTTCAAAATGTTCTGCCTGGGTCTCGTAGCAGTACCAGTGAGGCCGCCTTCTGTTGTTATGCCCCTAAACTATAGAGCACACTGCCTCTGGATATTAGAAGGTGACCTCAATATTTTTATAATATTATTCTGGTTTTTAATTGAAGTAATGATAGAGCCTTAGTCGTTTCAACCAATGGTTTTCCATTCATATTTTTGTATATGTGGTTATTTTATTGCATTGGTTTTTCAGTTTTCATATTCATTCATTTCATATTCTTTGCTTTCATTAATTTACTTGTCTTTTAACTAATTTGTATTTGACAGTTTAATGTTTTCTCTTGCTATGTAAATCACTTGAAGCTGTGTGTTCGCATGAAAGCTGCGACATACATAAAGTTGAGTCGCTGAGTAAATGTGCCTCATCAAACGGGTCTGAAAAACATGCACGAGAATTTAGAAAACAAATGAATCTGTCATAATTAGTTGGCAATAACTTGTCCATTTCATTTGTTATTGCCGCTCCCTTCATCTCTATCAGACATTTTCTTATGTACAAATACTTTTACACACTTTTCCATTAAGTTGAAAACTGTTTCTTCTGATCAATTGTTGTAAATACAGTTGTTTTTTATTGTTGTGTTCAGTTACACGCGGCATCTACTGCACTTCTGTCCGTCCTGCAAGAGGGATCCTCACATGTGGCTCTCTGAGGTTTCTACGTTCTTTCCCCCTGTTAAAGGTTGTTTTTTTTGTAGTTTTTCCTTACTCTTGTTGAGGGTTAAGAACAGAGGATGTCGCACCTTGTTAAGCCCTATGAGACAAATTGTGATTTGTGAATATGGGCTTTACAAATAAAATGTTATTAATTGAAAAACTGCATGAGCTTAATGTTTAAATAAAGTTAGAGAGTGGACTGGATGATTAGACGACTGTATTTCAATATTGAAAAAAACTAGCATCTGTAGAAACATATCTGTTTGTCAGCGCTTAAATAATGTAGCTCAGCCTGTCAGTAGCAGAGAGCTGTGGAAATAATTTCCTTATGCAAATGGAAGCTTAAAACCTGAAGAAGCATCTTCTACAGACGTATTAAACCTGTGTTTTGTATCTAGAGGGAAACCAATAGCATGACACAGCAACTGACGGAGGGATGAGCGGCAGTGGTGCTTGTGCAGCTTAGCACACGTTTGTATTAGCATAGCTAATTAGGCATAATTGGGCGCTTTCTACTATCACATCTCCTGAGGCCTATATATAACCTCTGTTGTATTTATGCAGAGGTTATTTGCAAACAACAAAATCCAATTACACTCAGTGTATGTGCTGTACATGAATTGTAATTAGCATTTGATCACAGCCCCAAAAACATGTTGATAAATAAGGTGACTAACAGATCAGTCATTGACTTTAACTTGCATAAGAGAAAAGTTGCGTGACTTCGAATCATAAATGCTAAAAACTCCACATTATTCAAATAAAAGTGTGTCCAAGTATTTCTTAATCATTTAGAATTTTTTTATCCAACACAATCTGAATCGTTGTTGTGGTAAATGGAGCCTGTCCAGGGCTCCAGGAGGTGGAAGCCAACAAAAAGTCTGTGGTCAAATACTGGACCACTGCTTGATTTTCATTTCGAGCTGAACTGTCAAACTAAATAAAAAAACAACTGCAAGTCCAAGATTCTGTCTCAGAAACTTGGACTAAAAACAAGCAGCTTAAAACAATCTAAAAAACTCTGAATAAATAATCCAAATATAAACCAGATGTCAAAAATTGTGAAATGAACCATGCTCATAATCCAGTACTAAATATGTTGTGCAAATGTCGAGCTCGATCTGACGACTCCACGTCAGGATTACTTCCAGACAAGAATTCTGACAAGTTAAACTAATGTTTAAGGAATCTTTGGATCCGCTGTACAAAACTGCTTCACGGCCGACAAAAAAGAGGAAGGAGGGCGACACCAGACGCCACCGTGTCGGTCTAACTCTGTGTACTCTGTCATGTCGGACACATAATAATAATGAAATAATCACGATAATGCAGCAGCAATGGATTACTTCCTTTAAACTTGTCTCATGTATGAGTTTGAGTGTCTGGTCTTTTTGCACATTGCTTTTAGAATGATGTGTCGTCACTGGAGCCGAATCAGTGCAAACACAAATCTGTCTTTTCCTTTTTATTTGAAATCAGATTTTAAGACTTTGCTCCTTCGCTCCCGATGCAGACTTCACACAATCAAGGTCGGTTTGCTGTATTTGAATTGTCTGACCGGTCAACAGGGACCCTATCAATGACATTTTTCATTATTTTTTCTTGTAGTTCACTCCCCAACTAGATGACACTGCATTTGAAATAGACAGGATCCCTCACTGAACAGACACTGAAACAGACTTACACACGCACATGTTCAATCAGTAAGAAAACTATCAAATTCCCATCGAACCGAAATCATGTTGGAACCGAATAAGGCGGCTCTATGATCATTACAGCCTGACACTGCCAATTACAAATACAATTTCTCTATTTTGTCTGTAAGAGGCAATAGAGGGATTAACTTCGGGCCTCTCCGCTTCCCCTCTTCCCTCTCGTGATGCAGACTATGTTTACTGACTAATCTCCTTTTCCTGCTTTGACCACAATGTGATTACCAGACACATAAGAGATAATAAAACCATATCTCAGCTGTACCAAAAAGCATGAATTAAAACCTAAGCTGTCGCCTTGAGGAATATCGAAAAGCGGAAAGGAGAAAAAAGAAAAAAAAAAAGAAGAATCCCCACAGTAAGAGGAGTATTTGGTGCTGAGTGCATACAGCCCCCTACTGGTAAACACTGTTCACCATTTAGACAAATACAACACGACAAAGCTCCATGATCTTCTGTTGAATACGAGCAACAGGTTTTTCGCAGCCAGTTTCCAAAACCCATCCTGGTGCCAAGGTTGCAAAATTCCGTCTCTATTTGAGCAGCTCTATTTATAAATGATCTAAAATGCTGGACGTCTGCCATTAAATTATAAACCGAGGTGTCAAATATGATTGTCAGGTTGTTATTTCTGCTGTTAAATGTTTTCCCCGAGCCCATTTAACATTTTACAACCTGAGGGTGAGGGCAGGTCATTGAGGAGAGCCAAAAACTCACATATGACGAAAAAACGGGTGAAAGGTAACAAGTGTGTTTTGCTGGTTTGGGTGGGAATAAGGTTTAAGTGCTGCCCTTATAAATGTTAAGTATTAAACATGTGAAACAAATACTTGGATGAATTTACTGATGATTAAAGATGACTGATGCTTTTGCACAAGTGTATTATTAGTTGTATGCTGACTATGGATGTTTTTATTTTTATTTATATTGTATGTAAAGCACTTTGAGCTGGATTTCTTGTATGAAAGGTGCCATACAAATGAAGTTTTTAATATTAGTAGTAAATACAGTGTTTGGTGTCTATTTAATAGAAGTGAAGGTGGGTTGCTGTGATTTACCAATAAGCAATGTAAAGAACAGGCTGGATCCCTCTGACATTTAAATAGGAAAAGTCATATTGCCCATAAATCCACCTCCCTGCATTGATCAGCGTGTCTCTGACTCATCACACAGACTTGGATCAAAGCTCAACACACATACATTAAATCCAGACCAAGTGTCTCCCATGCAATGTGACATGCTGCAAAAACCACACTCATGGTTTAGATGATGCACAGGTTCGGATCCCACCGAGAAGAGGCTGCGAGGGTGAACAAGATGCTCAGAGGTTGCAGGGTAAGGAAGCTCATAGTTCAGACTGTGTGATAGTTGAATTAACGTGTGTGTGTGTGTGTAGGGGGGGGGAGAGAGAGGGCGACGATCCGCCGAGCTTCAAACCCACCTGATATCTCCTGATGAGGCACATTGACGAGGCTGAAGCCTTTGGCGTTGTAAGCTTGTCTCACCTCGCTACAGCTCCGCGCTTTGCTCTCGCCGGCACATGACAGGGACAGCAGCAGCATCGGCAGAGTACATAAGGCGACTTGCAGTTTCCACATCGCACACATCGGAGGAATCCTCGATGGTGTTGCTCCGTCAGGATGAAAAAAGAAGAAGAAGAAGAAGAAATCCAGATGTGCGACGGGGAAGGCGCGATGTCAGATGTTCATTTAAAAAAAAAACAAATGAAAGATAATAATCACTCCTCACTTTGCGTCCTGGTGCGTCCACCTCATCGTAAAAAAGCTTCGTATGTTCCCCTTAGAAATTAAAAAAGAAAAAGAAAAACACAAACACACAGAGAGCGCAGGGAGTCCGCCTGCCCTCAGTCCGCCTGGAGAAATCCGCGAGAGGAGCGCAGACGCTACCTGGTGCTCCCTGTGCCAACAACTTCTCCCGCACACACACACACGCGCCCACAGTCAGACAGAGAGGGGGAGAGAGAGAGAGAGAGAGGGGGGGAGAGAGCAGCCCCGTGTGCTGGTGTCGGTGTGTGTGAGGGAAGAGAGACGCAGCGGAGACACGATGCT
Source organism: Hippoglossus stenolepis (assembly GCF_022539355.2). Classification (NCBI taxonomy): domain Eukaryota; kingdom Metazoa; phylum Chordata; class Actinopteri; order Pleuronectiformes; family Pleuronectidae; genus Hippoglossus; species Hippoglossus stenolepis. Next base: position 10,953,680 of record NC_061483.1, read on the forward strand.
CGGAGACGGAGGGCAGAGCAAAACACGGAGTGGAGTGGCTGCGACTTCGGCGGCGCACATCACATCCAGGGGCGCGCACTGTCCTCCGCCTTTATGCATCCCTGCTAATGCGCACAGCCGCACACGTGCTGGGGGCGCGCGGGGAGGGTGTGTGTGTGTGTGGGGGGGGGGACTCCAGACCGCAGGAACGACGACCACACGCACACACACACACACACCATTCAGTGTCCTCAGTTAATAGTAACCTATGGAATCATATAATGTTGATCATCGAATTATTGATCCTTCTTTTTTCATGTCTTTGATTTTATTGTAAAGCACTTTCAGCTGCATTTTGGGTATAAAAGGTGCAGTATAAAAATAACATATTATTATTAAAACTTCAATTTACGCTGCCTCACACGTGCTACTCCAGCAATACACTGAAAAAAGATAATTGTTGGACCAACTTAAAAAAATGACTTCAATTAGTATTGCACGAATAAAATTGTTAGTTTTTTTCATTTTAGGTTAGCAATTTAGTAGATATAATTTATTAACTTTAAATTGAACAAAATGTAATTCATTCAACTAGTGTCGACTTTGATTTCTTAGATTTGTGGGTAAGCCAGGCCTGACAGACATAAACAGGACGTGTTTACTTGACTGACTGATTTTTTGCTCCTGATAGAAAGTTGTGGTTTTAAACTCTTCTTTATCAGCCGAGAATGACAAACAGCAAAACATTTTACAAATCTGAGGTAGATCAGTAATATCTGACAGATCAATGATGCGTCTCCACGTCCTCCCACAAGCCTGAAGGGAAGCCGAAATATCACAGATATATACGAATGCTGCCATCTTGTGCATTTGGAGCCAGAGTCTGTGGGGTAGTGATTGGTCGATGCAGCCCCTAAGGTCCCCCCCCCACAATACACACGATCGGTCATATCTCAGGTCAGTTATGTGTTTTACCTCCTCACTGTGCTTGCAGAATTATATTGATATAAATTGGACTTATTATATAGCAATAATTATTGATATTGTTGAATCGCACAGCCCCAGTGTGAAGTAATCCTCTCCTCCTAATAGACACCCTTTTTGCCTAATGTTAAATTACAGCCTTTTATAGTATTTCCCTAGAGCAGAGGGGTTTATATTTATAGTCCTATATTAATGGAGATGATTTTACCTCATTTTACTTCACAAGCCACAAATAGCCAAATGCATCACCATCAGTATTTCAGCGCACAACAGTCTCATCACACGGCAAAATCTGAGTTTCATTTACAGCGAGAAAAGAGAGAGAACTTTGTTTGAAGAAGAAGGAAAAGTTTTCTTGTTATAATGAAGAAAATCTCGCAGAAAAAGTATCTCGTTATAACATGAAAGATTTTCTCAGGAGAGAATAAAAGTAGACTACATTGCACATGATCCTGTACAAACACTCCCACTGTGTGTTTCTGTGGTTTGTGGGAGCTACAGCTGGCTTGTTAAAATCAACTTGAAAAAGACACTGTAAAAGTGCAATTAAGCCGATAATTCAGGGTTGTGGAATTTTGAGGGAAAAGTCAGAAAAGCAGTGTTGGCGTTGCTGGGCTAAAGACATGGATAAGCATGGAAATTGTGTGGAAATAACACTTTAATGCTTTTAGGGTTAATACATAATGAATATTCATCCAGCTAAGCAAAGTGGAATTCTCATTAGTTCAGTTGTGGACACTTGGGGAATGATGCTGAGAACGAATGTGGCAATGTGACAGTAATTCATGATGTTTCATTAGACCTTCAGCAAAACACTTGAACAACACAAAATTAAAGCCAAATTATCCCCCCCACCCCCACAGCTGCGATCAGGGGGAGGAGCCGAACTCCCATCGATACACACAATCAACCAAATCAGTCAGTCTCAGACGAACACTTGAACATACAACAGTGAGATAAGAACGACCTCAAATGAAAGGAACCATCTTTGAGAAAAATAGATTTGATGTGTACTTTGACTTTAGTCCGTGTCTCATCCACTAACATGGAAGAGGCTGGTTTTATAACCTTTACTGCAGCCAGCCACCAGTGGTGATCAAGATGGTTTGGCTTCACTTTCGGGGAGCAGTCATATTCTTAAATAAAGTCAATGTGCACGACTGAGCAATGGTCAATGGCTTTAACTACCAGAATAAGGCCCGTCCATTTCTAGAACTGTAGATCAGTTCAACAGACTTAAAAAGTTGTTAAAAATCTGTGCTCTGTTGCGCTATTTGTTGAAGAAATGTTCGATATATCTAGGACCTTTTACAGAGTTTTGCGTGTTTGCTACAGTGACAGCACTTCTGCTCACTACCTCTAACACTTCTGCATACAAAGTGTTACTGTTGCCTAAAACTAACCACAGAAAGTGCTGTGAATGCAAAGCCCCATCTTTGATGTGACACTCCTGCACTTCCTGTGACCTCCATCCACCCCCAGCTGTGTCGCACTGACTTCGCCGCGGTTCAAAAATAGTTCACGGCCCATAAACAGTGTTCATGAAATCATTAATTAAATATGATAACAGAAATAATAAGCAATCCAGCCAGTGACCAAATAATCTTGAGGACTTTAACTAAGACTTTTAGAGGACAGGATTGGCGACTCTACGCAAGGACATAGAGGTGTAAACCAAACAAACCAGACCTATGACCTACATGACCACAACAAAGACATTTTACTGAGAGGAACTATCACACACTGACACACAGGTTTGGGTTCAGTAACTTAATACTTTCATTTAGCTGCAGTTAAAATCGGAGGGTACAAATACAGCATAATGTAGGTGTGTCGTGCTACCAACCAAACAAGGAACATACATTTTACTCATTTCACACCAGTCTTAAAAAAACAAACATATAAAACATGTAACTGCTGCCAAAGACAGACACCGAGACACCTCCACCATATGCTGCCAAACAGTGAACGGCATGTTAGCTAGGCTTCTTCCAAACACTGACAAAAAAACTAAACAGATCTCAGGTGTGTTTCTCAAGTGAGAATAATTATCTGAGTCAGTGTGGAGAATTTACTGTGGTGAATCTAGATGAGTCAAATTTGCATATTCTCCTAATATGCTGCAATATTTATGTCACTGTCATTAACAGGTTTTTAAATGTCACATTACAGGAACTATTTCTGAAAAATATGAGGGGCTGTCTTTTTTTCTGTCTGTGTTTCTGTTGCTCTCTTCCTGCTTCGCTCTTACTTTCTTGTGTCTGGTTGTTTTACATCTTCCTGTTGCTGCATCTCTCAGTTGGTGCTGTGCTTGAGAATTCATGTGATGCTGTTGGTGGTGTTGACGCCAGTCTGGGTTTTTTTTTTCAGGTAAAGCAGAGCAACAGAAGCAGTTTTTTTAGAAGGTGAAATATTTTTGTTGGATTATTAAATAAAAAAACAAGTTTAAAAGAAAGTAGATTTAGAAGTTGATAATGTTAATAATAATCTAAGAGTTTATTAATCAGTAATGCTGAGTTTTCCTCATACTCATACTATATAAAGACTATCATTTGTGACTGCAGTGTCTTTTGTGAAGATATATGGAGTTTATTGATATAAAATCTGTACTCAACCGGCTATATAAATGAATCAAATGCATATTTGAACTCAATCTAGTTATATTTGCTATACATTAAAGGCTATACAGAAGAATGTATATAATTTATTGCAGAATTTAACTAAATCAACAGATACATGTGACACATGGAATAAACTGTTTGGACATCACATGTAAAAATGACCTGTTTTGAAGACTATTTGAGATATATGTAAACCAATAACAAAAGACGTGTATGGGCCTAAATCATATGAAGGAAATTTGTGAAATCTGTGCGAGATCCTGACGTTATATCTTAGTCCTGCGGAAGAAGACAGACGCGGCCATTTATGGGATCTAAATGAAATAGAAAATGAAATAAATTTTGCTTAATATTGTTCTTTTCCTACAAAGACTTTGTTGAATGAGATTAAGAGGGAAATCTGTTTTTGTACAGGGAGGATTGTGAGGAGCAGCAGTGACTGAATATGAAACATGTGGTGACTACTTAAAGGGATGAGGAACTTTTTTCTTCTCTTTTGAACAAATGTGACTGAAGTAATTTCTCAATTTTCTCAGTTTGGGAAGATTTACTGTTCCTGCTCTCTAAATTTGTCCTGTGTTATTTTTATTTTATGTAACTAATATTGACAAATTAACAACTTTAATTAAATATATCTGCATCAATTGATAATCTTTTACCTGAATGTGCACATCACAACTGTTGTACTTGAAAACTTGTCATGGTCGATGTGAGTTTGCATTATTTGAGAGTTTTATACGTAAAATAAACAAAACTTATATTTCAGCAAACTGACATCATTAAAACATATATGACACATAACTATTTGAACTTCTGATTCGCAATGTACACATTAATTTACAGACATCCACACTGGGACACAGTGATTCTGAAGAAAACTAAAAAACATTATGATCATATTAATTTGTGATGTCTTTGTGGAATTCAAAATGGACCTAGGAGATAATGACATCCTCAGAAAGTGTAAATTACACTGAACCTAATCTTATTCTTTTCTATTTAGGAAGGCGATGCCAGTCAGGCATGGAAGTCTGAGATATAATGTGTTTTCCCCATCAACCGCTGCTTCCATCTGCACAGCATTGTAACAGCCCAACTCGGCTAATAAGCCCCTGCTAATAAGGCGGAGAGATGATGAGAAGGTGATCCTGGTAGTGGATCGATAGCTCACCACAAGGAGTCAGCACAGGGTCCAGCGTGACTCATACTCAGTGCGCCACAGGGGAAACTTAGCTTTCACTTCCCAGGCCCACTGCTTCAAAAAGACAATGTTATAATCGTCAGAAATTTGACTTTGCCTTTTTTCATTGAGAAAAAAATGTTCCAACGTTTTATTTTGACTTTGAATCCGCAGCAAGAGAGACGGATTGACCTAAAGATAGATCCACCAATCAATCAGAATCAATAGATAGAGGATCTGCACACAAGGCAACAAGGATACAAGCGGCTGACCGACGCCATCACAGTATACTGTAGATGGATGGATGGATGAATGGATGAATAAAGACATCTCATTGAAGGATATCACAGGAAAAGAACCCATATTATTATTTCCTTTAAAATAATAGAGGCCAAAGAATAAAGGGATAGACACACACCCACCACTGTTGTTATTGTCCCTCTTCAATATAATCTGTAGACATTTCTTACTAAACTGCTGATTTGCATGTTAAAAACAAAAAAGGTTGCATTAAAGTAAAAAGCACAGCTCAGCAACTGTATTGTTTTTGAGGAAACAAGCAACATTCTTGTGAACCAGTATTTGTTGAATCGGTAGATAAGCAGATATGGTGCTAATTAAGTTTTACTTACAGTTTAAATCACTGCAGGCTTTAAAAAGTGTGGCGTGCAATGTCATGTTTGTACGTGAGATACTCTGTAAGCAGACGAGGAATAAGGTCACTTTGTTCACATTAGCACAGCAAGCAAGGGCATGAATTATTAATCACATATTTATAATTCATGGATGTTTAAGACAAATATGTGCAATTACTGTAAAGAGGTAAAAGTCTCTTCTGAGATAGAAGACCCTTGAATTTTTGATTCCCGCACTAAAATCAAAAAATATCCAAGCAAACAACGGGAGGGAGAGCTGAGAATACACAAACGGCATTTTCTTTTCTTTCATTAGGCAAAAACTTTACTGTCAAACACGTCGCAAACACATTTGTTACCGTTTGAGAGTAGCACCACACCACTTAAAAACGGGGGCTGCAATTTCGTGGTCTCACTCATTATGTTCATGTGTGCGCATATTTGCATGTTTCCAGCCAGAGAGAAAATCCAGTGTTATAACCATGAAATATCTTGTGTTTTGAGAATATAAATCACCGCATATCCATCTATTTTACGTCACTTCTACGAGAACATGTTTGGCAGAAGCAGAATGAACAGCAGAGCCTCAGCGTCTGTTTCCCCAGCCATGTCCTCCAGCTTCTCGTAGGTGATATCACCATTCCCAGACCCTGCAATCCCAGATATAAAATACCTCTGGTGTGTCCCAGGGCCTCCTCCCTGTTCAATATGCCTGGAATATCTCCACATGGAGGAGACACTGAGACATCCTCTAATCATACGCCAAAATCATCTTCACAGGATCTTCTGAAATGGATGGAGCAACAGTTCAGGCTCCTCATCTAATCAGCTGGACCCAAACAAGATGCCAAGAGGATCTTATCTGTTTTAGCCATTACCCAACTTTGAAAATCCACTCTGACAGAAAGCCAGAGAGAATTTAAAAAGGAAACTTCTTCATTCATTGAAAAAGCCATTCAGCTGTTGGAGGGGTATTTCGCATCATGGTGTCTCGCAGTAAAATGAAAAATGTTCTAGTGATGTAGGGATCTCAGTTGGGGGTCAATAGGGTCCCTGCACATACAGCAACAATCTTACAATTCATTCTGCACTAAAGTCTGAGAAAATTGTACATTGAATTGAATATTGACCTGTAGTGCTACAAGGTGAAAGACAGGTCATACCACTAATTTACCATCTGAAGCAGAAATGACAGAAATAGTGTTTTCTTTATACGGTGAAATATATCGATATCGACTGATATAAAAAAAAAAGGTTTGTGATATGATTTTTTTCCATATTACCCAGCCCTAACTATAATACAGTGTTTCTATGGTCAAAGGGTTTTTGAATGAAATAAAACTTTTTTCCATTTCATTCCAAAAAAACTGCATTTACAATGTTGTGCAGCCAATGCATTGCACACAATTGTATCTTGTATTGCAGCTGGTTTCATATTGAAAACATCTGCTCTTAACTTTCTGACACTGTCTCAATGTTACATTTAAAAACATTAATTTGATTTATCAGTTCATATAAACCAGACTCATCTTAGCAGTGGCCATTTACCGAAGCGGTTGAATACTGAAGAATGAAAAGTGATCCAAAGAGAATCAAATGCATTCCAAGAAGTCTCCACTGGATAATGATTTCAGATGTGAAGACACACAATCAATAAACTGCATGCTGGCTCAAATGTTAAATCACAGTATGCCCAGTCCTTAATCATTTTCACACATCATGGAAAAGGTCATGTCAGAGCGGCGTCGATCTGTTGCTGACAGGCATTATTTAGATTAAACAAGCAGACCTGCATCACCTATCATTTCAACAAATTTCTTTGGATTATGCTTCATGTTTGAAAGCGCCAGACATATGAAGTGAACCACAATCAATAACGTCAGCAGCCGCAGCAGAAATATTAAGTATTCACAAGGAAGTAGCTAATAAGAATGTTCTCCAATGCAAAGTGATGTTTTCCCTGCATAAACGTCGTATTTGCATTTGGATTCAAATCAAACGTGCCAGGTTAACATGCCGTGATGTTAGTGCAAGTTTGTTTCCTCTGATCCTTAACAGTACACTCCGTTTTCTCTGATATCCATTTAAGCCTCGGTAATTTATTCAAATTATTGCAGTGTGATCCATTTTTATGTTTCATACATAATTCAAAATAGTTTCAGGTGGTTGTTTTCCTGGGATGGAAACTGTTTGGAGCTAATTAATGATGTCCTGAGGCTTAGTAATTAGGGATCTGAATCTTACTGTAAATAGGGTGTGACAACTTACAGGGAGTGTGGCTCAGGATGAAGAGTAATGATCATTACATCCAAGTTCATTCAATATTTCAACTCATGATCTGTTTTCCAAGACTTTAGATATTTCACAGGACTTGATGATCACAACTGGAGCAAACTTTACGCTGCACGGTATGGTGGAAATTTTGTTATAACATAATGATAGGAGGCCCTCCAGGATCACAGCCTGGTCGGGAGCATAAGTTGCCGGGAGATGCTTCTCGGCTCATTTTCACTGGTCAGGACTTTACATTCTCCAAGTTGCCTTCTTGGGTATTGGGTAACAAAGCCAACTAACTAGTCAGCATGTGTTGTGGGGGAAGACAATGAACCCATAATCACTCCTGATGGCTGTGATGGCAGTTTTAGAATGATGTGTGATAGAAAAAGTGCGGTGTATAGACGGCCTGTATGAATGCGACTTGTACGTTAAATTGCTTTAAGAGGTCAAAAAGAGTAGAAAAGAGCTGTGTATACGACACAACAAATGGATGTAAAGAAACCTTGTATTGAAGTAAAAAATAAGGCTGCAAACAACCCATATTGTTACACAACTAAAATTCATCTTTTATGTTGGTATTTATATATTTGTGCCCTGACAGTGCAGCATCTATTTTTTTTTTTTACCATTTACACACACATACTCCCAGTCTATAAATATGTATTTTTAAAAACTAATATGAAAAACAAAAGATCAGTATTCCGTTTATCAGGCAACAACGCAGCACACAGGCTGTTGCTACATACAGAGCTGAACAAAATCTTTACGGCAGACGAACAGTAAGGTTAATCACGTTAAGTGGCTGTCTCACAAGATGTCAGCGGTGATGTGATTTGATTATTAATGGCATATCAAAGGTCAGTTTTCCATAATACATTATTGATGTGGTCAGTGTATGACTGTCTTCCCGTAAAAAAAAAATAACAAGCCAACATAGGTCATGTGTGCAAGTAGGTTTTTGTAGTTGTGTTTTATATTCAGTGGCCAAAGTAATAACGACAGGACCAAGGTAGGAAGTCAGTTGACGTAGCACAAAAAGAAACATCTTAGTAGAGGGTTGGGGTAGATGAAGAAGTCCACACAACCCAGGACTAACACAAAGGAGGCTGCCGTTAGTTTCCTTTATGAGACAGGCAGTCAATATTGTTTCTTTTATTCATGACGCCTCCACAAACTTAACTACAGGTTTATTATTGTTACCATGACCACAAAGGACCAGTGCACCTTCAGCTGGTGGGCTCCTGTGGACCTGATGTGGACCTGGGAAATGTTGATGTTGTTGATGTATGAAATTATGTTGGAATTGAATTGAATTTAGCAGTTTTGATCATTATTGAAAGCACAGCCTTACTGTTAAAACTACATTCACAACCTAGATGATAACTTTTATCTGTATACGTATGGCATGCTGTCAAATATGCAGCCAACAGGCAGTTAATGACCTTATACATACTAATGTAAAACCTATGTTTATCCCTGAGAGATCTTCAGTACAAGGCTACTGTCGAGCTACTATTACCATGGTAACCACTTAGAAGATAAAAACAGTCCATCAGAGACTTATCTGACATTCAAGGTGCAAATGTTGCTTGTAAATGTTTAACAAAGAAAAAAGTGGCTAAAAAATATATTGATCGGAATAGATTATATTGTAGTTTCTCTCTGTTGAATTTAGTTTCAATACTTCGATGCCAATATCAGATAAGATGGATAATTATACTTCTAAAAAGTCCAGTGTAAGATTTAGGTGAAAGGGATCCTGGGGTGGAAATTGAATTTAAAATAATCCGGGAAATGTTTTCACTAGTGTGTTTCATCTAAATTGTACACTTTGCTGTTTTCTTTACCCTAGAATGGGCCCTTTATATTTAAATACTTTATATTTACATCAGGACTGGGTCCTCTCTACGGAGGCCGCCATGTTTTTTTTACAGTAGCCCAGATTAGACAAACTAAACACCTTTTGAGTTTTTGTGACAACTGAAGGCGACCACAGGTTCTCCTTCATGCTTGGAAGGGGAGGGTGAGGTGAAACTGCAACATGAAACCTCACCTCTAGATGTCACTAAATCCTACACACTGAACCTTTAAAGGACAGGTTAGGATTATTTAATTCACATGGCATATCTATAATGAAAGAGCTGCTGTTTGCTGTAATCATTCCTCCCACCTATGCTGGCTCTGAAGCCTTAACTGCATTAGACTGACTATGCTCTAAGAAAAAAGGGGGTCAAATCCATGGTCCGTATTTCATGCAAAGATGCACTCAACAGTTCAGCCAAGGCTTTTGAGAGACTTCGGCAGCCAGTTAATGAATTGAAAGGGGTTATCTTTATCCTGACAGATGTGTTGGTGTCTTGTTTGTGTTTATTTTCCTGGAATCACACCTACATGCAGCTACCAGAAATTATCCCTCCGGCTCAGTTTAGCAAGGAAACACTGTCCGGAGAAACATAAAAGGAGCATTTCCAACAGCGAACTATCCTGAACCAATGTGTTAGCACCATAAAAGGCTCAGCCAAAAGGGTAAGGCTTCTGCACTGCAGTTTGGTTGATAAGATCTTCAGCGAGAAGTAGGGCATATGTTCACATTACCACTGTGCCATAAGATAATCAAATAACTGGGTTATAATAAGAAATCAATTCTGCTCTATTGTGCTGCTTCAGTCTGTTGGTTTTGATCTTGTATGAAGCAACAATTTAATAACTTGATGCATCTCTTTGTACCTCAAGGGCTACAAGTAGCTGCTAAAGCCATTTTAATATATATATTTGACCTGCACACTTGATTAATATTAGGTAGTATGTGTTTAAAGAGATGAGTCTCCATAGCTTAGACCTACATCTTGAACTGTGAATAGAAAGTGGTGACCTGGGACCATATCCATGAAGGTTCCTTATACAAAGACCTGCTACTTCTGTTGAGATTTCAAGGAATTTCTTAGAATTATGACATTTTCTAAGAATGTCTAAGAAACTTGTGGTAAAGATAAAAGTTTCTCATAAAACACCTTAGCACTTAAGAGAGGTGAAGAACTGTTAGACATTGGGAGGAGGACTTTATGGAGTTTCTTTAAAAGACGTGAACAATGGCGTAAGAGCCTTTTAACGCACAGTCCTCACTGGTGCACACAACCAGAGGGAAAGACGCTTTTATCAGCTTGCCTATGTTCATCCATTGGCCTCTTGCCTTGGAGAGTAACACTGGGACCGAGCAGTAAACACTGTTCATCTGTTTATTTTGGTTGCTTTACTTGCTTTCAAAGCTGTTTGCTTGCTTGATGGTACATGTTAGATTTACAAGCCATACACCATCGCTATAATGTATAATGTATATACATAGAGACTGAATTGTATGTATGACAATAATCAATTTCTGACCATTCTATGCCCATTATCACCAAGACATTTCTTTTTTGTAATCAAATAATCTCACTTTTTAAATTAATATGTCAGCCAACAGTGTCAACCAAATTTCCTTGTTAAAAATATTGGTCCGAAAATGTTCCTTAATCACCTTCGGGGCTTTCTGAGATTGTTTGTGAATATGGTCCCAAATCATTTAGTGCAGTCACCTTCCATTCAGTCAAAGCAATAACAACTACATGGTCAACATGTGGCAAAACCAACGGTGAACAAGACAACAGTTTCTCTTTTGCAGACTTTCCAGTGTAGACGCCAGGTCAGGAAATTTATTTGCTTCTCAACTGAGGTAGAGATAAGTAGGTCTAACGGCACACCTCCTGCCTCAAGGTGAAAAGTACTATTTTATAGATTTCAATCAGAGATAGCTGTGTTTTATCTTGATCGAGAGGTTTGGGTTTGTAATTTTAAAAAAGATAAATAAAAACAAGATTTTATTCAGGTGCGACAGTTTTCTCATTTTCACAAAACCAGTCAAGTCAGCAGATTAGATTTATCACACACACACACACACACATTTGTACTTCTATCTTAGTGAGGACACTCATTGGCATAATGCATTCCCTAGCCCCTTACCCTAACCCTAACCCTAACCCTTAACCTAACCTAAACCTAATTCTAACCCTAACCTGTGGACCGGCCAAAAGGTCCTCACTTTCCCAAAATGTCCTCACTCCGTAGGTTGTAGTATCAAACTGGTCCTCACAAATATAGCTGTACAAGAGCACACACACACACACACACACACACACACACACACACACACACACACACACACACACACACACAGTAGTACTCAATAGGAGTATCTAAGCCCGTGACCTTTACCTCCAAAGCAGCATTAAAATTCATAGGCCATGTAACAGAGGCTCTAATGTTTCATAATTTACACATAGCTTTCCACAAAACAAATTGTATACTGTGCATGAATCTTAGGTGGCTATAATCAATGTTGTTTTTTTTTAAATTAATAAATCATGATAAACACATAAACCTGCAGAGAATCATCCAGCTCTTCACTTCAGCCCTAAAGACCCTCATAGCCACTTCCAGCTCACCGTTTGGTTTTGTGGCTGTTCACTTCAGACCTCTGTATGTTTCACACCTCTTTCGCCAACCACATCGGAATAAACAGCTTTTTTCAGCAACAAAAAACGTATCTGAACAATGATTGCACGCTCCCTCTCGAGCACCAACGGCAGAAAGACAAAGTTAGCAACTAGCTAGTGAGCACGGTGAAGCATTCATCCATACATTACATTTTTAATACATCTTCATGCACTGTCCTCAGACTGCCAGAGTAGCTGGAGAACCCAAAGAAAACCCATGGAGACACGGGTAGAACATGCAAACTCCACACAGAAAGACCTGAGCCGAATCTTCCCTGTCAGGGTAAACCACTGCCGCACCGTGAGGCAGCTAATGAGAAAGATATTTCACATATGTTTGGTGGAGACCAAAAACAGAGCTAAAATAGAATGACTATTAAATCTATATTCACTAGGGGGCCAAAAGTTTATCATAATTTCATTCAGTGTCTGTTTTGAGGTACAGATAAGCAACTGTTAGCTATGGCATCAAATTCACTATATCAATTTCATAAGTTGATAATATGTCAAAGTGGTGTTTAAATCTGCTTTCTGCTGCCCAAAGTGGCAAAAATAATCCAATAACGTTAAATATGTCCAAGGCAGAATCAAAAAATGATTTCACTGACCATAAAAAGTATGTTGATCAAGGAAAATCATGTTGACCTTTCAAATTTAAATGTGTCTATTTTGTGGTTTAAAAAATCCACTCCGTCTATTTTGGTTTTGTCCTTCTCGTGTCATTTAATGTGATACTGCAGTTGCGCCAATTTATGTTATTAGCCATTGTTATCCAGCTGTGTATATACACTTTATACAAACATACATGAATAAAGATGAAGATGAATTTATTGGCACCAAAACGGCAGCGTTTATGGACTCACCTCGGGTGTATTCTGATGTAGTGTAAACGTACGTTAATGCTTCGGAGCATAACTGCAGTTATTCATCACACAATGATTTTCTGTCTGTACATTTATTTGTGTCTTTTAATAATGGATGAAGGGAAATGTGTCAAGTTGAGATATGGTCCTGGGTGCCGACGCTTTACTGAGATCCTGAGTTAAGTCATTGAAGGCTGCTAAATCTACTTTTTGTGCACAACCCACTTTGTCCTGGAGTTGCGGGACCAGATGCACGGCCCGCTGCAAGATGCATTTCATATTTATCACGTCAACAAAAGTGATGGATTTGATGTCCCTGCTCATTAATGACACGCTTGAGGGTGACTGATCAAAATTACAAAGTCAGAATTGAGTGATAACTTGGTAAATTGCAAGATCTCCATGGAAATGAATGGATTAAGTGTTAAAGGTTCTTTTGGGACGCCGCACCACCAGGTTTGAGGGTGTCTGATGGAGGCAAAATGTCTCCAAAAGCAACACAGTCACATCCCAGATGTCTTCAAAGAGAGTTCTCACGTTGGGGAAACAGTTTGGAACGGTGTGAGGCAACGTCTGGTAACAGCTTGCCTGGGGAATCAAGTCCTTTTAATACATCACCCTCTGTTGATTTGGTCTGGGCTTTTTTTTTAATAAGAGAATGTGCCAGGTTCAGTTGATCCTTTGGCTTTTTATTTGTTTCCCAGAATGCCTCAATTCTCTCTCCACTCAGGTCAAATCTCCTGGGGACTTCAGACTGGACCAACTCCAGACCTTCATATACACATCGCTGCCTCAGTTCACCAGCTCTCCTGCCGTGTCTGTCTGTTGTCTTTCTTCTCTGGGTTGCTCCAAGTTTCATTTAGTTCAGAATACAATGTCACATTTATGTCTACATTTGTGTAAATGGATGTGATTTTGTGGACTAAATGAGTCCAGATGTCAAACATTGAGTGTTTACATGTTGGCCAGTTATAGTCTCCAGAGGATCAATCGTTCTTACCTTGGTGATTCCCTGACTGTAGTGGTACCCCCAGCATGTGGACATTTTCCTTTTTTTTCATGAATTATCTATGATTCTTTAACAATATCAGTTACAATAAAAAAAATGACTTTGGTACTTTGATAATGTGAGTGTGAATGATTGTTTGTCTCTGTATGGCAGCTCTGTAATACGCAGGTTGTATCCTACCTCGCCTCTTGTCCAATGTTGGCTGGCTCCAGGAGTACAGACAATGAATGGACGAATGGATGGATGGATGAATGGACGAATGGATGGATGGTTGGATGGATGGAGGATATGTTGGTTTATGACCAGATAACTGCCTTAGTCTCATATGTAGATACCGAAAAACCCAAAGTTTTTCTATCTGCTTCCTCGTGAGGTGATTTAATGATTTGCAGATCTACAGTAATTTAGACGTCTAGTTTGAAAACGAGGCTAAATTTAGGGAGACGTAAATGTTTTAGAAAGATTATGGATTGACGGATTTGATTATTAAATCTGCTGCTGTATCCGAAGGCATCAGCATCAGATCCTCCGCCTTCATTCCTCAGTCATGGCCGACATATTTAAGGAATTTACAGCTTATCAGACAATCTTGGGCTAGAGTTGAATGTTTTGACATGATTTCAGATTGCTTTTACTTTATATCCCTGTTATATTAAGTTCTGTACAGTATCTGGGTGGATTTCCCTTTAAAAAATGTGAATTGCATATTCTGCTGAAATTCCTTTTGCCTTGCATGTTTTATTCTTTGACTAATGCTGTAGCCTCCATTTTACAGTAAATGAAATAGTGATGATGACGGCGGTGGTGAAATGTTACAACTGTCAGTATTGTGACAAGTGGAGCTTTTTTAACTTCACCTTATTATTCATTCTTCCAGTCTCTTCCTTTCAGTCACGTAGGCACTGTCACTCGGTCCCCCACCCTTCGAGGAAGAAGATTTTTAGGAGCATCATCCAAAGAATTTTCATCTTCTCTGTCAGGTTTGTCTCCCTTTCCTCTCAGCCTCCTCTGTCTCTCAGGCTCAACTTCAACTCCGGCACATTAATATGTAAAACATCACAGTTTTATTGCTGAGCATGCCTGATAATTCTTCTTTCACGGGGCCTAAAGGTGTGTTGCCTCTGGTCCAACCTCCTCCTTGAGGTTTTTCATAGCATTTTTATTTTTAGAATATACTATGTGTGCCTTTGGCTCAGAGAACAGTATTTGCAGGATCACAGGAGTTTGCTTGCGACTAAATTATAAGCACAAGGCAGCTACTATTATTTTCGTCATTGATTAAATTGTGGATTATTACTAACATTCTGCATGTTTCCATTTCAAACTGTGGAATTTGATTAACTGAATTTATGGGTTACAGATGAATAAAATACTCTGGATAGCAAAAATATGCCACCAATTAGTCTCAAGAATCCAATATGTAGTTATAAATCCAAAGCTATTCACTGTACTAACAAAAGTATCGATTAAGAGTCACTCGTATACTACATAAATCAGCTATATAAACAAAAAAATGGTGTTATTAATGTTACAAACCTTTTAATGGTGAGTTACTATCAGTTTACTGGGCTCAAAAAACAAGATGAAGAAGATGATGATATAACCATGACAGAAAAGTTATGAAAAGAAACATGAATCCATCATTGAGATGAAAAAAACATGAAAAACAACCATAAAGACTCTGTCATCTTCAATAGTAGGGGATCAAGTTTCAGTCCTTGGCCCTTCTCCAGTTCTTTATTTAGTCTCACCTGAAAGGCTTCATTCCTGTATCTCCTTTGCAATGACAAGGTTGGCCTTTCCTTCTCTGTGGAGCATAGAATGAAAAACAAAATCTTGCATCAGATCAGCTTCGGAACACCAGAGATTTCCCTGACCTTTACATCTGCAACAGGGGAGGCCTTGAACTTCAGATGCATCATTTTGAGCTCTTACAGATACCAGGGCAGTTAAAAAGTGATTGTCAGTACAAGTGGTTCACTGACACGCAATGGAAATTTACTGTCGCCTAAACCACCAGTATAATGAAAGAATGTTGAATGATTACTTTTATTTTGTATATCAGATCATTTCTCGATTATTTAACTAAATGGTGGCCTGTTTGGTAAAGGACAAAAGAGCTTCCTCTTTGCTTTGTTAGTGCTTCAGTTACAAAACAATGAATTATCTGAAGCACCAGGATCAGATTTGTGTCAAAACACTTTCCTATTAGATTTATAAGGACAAGGAAACCTCCACAAACAGCCTCACGGCTTGCTTTGCAATGCTGTTTGAATTCCCCGACCTTTTGCAGAGAGGCACACAAGTGAGGTAATTGAGTTATCCTTGTTTGCAGCTACATAAGAGAGGGTGTGATTGCCTACTTTGGAGGTGTAATAGCAAAAGTGTAACAAGGAGCATAATAAATTGGCTGCTCTGAGGGAATTCTGGTTAAATCCAGTATTATTACGGGTCAACGGTGAAGTTTAGCTTTCAGGGAATCTGCATCGGGTAATGAAAAGGCAACTTTTGCTGAAGAAGCTCAGCTTAAGGACAAGATTATGCCATGGCTGCTAATGCTGAGGTTGCTGCTGTAAGCAATTAAAATAACCTAAGAAAAATGAGATTAAGGTTTTACAGCATTTGCAGGAAAAAAAAAATCCATAAAAGGTGATATAAGTATGAGAAAATTCCAAAATGCTGATCTACTTAATATCACTTCAGATATTTAAAAAAAAAACACCTACTGAGTATGTTTCCATTTCTAGGCAAAAAATGATGCAGAAAAATTAAATCAAACTTCTCGGCTGCTGTAAAAACATCAGTGTGGTCCAATAACGAAAAGAAAAAAAACAGTGGTACAGTGTGGAGGAGGATTAAATGTGTCCGGGCTCTGCCAAGCCAATTATCGCTATATCACCAGTAAAGATATCACGAGACTACTTCCCAAAAAGGACTAATGGTACAACATATGACAAAGCCTGTTCCCAGGTGTATTTGTATCACTCAGGATTGTGTTACAGGACCAGAACAGAGGACGTCAGACTCATAAATCTACAGAATCATCCACAGGAAACATTTACTGGCCAGCTAATCCAATTTCTTTGATGCTTAATGTTTTGTGCGTCACCACAGTGGATCTCGTCTGCATTGGGTGAAGACACACTGGGCCACAAACAGACATAATTTAATGGTTTTACAAAAGGCAATCTGCAAACACTGCTTACATAAAGATCACAAGTCATGGCAGCATTATGTTTTCAGATGTCTATGGCCTGAAAACTACAGATACATTTTCAGGTCATAGATGCTATATGCCCATGTAGAGGGCACATGTACATGTATCTGAAGCATGTGATTTTGTTTGCCATTTTTTGAGTTTCAAATTTCAGTTATCTTACTGAAAATTTGGTCCACACAGCTGGAATCAAAAGCTAGCACAGAATATCTTCTAAGGCTATGACAAAAAAAACCTGTGCAGCACCTTCTTTAATATCTGAACTGGGTATAAAGTTGATCTGATATTTTAGTTGACCAGAAGACAGAGAGGAAACCAAATATTTGAAGAATCAATTTTCATTTACTCCAAACAGACAACTTGACAAAGAGTTGATAAAAACACACAACAGTGATTATCCAAACATTGTCGTCTTTAGGCCGGATTTATTATCAATTATTGTAACACACTGACGGTAAGATGCTCACATTGTGTTATGACTGTGGATCAGATAATAACACTCAAGCCTCTCTGGTGAATCCAACCGGAGATCAGATGGTACAAGCGGAAAACTCTGATGGAGATATAATAATTGCTCTGTCCTTTCCCCGTGTAGTGAGTGGATAATGGTACAATTATTAAAAACATACAATGACATTCGAACCACCAGCAGATACCAGCTCCTGTGCAGTTCCGCAGATCTTATTAACCAATCTTTGAGGTGCTGGATTTGTACAATGCACATTTATTTTGAATGTTCTATGTGACACACTGCTGTTATGTTATGTTGGTGATTCATTTTTCATGTTATAAATATTAAAAACCTCATCAAGTGAAAGTCTTGCCTTCCAGATAAATGGGTAGCTTTGTGGACTCTATTCGTAAGTTTAAATATGCATGTTCACACAGATTAGTATGCATATAGTCACTAAACTGGGATTGCTTCACATATAGCTGGAACTAATGAAGCCTAATACGAGAGTCCTGCAAGAAATCCTGACTTAATGCAGGTTATAATGTTTTGTTTTTAGCTGAAACTCTTTTTCAGAGGCGTTGAATTAACTGTTTGATCATTTTGAAGAATGTAGTGTGTGTTGTTGTTGGACTGTGTTGTGTTCAGGGTTAAGAGGGTTACTTTTTAAATGTATTTCACTAGGGCTGCTGCCTTTAAATGTTAGTTGAGAGATATTCAGTTTGATTACTTAAAGTGACCTATGTTATTATTATAAATACTTTGGATTAGTCAAGCACAGTGTTTCATTAGCATGCAACACTCTGGCATTCATGCAGCACTGCCACCTAAAGTCGACCGAACCCAGCACTCACTCTGACGGTGAGGTTTATTCTGGCAAAAAGGATGAAGACCCAATTTTCCCTTGACCTTTTATTTTCCACGGCATTAAGTTTGATCGAAAACCAGTAAACAAGACAGTAATTAAACTGTGTGGATTTACGGTTCGGACATTTTCAACATTACCACCGTGTTGCCTTGCAACTAATTCTCTAAAAGCAAAAATAGCACCAGAAAGAGCAGATTTTACCTCGTCTGTTTTCCCACAGCATCAAATGGGAGAAAAGGTAATAAATAACAAAACAGTAAATCTTGCTGCACGGAGCGAGGAAGCTCACATACCAAAATGTTCTAGTCCTGAAATGGTTGTTTAAAAGTTCCTCCACATTTGGATATGTATAGGCTAAACTTTAGTGTAGTGGCTATATTAATCTTACATTGGGTTTATCCTTTATCTTAACTTTCTTGCTTTGCTCTTCTTCATATAACCACTTTACGAGCAATGACAAGAGATTGTTTTACCGTTGACGACTTAACTCGTAAATAAGTCTCTTATCATCGCTCGTTACTCAATAAGTAAAACAACCATATGGCTCCCGGACGTAACTCGGATAAGTTTACAGAACCTTTTCACAATAAAAGTTCACTTCCATAGATTAACATATTGAGCAAACTGGAACTTATGCTGTGTGCAGTAGCAGGACCGGCTCTGGCAGTGTTGGAGCCCTAGGCGAGATTTCAGATTGTAGGTGTTGTGACAACTGAGCATATAAGTGTACAGTAAAAACACACACCAAATGCATCTTTGGCTTCTCTATAAAGAATACATCTTTCTCATTATTAATTCAATTTAATAATTTAATTTTAATTTTGCTATCATTGCACACTATTTCTACTGTATTGTAATTATTTACATTTGTTGTTATGAATAACAGTTTGGTCTAACAAGTTGAGTAAATTTGACTAAACGTTAAAGTGGGAACTGCATTGAATATTTGTGACCAACTCGCATCTGTACGGTGACACACGCATTCACGTCCTCGGACAATGAGGCTGACATCACCACAACATCAGAGGCACGTCGCTAAATACAGTATTTGACAAGAGAAGTGCAATTAGTGGAGTTGGCTCCAACCACCTACATTCCCCGAACTCTTTGCCTTCAGTTAATCCTGCTGTTGTCTCCCGAGGTCTCTTCTCCACTGATGATGAGCGAGTGATTCCCGCTGTTGCCATAAATAACACTCAGCTCTCTCCTGGACGACATCCAAGCCAACTTCATATCAGCTATAGTTCCAGAAACCTCCTGCCTTGGCAAACAGCTGGGCCACATTTATCATTTTCTATTGCTCTTTTCCCCCTTCCTGCTTTTATCCTGCTTCACCCCATTAGCCTCTGTCGCACCATGCATTTGGTTCAAAGATTATCAATCAAAAATATATACATTTCTCCCATAGAAAATCATTCTCATGCTGCAGATTATGGAAAGCCACAAATACTGAATAATGTCTAACATCCGCAGACATCGATCTGTTATCAAGACATTTCTAAATATGGTAGCCATCCATTTTGTAGTTCATAATACAAAATAAAGCAATAAAATATGTTTCAATTGTAACATGACATACGATAAATATTTTACCATACAAGAAACATTATTTTTTATTATGTTGCTGTAGTTTTTTCATGTATTTCATCTTCTTTTGAAAATGTTTTGGTTTCATTTTTAAGATTCACCCAAAAAGTATTTTTTGTCAATTTATATTTTAGTTGTAACTTCATAACTCTATTGAGTTAACACAAGAAACATTTCAAATAACTCCTTTGAACAAATTGTCTGGGAATTTTGACAAAGCCTGTGCTTTTATTTGGAAATATAAAGATATTCTTTAATTGATCCCGACTGGAGCCTCACAACACAATCAATACATAATTTTCAAAAATCAGTAGGAGACAAATTTAGCCCCCAAGAAAGAATGAATATTTTGTAGTTTACAGACTTGAAACTGCTTTGTCTAAACATAAGACAGAAAAAAATTGGTTAAAATTGAAAAGGTAAAAATAAACCACTTCAGAAGATTACATGTTTTTGATTTTAGCAACAAGACATCTCAGTTTGTAGGGCTGAGTTTGTCCTTCAGGAGAAATAAACACATTTAAGACCCTGAGAGGCACCTTTGTTCCTGAGGCTTATGGGAAGCAGTAATCACGTTATCTTTGTTAATCATGCAGTGCAGACAGCAATATTGGCTTTTACTGATTAATTAAGGTGAAAGAAGCTTAATTGCTTGAGTGCTTCCTTTTAGAGGACTGTTTTGAAAGACGTCAGGATCTTTTCACTGCAAATGGTCTGGTAAAAAGATTCACATATCGATTGAAACAATGACAGGTGTCTTTATATAGAAATTTCTTTAAGTAATTTGGTTTCTATGATATAAGGGATTAAAATTTGATCTTAGTCAGTGTGGTTACAGTATTTACAGACAATATAGATGCAAAAGACAAGCCCAGGAACAGGCTCTACATTGGAATCATTCCAATGTTTCAAAACTCAATTGTTCAGCAAAGAAATGGCCAATAATAGAAAACAAGACTCAGGCCTATTCATTGTTGTACAAAGCATCATCAGGTTTGTCCAGCGTCTCAATGTGTTCACAGAGCCTGAGCAGGTGTTCTGCTCATTGAGTTTTCCTCCAGAGAGAAGGCCGGTATGTATGAGCCACTGCTGAAGGATCAGAGTGTGGCCCGAAATTAACTGGATATTGATTCAGTGCAGAGCAGTCCCCAAGACAGCTATTTGAAGGTACAGCATAGAGATAGTCTGGCATGCAGCCCCCTGCTCTGAATTCAGACCAGCCAGTGACTTTGAGTGTCTTCAATAGGAAACAGAGGCTGCAAGTTGTGTCCAGCTAAAACGCCGCCTACAACACAATAGATAGAGAACTAACATTGTTCTCTGTCTGCTTCACGACAACAAATACGTTTTGAAAGAAACTAGTGAAAATCTGAATTTTATCAACAACAACTATTGTTCAGTGTATCCACACAGGGGGCTTTCACACCTACCTTGTTCAGTCTGGACCTTGGGACTTTCAATGCAGTTCCAACCAAAACAACGGATGTCAAAGTTTTATCTGACTATGAGTCAGACCAATGGGCACAAATTCCATCCGACCCAAAGCGAGGTGGTCTCGGTCTGTATCAAACAAACCATGGTTCAGTTTGTTTGCAGTGGGAAAACAAACCGATCACAAAAAGAATTCAGACTTTCAGACTAAAAGCAGAAAGTTGAGACAGCAACGGAGGAAGAAGAGGAAGCTGAAGGCTCTTGCAGGCTTGCTTGTAGTCTTCGCCTCCGACAATATAATGTTTGAGCGATGAGGATGTTTATTTTGCTGGAAGTAATACCATCATGACATTATAGTGGCAACGAAAACAACAAAAGTGAACTGGTTCATTTATTTTCCCCATTCAAATGGTAATACCACTTTTTTTCCTATGCAATTTATTCATAAAGTTCGAAGCCGAATTGGCAAAAAATTGCAACATCAGACACGTGCTCGCCTACGAACCAATCAGTGTCAAGTATAGGTAGCAACAGTCCATGAAGGTGATGATGACAGGAATAAAAATTCTTTAGTCCGCTCCCTAAATTACATTGTGAAACCAAAACTAACCAGATCGTATGTTAACAATATAACAAAAACATGGTCCCGACTTTCAGGAGTGAAAATGGCCTAAATGCATTTCGCTCTAACATCCACTCACAGCAAGTAGAGGTCGGTTAATTTTTTTATGGTGATGTCAAAGCAGCCAAAGCTCTTGATCATAGGTGCTGTGAATTTTTTTTTTTAAATTGTGTTTACATTTGTTGTCTCTCAACAAACACATTGTAGGTATCTTTGAAAATGCTTTTTTTTTATTTTTATCTTTCCTCTTTCCTGCCTTCCTCTGCACATCCTGCATTTCTTAGCGGATTACCACCACAGCAGTGTGTCAGTGGAATAGAGTGAAGCTGACAGCAGGAATATGTGTTGTGATGCATTTGCAGTCTTGTGCATATATATATATATACAAGAAAAATTTAGAACAGGGACCCACTCCTCAAAACATTGCTCCGTTGTGCTACTGGTGATGGAAAACTCAATGTGATTTATAATCACTGAGGTTGATGGCGAATTTGAAGCACATTTATTTTTGTATTATTCTTTATTCTTTATTTCTCTATTATTTGTATTTTTCCCTAACCCTAACCACACACAGGGTTCAGGATGCAAACATTGATCCCCACTGTCAAACTCTTGCCTATATATGATCTTGTGACTTGTATCTACAATAGCTGTATGTCATACATGCATTATTGTAGGGAGTGTGTTTGTTTTTATTTCCATTTTAAGCCTGTCCCCTGACACTGCTTTCAATCAGACTGTGAGAAAGTATAATCACAGCTTTATCTGCATCAGGAACACACTCAGCTCTCCCTTCACTTGAAAACCGCCTCCAGTGAACCTAATCCGGGCAGTTTCTATACTATATTTCTCTTGAAACATATTTTGGGAAACAAATAAGTATCACATAATCCTCAGAATACACAGTGGATACAATCTTATGATGAGTTATCTACGTAAGGAGCTACTATGCATATGAACTATTTTTGAAACGGTAACATTCATTGTGTGATACAACTAAAAATGAAACGTGTATATCATAACTGTCTCCAAAAAACGGGTAATTGGGCTGCTGCTGAGCGGGCTATCATGGATGAGTTGTGCAGTGACAGCAACCATTAAGTTGTGTACAGAGAGCACCAGGCTTGGCTGTAGGCCTCCGGGGAGATATGTCAGAGCCTTTTAGTGGAAGAGGAGAGGAGTGATGGAGCACCCCACCGTCATGTATCTCCCACTCGATGAGCAGCCGGACCACTTAAAGAATGCCAATGATTGGCAGCAACAAAATCTACAAACTGCTTATGTGCTGCTAAAATGCATGAATAATACATCGCCGGCAAAGGATGTGTGGCAGAGTCTTAAAATGAACGCGTGTATCTATAGCTACAGTATACACCTTTGAGGTTAATAAATATTCTGTTGGTGCTGCTCTTATGGTGATTTTTTATGGATCTGTGGTTTGCCACTTTTGTTTGTGGCTGTAACAATAAAGTGGCAGTTAGAGCCGAGCTGCACTTGCGCCGAGGTGATGGTGCGAAATGCTGAGAAAAGAAAGAATATGCTGTGCAAAAATAAAACTGTTCTTCAAGAGGAGTGAATTTGAACTTGTATGTGGAAAAAATAAGGATAGAATCTGGTGAAATGTTTGTGTGAAGACTGAGTTTGGTACAAATGAAACCACACCTAGCCCAGCCAAGGCCAAAGCATCCCCTGGGCAGGATATTGTATATTAAAGGAAACATATGGTGTTTTTTCAGTTTTTGTCCTTCCTCTTGTGTGTTATTGTTTTTTTGTGTTATGTAAACGGTCTGCAAAATTAATAAACCCAGGTAATCAATAAAGAGAGCTCCTTGCCCCACAGAAAAACCTGAAGCTCCTACAACTCCAAATCAGCAGTCTGGCCAACATGATGTTACGTAACATCACAATTCCCTACGTTTGCATAATGCATGCCTAGCTGCTAGTCGGACACGCTCCTTAAAGGGATAGTTCCCTCAAAAATGAAAATTCCCTCATTATCTACTCACCACTATGGAGGGTTTGGGGAAGTATTTGAGTTTCAGGGTTAAACAGTTTTGGCTGAACTATCCCTTTAACGAAGCCAGGTGAAGCAAAAGCGGAGGCCGACATTTCTTACAAACGATGAAGGCAGTTGACTAATCACAGCAGAGTGGGCCAGCTGGCCAATCAGAGCACACTGTGCTTTATCAGAAGGTGTGGCTTAAAGAGACGGGAGCTTAAACCAAGCGTTTCAGACAGAGGCTGAAAAGAGGAACTGCAGCAATGGACAGTTTGAGGAAAGTGATGTGTTTAATGAACTTTAGAGGATGTAAATATTTAACCCAAATCACACTTATGAACCTGAATATAATATGTCTCCTTTAAAACACTAAAGGCGCAAATTCCAAACCTATCAACCTAATTTGGAATGAGGAATACATTTTACGAGACATAAAATTGTGGAAATGTGAAAAAGCAGGGTGAAAAAAAGTGCTCGTCTAAATGCACCGACAGCCAATGTTTGTCAGCCTGAATACACACGGCAAGTGGCAGCAACCCAGTCTGGAAGTTTCTCAATTGCCTTACACTCTGCATGACTCATATTTGTGCCACCCACAAGATGTGACTCCATCGTACGCAAATGACATTTTCATCGCTGTATATCAACCTAATTGCGCCCCCTCTCTCGTGATGACAGGAGGTTCAGCTCAATGGATATTTTTATTGCCTCGTTCATTGTGGCATTTGCTTGCACAATTTGCACGCGCCGTATTATATTTCATTTAAGCGGAAAAAAATGGGAATTGAGAATATATACAGATAAATGGAATTGCCTCCATGTACTGTATGTTGTATCTGACAAGCCCTTTCGAATGCAAAACAGCGGCACAGCACACACAGGTGATTAGTATGCGAGCAATATCCATACTCTTAAGGTCATTAGAACAGATAAACACATGCAGCACATTTGCAGAATCCTTAATTCCCGAATCGTCTGCGTTCTCTCAGGGCAGATACAGCTGTGAAAGAAATAATATTTCCATTTAAATGCCAGGACAACGACTAGCAAACTGCAGTGTTATTCAGAGAGGAGCAGGCTTTGGGATGACAAGATTAGCTTCTTTATCCTCTGCCTCCTACTTCACTCTCTGTGTCATGGTGCCTAAATAAGCCTTTCCTCAAGCTTTTTTTCAAGACAGGCTAAACTGTGGATTCAGCTCGGCACCCCTGAGGCGACATCCCAGCCAATCTCCCACCAATGGCGTGACATCAAACAAGTTTGAACCATTGTGAACCATCACTGCTGCGTGCAAATGATCTGAGTGTGATCTCCTACTTAACAGGTTACTACCTAATGAGGGCTTGAATACTCTGGGTTGTGTATTTCTCAAATTGCTTGTGTTCATTGAACCAATATGGCGGTGTAACATCATGATGGAGGTGCAAGTGGAACTGGAATAGGTTACTGCTAATGATGCTCAGCATAAATATGAATGCAATTACCCCTTCAAGACGCCGCATGAATATAAATATGACATCTACAGTAATCTGCCCCAACATGGAAAATATGACTAGATCACAAAGAAATGTATAAAATGTGCTAATCCTCTTAAAGTTGCATAAATGAAAAACCCTGTCTCTCCATCCTCCTGCCACATCACATGTGTTGGTTTTATTTCCACGTACAGTATATTTTCTATATAAGTATCTGTGTAGTTTTTTTTCGATGCCAAAAGCTGCCATTAACCTGTACCTGTATTGTCTCTGAATTTTTTCAGCAGTGGGATAGATGAGATAATAGCCCTTGGTGGGCTTAAATAAAAATGTACTCGTAAACCAATGAGTTACTTTGATTATAAAAGTAAAAAACAAAACAAACAAGAATCAAAATCAAAGCTTCTTCGATGAATACAAAATTACATCCAATGTGTCACCTGCTTGTTTGGGTAAACTAAAGCCCCGCCAAAACAAAATACACCAAATCAGAAAAAAGAATTTGACTTTGAATAGTTAAGTGATAACTAAAGGGCAGTTGAGGTTAATAATCACCCCCTTGGTTCTCCTTTGTGTGCTTGTATATAATCCCATTAAGCAACACATGACTAGGCTGTAGAACAATTACCACAGTGAACAATCCTTCAAGGCGGCAGAGAAAATGCCATTTGCCCATTCACAAACCCATCCTCGGTGTCCAAGTAAAAGACACACTGCTTTTAGAAAAGACTCTGAATGTTGGGCATATTTGTTGGCAAGACAATGTCCAGTTTGAGTCTTCAGTTCCCTCTGTGTAGAATTAGAATGTCTGTAATATGTGATACCGTTGCCGCTCAATTCCCACAATACAAATGCAGCTCGGGTGACTGGGTGACTATAAATACATTGTTCATCAATGTGAATATTAGTGTGTCAATATACATATTTATGAATCTGAGTATTTCTGTGCGTGTTTGTGTGAACCTCTGTCTTACTGAGGACCGACCAGTTTGAGTCCAGTTGACGTTTTCTTCTATTTCTGCTATTACAGATTGCATGCATTAAAAGAAAATCAAATAGATAGCCAACTCAACCTGACCCGAGAATATCACTCAAATTTTCATTTCCAGAAATATGTCCAGATGGCTTTGGTGGGTATCCACTCTCTAGTAAGAACATTTTGGCCATTGTGCATTATGTCAATGAGTGTCTCGCAGGGATATTAGTACGAGGGTTTGTTTGTGTGCGTGTTGTGGAATTTGCAATTTCTGAGCTGACCTGGGACATCTTCTCTGCCTTTCACTCAGAGCACGCTGAGATAATCTTTAAGCAGGGTCGACTCAGGGATATTCGGTGATGGAGCTCAAATTATCCACCTTTTGGCGGGTGAGGACAGTTGTGCAGGGAACAGCTGAAAAGCCTAGATTACATCAGATTTAAATACCGCTCAATTAAAAAATCCTTTAAAAATGCTTGTGATGCTAAATATAAATTTAAACTCTACTTCCCCTCTTTGTCATTAAAGGTCATCTTGGTTTCAGTTTCTCATATAATACCCTATTCATTATGAATTGTTGTCATTGATTAGAAGTCATACATGTGAAGGGGTGACTGGGTTATGGTTTGACATAATTGTTCAATTTCAGAAATGTTCCATGTCCACATCGACAAAAAGCCTTGGGGGCTTAAGCAAGGTGGCGTGTTTCCTGGTGGCATGTCTTGTCACCTGGTTCGTCACAGTAATAGCTTCTCCCATCAAAGTCCAATAACAACCACACACATTAGTAATTGCTCTATCGAGGATATCCACCCTTCTAAATCCTGCCTTCACAGGGGACTGGACGGTACATCAGCTCCACTGACCTACCTATAAAATGTGTTGACCTCTATCTCGGCTACCGGCCATCCCAAATATTTGACCCAGAAAAATTACCCAAAATGAGAAACTTTTTTATTTCTCCCCACAGTTTTCAGTTTACTGCAGTTCAAGTGAAGGAGGACGTCTCTGTGAGAATTAATTTTCCTTAAACCAATCTCTGTTTCCACTATTACATCATAAAACCAGTTAGTAATGCGTTCTGACCTGCAGTCGCTCTCAAGCACAAACAAAACATTGCACTCTAACACAAGAAACTGTTGTTTGTTTCTCGTAGTGAACCAACAGACAATATTATTCTTTACAGCAAAACTGTACTTGTCAGATAACCTGGTAGTTGGTCAACTTTACCCACCCATGATCTTTATCTTAACCTTAATCGAGTTGTCTTGGTAACTAAACCTAGCCATACCTTGACCGTTGCATTGTCACTTCGTAAAGTCAACGATTTTTGGACAGTTTTGGGAGGTACCATAGACTTTATATGAAGATGGACGAGATGACTGCTCCCAAAAAGTAAATCCGAAGATCCTGATAGCCCCGTCCTGGCTGGCCGCAGATCAGGTCATAAATCCTGCCTTATCCATGTTAACGGACGGGACATCGACCAAATTAAAAAGTCAAATCCAACAGTACACGTCAAAAGGGATTTTCAAAGATGGCTTCTGTCATTTAAGTTACTTCTAATCACACAGATGTTTCTACAAGTTTGAAATTTTTCTGGTAAGTTTGGTTTTAATTAGTTATTTGACGACTTTAAAGACTGACAGCTGAGACTGACTCACGGTTGGTTGAGCGCGTGTATCCATAGGATCTCACTACCACCAGGATCTCGCTCCGTCTCTCTGTCTGCAAAGGATGGCAGCGTTCATATCTGTATACTGTATTTTTGCTTAATTTGTGTACAGTTGGAGGAAGTGCAGATTCGATGTCCCTCCTTATATACAGTCGAAGGAAGGCGCAGACAAAATACATATCATCCGGCCAATAGCATCATTAGGAAAGATCATCTGAGTTCCTGAGTCTTTCTATAGGCGATGGACAAACAATGATTCTTTTCTGTTTGATTAAGAGGAGACTCTACATAGAGTGAAGTCTTTAATGGTTTCACTGACTGCTCCCTTCCTTTTATATAAAGACTGAAGTTATAACTGTGTTGAATTATCTTCTGAATAAATATATGCTTCGTGGTGATGACTGGCTGACATTTTATAATTGACTTACTTGGCTACAGTGATTAGTTGGTAATGCTGTATTTGACTCAGCGGGAGACGAATTTGCATGACAGTGTTTGAAAAGTATTTGGTCCTTTAGCCCTTTTAGCTTTCTACGGTAGAATCAGTCAACACACATTGTCCCAGCAGCTCTTATTCACATTCTGATTCTCTGCCTCGACAGATATTATCACAAACTGCTTTCTGGTCTCCCACAGACTCCACGAGGCTGTCTGTGAAAGATAATTATTCAGCACCTGTAATGTCGGGGTCAATAAGTAAAGGTTATTACAGGAGGGAAAATCTGCAAATGACTAATAATAAAAGATTGTGATGGTATTGTGTTATGCAGCAGACTTCTGCCGAGATGACATTTAGTTCCTTTTCAGATAGCTGGTAATTATAATGTCAAAGCAAAACACTGATAATTTTTTTTATATTTAAAAAATGATCTCCCCTTTGGATTTTTACGTTTTACGTTTGTGATGACAATTGTAAACAATGAACTTGAAACCACAATAGTCAAAACTTAAATCTTGTGTATTTTAGAAGATGTAGTCAAAAGATGTTTTTTGTTTTAAGAATTTACTCAGCATCATTACTTCTAATTAACCCTTCATTGATATTTAGGTTATTGTTATAGACAATTGCAACCGAGTGTAAAATCAAATCCTTTAAATGTTGTATAAAACACAGACAATCACCCCAACATTTGTCAAAGTAAATCAAACATTTCCTATAAACACTACATCATTTTTCAACATATTTCAAGGGAAATTTAGTTGTGAACTACTTTAAATTACAAAAAGGCAGAGATGATGTTCTAAACTTCAACACTTAATGCTCCCGAAGGGTTTAAACTGTTAGAAGCATCGTCTAAGATCATATAGGAACCGACATGTTGTGTAGGTGTAAATTTCACAAGTAATTTCCCACCCCGAATAAATAATTCACACTGTACTGTCTATAAGGGGAAGAGCCGTTTATGAGCGATAAATATTCACTGACGCTGTAATAACTCCTGCTGTCTACACATCTGTATCTGCTGCAGAAATTTAAAGGGGAGAAACAAAAGATATTTAAATGAGCACAACTTAAGAAGATGAAATCAAATATTGATTCCTCTCCGCAGGATTCTTGAGAGGATAGACCACAGGCATCGGACCTTAATCAAGTGTCGGGAGAGATGCAGAGATGCCATCTGGTGGTCCAATTTCAGCCAAGCTGTTAAGAGAAATGTGTTCTCTCTGCAAGAAGCACAGACCCTGTGAGCACTCCCAGCCTCTCATCACAGCACCATAGGCTATGCTCCCTTGGTAAAAGCTGGCAAGCTGCTTTTGTGACTGAAAGTGTTCCAGTTTGTTTGCCATGCAAATGATGTGGTGGCTCGTAGGCGAGGAGACAGCCTCCCCCCTGAGTGGGGAATCAGCAAGTAATTGTTTTAGTGTTTTTCATGGGTTTGGGGTCAATGAGAAATGTTTTCTACTTCTAGATTATGTGCATGTACTGGTGTGTCTCTCTTGCTGTGTCCTTAATTTCATAAGCCTCTGAGCCTCGAAGCAAAAAAAAAAAAAATACTGTTCCTTCTGAAGCCGACACGACCCATTGGGATGTTGTGTGCATCCCACCATCGGCTCAGTTTCTAGCAAAAGAGAATTTGAAACAACAAAGGGTGGTATAATCACTTTCTGTCAGGCTACAACAGGGTACAACAGGGTAGCCATTACCCAGAAATGTTCTCATTTGGAACAGTAAAAGGCAAAAACTGTACCAAAGAATTATAGAAGAAAGTTGATACCCCCAGAAAACGAAGCACTATCCTGCAGATAGACTCAATGCGCTGCATGTGACACTATACAAGTACAGTGCACCGACATGCTGGGGACATCAGAGAGGTTAATAAATTTCCTATTACAGATGCTACAAACGCTGCTGCTTCACTGTGACTTTAAGTCAAATTGTAATTGTACAACTAGGGCTACCACCTTGCAGCTGTACTGTATGCCACCTCCAACCAGTGCAGTTTCAGTCAACATACATCTTTTCCAGATTCATATAAGGCCACCGTGACCTTTGACATCCAATCAGTTCATCTTTGAGTCCAAGTGACAACTGGTCCAAATTTGAAGAAATCCCCTAAACGCAGATATCATGTTCAAGAGGCTAAAAACATGTTTTTTGGGGCCGTAATGACCTTGACCTTTTAACATCCAAATCTAAACATTTAAATCATGAGTCTGAGTGAACATTTGTGCAAATTTTGAAAGGATTCTCTCAAGGCGTTGTGAAGACAACACATTCAAGAGGCAATAAAGGGTTTTGGGGAGGTCATAGTGAACTTTGACCCCAAAATTCGAGTTATCATGTTCACAAGAATGGGGCACAAAGCATACAACATCTGTACAATACAGAATTAACAGAGTACAAACTACACTGCGATTGTGCTCACGTGTAAAATTCAACACATTTCAAACACAGTTTCCCGCAGTGATCACTGAAGGTGTCGTGATTGTATAGCATTTTGGAATTATGTGTGTTCCTAAAGTAATTCGGAATTAGCAACGGTTCGCTATCCTCTGACACTTAGGCCTCCCAAGGGCAGATCCAGATTGTTCTCAGGGATGCTCAAGTTGATGAACAGAATTATGCTCCACAGATTCCTCCCAAATTGCACTTCTCCTCCGTTGTAATTTTCTTGAAAAGCGTGACCTGAGCACACCAGGTTGCCGTCATGGGGTGGCTGGCTGCTGTTTTGCTGATGAGCTACTTTGCAGTGTTCACACTGAGCAATTGCCCTCAGTTTACCTCTGTGTTGGGAGTTCTCTGCTCGGCTCCCACATACTGAGCATCTGTGAATGAGAGGCTCAGGCTCACGTCCAGGAAGTGCTCTGTTGCAGAAGAGGAAGAAGCTCTACATTCAGACTCCATGTGTTATCTCCTAAAAATGAATAGTAAATGGTTTTTAAGCTTTATTGCCCCATTGAGCGTTCAGTGAGCATGCCTTCTGTTTCTGAATATCCCCCACACACCTACACACAGAATTACTTGTTTGGCTCATTTTACAATGCTCCTAAAAGTGTATTTTGATCATTTGCAGACTTTTTTGTTCAATGTAGTCAGACATATTCAGGGATAAACATGTAAACACTACAAAAAAGAGTTCGTACACTGAGAATTGTGTGTTTTGCTTTTATTTAAATGACATGACATATTCTGCACATCATGATTATGCTGCCGAACCGTCAAAGAGCTGTCCTATACTTAAGGTAGATTCTCCTTTAACTAAGAAAAGCAATTACCCTGACAAAGTAATGTGTGTGAACTGGAATGAATGGAGACAGACAGACAGCTAGATACAGAGAGAGAGAGAGAGAGAGAGAGAGAGAGAGAGAGAGAGAGAGAGAGAGAGAGAGAGAGAGAGAGAGACAGCAGCAGGAAAGACAACCGAGCACAATGCAAGGTAATGAAAGACTAAGTGAGGAGGATTTTGTATTCAGGGTTTTAAAGAGTGCCAATGATCCAAAGCTGATAAATGAGAAATGTAATTTCCTTAGTTTTTGTCACTACTCGCTCACACTTTTGTTCAAGTTATTGGGAGATCCTGATTGTAAGAAATTGCCATTCTCCAGCCTCGAAGTAACGACTGCATGGACTTCATTTTCTCCATCTTTTTGTGACAGGGATGTACTTGATTGTTACAAAGTACGTGTAATTCACTATCATGAACACAAGTTCTGGTTTAAGCTTCTCCGTACTCTTGCAGTACATGAGCATTTGTTGACGAGCAGACGGAAAAAGGAGCCGGCCGCCAAATAACCTTGACTGACAGGAAGAGTAATGTTACAATATTTAACACTAATAAGATGCATAGTTTTATTTGTTGTGAAATGGGAGATGAAACCTAACGTAACTAAAACAATCAAAAGCATTGGACGGGAGAGGCATACCCTCCACCCATGTTGTGTAAAGGATGCCATATATACACGACATTTTGTCCGACCAGCAATGTATGATGAAACTGAAATTTATTACACTACATAAAAGGATCTTGCTCAGTGTGTTGTGTCCTTGCTTCTGTGAAAACTCGGCTGTCTCACACACAAATGTTGATTATTGGCAGCACCATGATATAGGACACCGGCTCATTCAATATTTTCGTAAATATTTTACTGTCCTCTGCAGACCGGCAGGATTCTGGATGAGTTATTCATTTCGAGAACCTCTGGATGATTAACCAGGTCGGCATCTGTCCTTCCTTTTGTCTCCTAAAGCTCTCACCAATGAGTAAAAGCCAGTCTTTTCGAGTTTTACCATTCCTCCGATGGCGTAGTTTTCGTTTTCTTCGCTGTCTCTGCCATAATCTTCATACTAAGAACACCGGGCTAACTTTTTCTTACAGCTAGGTGCTGACTGCAGCTTATAGCTCCAGCTCTGGTTGTTGTTGCGCTCCTAGAATGCATGTAATTGCACTGATGCCATTCATGTACCATCAAAATATTATTATAATATTATTATTTTTATGCCATTATTTTTAGGTTGTTTCAAGGTGTTGCTTAAAGGCGTTAGTTGTCATCCATTATCACACAGTACACAAGATAAACACTGTCTTGATATTGATATGTACACAATGGTTGGTGTCTTTCATCTCTTGAGAATAAGTTTCCCTGTTTCCCTTAGCCGCTAACACTTAAAACATTTCTTCGATTTTTTTTTTTAGATAACTATATATATTATATTGTATGATGGAGTATCAACAAAATATTGGAGAACTAATTTGTGAGTGCTCCCATGAGACCTCCCAGTGTTTTAACACACTGACGTTGTGTTAATTAAAATTTCCATCTGCTTAGGAGACGCTCTGACTTCTCTGTGATGGAAAACAGCCTTTCCGTAATATCCTCAGTGTAATCTCACGTTGGAAATAGAGCCCAATCAATTTAACTCGTTCATTGCCGTTAGAATGTGTGATGAGCTGTAACAATTTAATGTGTTCCTTTTCTTCTCTAAAATCACTGGGGGGATTTTTCTGTGCGAGAGATCAATCTACTATATCTAAAAAAACTCAATTTGCAAACTGTGGCTCTACCGAACGTGCCGGGGAACGGGTCAAGGGAGTAAAACTAAGACTGTTATTGAGCCCATAAAAACTCAACTTTAATCCAGTGACAACTTCTACTGCTACTTACAAGCACTAACAGCCTGCATATGTCACAGTGGGACGGCTGGAGCATCTTTTCCTCTCCAGGAGTGCAGTTAAACTAACAACGAGGAATAATACAAGGGATCCTGATCACCCGTCTGTAGTTGATGGCTTAAAGAATCTTGGAATCCCTCTCCTGCTTTGAGCCTGTGGGTTTCAACATGCAAAGGTTTAGGGAGCTGGGTCATCATTTGGATGCCGTGTGTTTTAGGCACAGTTTTAAACAGACATTTTCCTTAAAATTAAAACGATTTAAAGTTACATTGACTGAATTTTTGTTTGGTCATTTCGGGTTTACAAAATCGATGACAAGCTGAGAGACACAAACTTGATATATATTATTATCAGTTTAAGATGAAAGGGCTCATCTGGAGTTGTGTTTTGACCACCTGGCAAATACAAGTGCAATACCCCCCCTGCTTTTAAATCTTCTATGGTCTCCACAGGTGACGACCCATCTCCATGTCCTCCCAATGTGCAAAACAGCCAAAATATCCCGGTGACAAACGCTGCTTAACTAGCCAGACAAACAAACACTTCAATATACATCCTAAGAACTTGCCTACCTGAAATGACGGAAATCATCTTTGGAAAACAAAATTATTTTGCATGTATCTTTGATTATTTTTAGTATGGCACATGTCCTATCTGCTAACATGGAAGAGGGGGATTTATGACTATACTGCAGCCAGCCACCAGGGGATGATAAATGTATTTTGGCGTCACTTTTGGAAGCAGAAAAACATTTGGTTCTTGTTAGCTGACGATGTCGCTAGCGAGTTGCTAACTTTGTCAGCCCTGCGGTATTGGACAGGCACCATGCAGAGGGTTTTACTCTGAAAAAACTTTGGTTCACTATCAATAGACGTGTATTTTTGGGATAATGAATGCAGGGGTTATAACAAAGTAAAAAGGTGACAAGTTTTGTTGTAACACCATCATAAGATCTGCACCTCACGTCTCTCTGTCTCACTCTGAACCTGTGATCCTGAAGTCTGAGCGTGTGTCTGTGCTTGTTGTAAAATTGTGTGTGACTGTGCGTTTTATTTTCCTCTGCTAGTTTGTCTTCGACACAAATGTTGTTCACCTTTCACAGGCGAATAAAGCCTCAATCTGAGTTTCATTCCAAAAAACCTGTGTGGTAACTTTCAACTGTCACAGCAGTTGGTGCAATATGCAGATACATATTCATGAGGATTTACTTTAATGTATGTACATTTCTCCCATGTTGAAAAAGGTGAGAGTGTTGAAACTAATGATTTAGCTTCAGCCTCAGGAAAAGCAGATTTAGTGACACATAAAAGGAGGGATAAAATAAATGTTTATGTTAACTTCACCTTTGTCAGAAGGAAATATTAAAGCCAATGTCTCATTGTCAAACCTCTGGACAGACAGACAACCTGATGGATGAACAGACAGATAGATGGATAGATGGAGACAGGACGATATAGTCATCACATTCACCGACTCTTTGCTAACACACAATCACCAGTCTGTCAAAAACAAAACCCTGCTCAGTGTTGGGCTTCAGCTGGAGCTTTACACGTACTGCTCATGTATTAAACAAAGAACGAGGACTCATAGCATGGTGGACATTTTATTCCATTAGAGCTGCTCCCTCAGTGCAAATACAGACACATCGTCCACCATGTGTGACCATAAAACTGGAGCACTCTCCTGCTTGTTTAATCACTTTTTATCAGGTGTGAGGACCAACAATTGCACAAAGTCACAGAGTCACAGAGAGTATAGATTTCCCTCAGAGGGACTCACATTAACAATCCATTTTACGTCAAGTACAAAAGTTCCGATAACCTCCCTAACTAATATGGCACATCGAAACTAGGCCCAGAGGGCATGAGGGGATTACAACACTCCATTCAGCACCATCTGCGCTCAAATGTTTCTTCAGTGAAATACACATTAACTATATTCAGGAGAGTGCAGTCCCCTAAATTTCAATCAAGCTGCATGAAATTACAAACACTTATACATATTAGTCACCTTAATATTTAAGATTTTTTCCCCCACATAATTATCCATGAATTATTCCCTGGGAAATCAGTGCAGCTGTCAAATAAAACAACCCAAACAACCCAACCTGTCTGGCAACGCTACAGTGAAATTCAACAGAAATTCCTGGATCCGTCCCCTGATCTATATCCACATCTGGTTCTTCCACCAAGTTTCGTGGAAATCCGTCCAGCAGTTCTGCTTCTGACTTACACGCATTGAAACTAACAAATGCAGATGAAACATCACCTCCTCGGCGTAGGTAACAACACATCATATAAATATTGACTAAGTGTTTTTAGAGCTGTTACTCTCTATTGATGCAGGTCTATGTTTCTTTGAAAATAGCACAGAGCATCTCTTTACACGGGAACCGATCATTTTTCAGTGTATGAAATATCTGTGTTTTAATGCAGAAAGCATGTTGTGTGTGGCAATGACTGTTCCCTTGCTCCATGTTTTGCAAATCTTACATGTCTTCAAGCTTCAGGCCTTACTGTTTGTTTTCATATATATATATGCAACGAGGGGATATTGTAGAAGCAGATATTGTACAAGAATGTATGAAATATGTTGTCAATTCATATATTAAGGATCAATATTTTACAATTGCAAATACAGCAATTAAAAACCTTTCCTTAGCGTGAAGAAACAAATAGTAATCCAGGTCTGCCTGGTTTCTGTTTACAGTATATGTGTTTTCTCCTGCAAATTGGCAGGCTAGTTTAAAAACACAATTTATTTGAGGTGTCCTTCTCATCTGTGCTTGTTGGCAATTTCTGTCACAATTCATCCAGCCCGATGGCAAGTAGAGACAACACCGTCACTCCTAATTCCATCTGAAAGGCCGTGATTGATTGTTTTCCAAAAAAAGCAGTGTAGAAAAACTGCGAATAAAATAGAGTGTATGTGTGTAGGAATTCAGAGGTATATGAATAGAACAATGAAATTACACAATGCTCATTATCAGAAATATATTCAAAAGGAAATCACAGGCATTTAGTCTTGATCAACAGTTTTAAATAAGAATCAATCAACACCTCATATATTAACATTGTTATGATGTGACAAGCACCAGATCTCGGGGGCCAACGATGTAACAAGTGAGACTATATTTACATATAGATCACCAAAATAAAACACAAACGCATATGTTCAATGCAGACAACACGTGCGTGCAGATTTTCCCTCCTGTATGTACATACTGCAGGTGGCACTCTGATGAATGAGGGGGTC
This sequence comes from Hippoglossus stenolepis, assembly GCF_022539355.2. Taxonomy (NCBI): domain Eukaryota; kingdom Metazoa; phylum Chordata; class Actinopteri; order Pleuronectiformes; family Pleuronectidae; genus Hippoglossus; species Hippoglossus stenolepis. The sequence continues at coordinate 10,990,928 of NC_061483.1, forward strand.
AAGAGAAAACCTTGGCAGAGGCCAAACATTGTGACCGGGTCGATCAGTTCACCACAAGCGTGAAATTGCCATCACGGATCAATGGCTAACTAATGTGGAGAAGGGACGGATTCAAATCACAGGGTCTCTAATCAATCAATGATGATTCATTTTCAGCAACACTCACGACGCTTGATCGTGTGCAACTGGATGATTATCCTCAATGTTTCCATTCGGGACGATGAGCACGTGGATGAAAGGCTTAACATGTCCCTGGAGTCGCTAATGAAGACGTCCTCAACACGATTTATTAGTGGACTTACATATATCATACAGGTGAGGGACATCACACGATCAATAACTGTTCATTGGACTTTGTACCGGAGGAACATGATGAACTAATTTATCAGACACAGCTTTGGAATGAATGGATTGATACGGTAAACTACAGTTCACCTGGAGGATGCGTAATGAAAAATGGTAATGGACAACCACACAGGACATATTGAGCCGGTTGTGACTGCTGCTCTCAATCCTGACTATTGACAAGTGAGGAGTGTTCAGTGGGTGAACTGGAATTCTCTGTGGATTTCTGTCTTTTCATAATTTATTGAATCACCCTTTGGGCTTGCACCTCCAATTGAAAAAATATCAACATTGCACACATGGCAATAAATTGATCTGGTGTCTATTGATCTTCATCCAAATATCTTCTCAGATTTATTAATAAACTTACAGTCACAGGTTGGTGAGAAGGGCAGCGGACACGTCTGCCAGCTGCCTCACCTCACTGAATTTCATCTATATCTGAGAACATGAGGACTGACAGCCGGGGACATAATGATGAGCCCCTTAAGCTTGAGCTGTGATTTTATTCACATCCATGGGGTTCTGAGGTGAGGTCCAGCATCGTAGACGGCATCGGTTCATTATTTCACACACTCACAAGTAGTGAATCAAATATTAATCAAAGAATCACTTAGACCAATGTAAACTCAGACTGGTCATGAAGTAGACCTTTGAAAGTTGTAAACTCCCCATTAACTGATTTATTTTTTTTGGCCACTTGGAAACTGAATATTACATATAAATATGTCCGTTACCGATATATCAGCCAATATTATTTTTTTTTAAATGGCAGTAATTCCTAGGACGTCGTTATCAAACCATTATGACAAAGAAATGTAAGTGAGACTTGATATTTTACAGTTCAACCTTAAACTTCATTGTGCATAACTATAAATAAAAAGAGAAACACATATACAACCGAATATATACCTTGAAAATAAAATATATGTAGACCTATTTTTAATGCTAATGTAAATATACAAGCACATATATTCGTTATTGTTAAATCTGTAGGATGGGGTTTTCATATCAGCTAATATCACTAAACAGAAACGCTTGTCGCAGGCTCACATTGGCCAATTTCTATCAGCCAACTCATAAATTGATCAGACTCAATTGGAATCCTTATAACCTTTAATAGTCATATCAAACCCATTAGAAAACTGTTGCTTGTCTACAAATCCTGCAGTTACAGAACACACAGTTTTAAATTCGTGTTTCTGGCCACAAAACTCGACTGACTCCTTAAAATAAATATCTCTCTCTTCATCTACTAAATGCTCGAGTCATTTTCATCCGTGCAAAATGTAAGAATATTGATTCCAGCAACAGCTTGACATTCCAAAGTTCCACAAACACAACAACACAGAACCGGTGCACTGCAAGGTCATCGCTGTTTGAAATTCAGTGCATCACATTTTGCAGTTCAGTGGCAACAATGCCGAACGCAAATGAACAGATATTAAGCCGATCAGGCAGAAGCATGTGTCACTGTGTATTGTGGGACATAATACGTATTCAAGTTGCTGAACATCTTATATAAACCCCCGGTAGAGGAAACCACTGAAGTAATGAAGTGCTCTCCTCTGTTTGAGAGGCCTCTTCAGCTAAATGCTTCTTCTTACCTGTGCTTATAATGATGTTTTTCAACCTGACAAATCTGATTAAAATCTTCACTCCATCCCTTCTCTCACCTCGCATCTAAGAAGGAGTGAATCTATTGTTGACTTTGAGGTTCACATTCAGGGTCTGTGGTCTGACTGACAGTAGTACACAAGTGTGTGTTTGTCACCTCTACACCCTGATGTGTTTTTCGGGGCTGCTGACACTGTCGCGACACCAAATCATCCTGTCCTGCCTGCTAAGCTTTCCGGGAGGTTAGGGGGGAGTCGGGGTGTGGTGTGGCATGGTGAGGACACGTCTGACTCCCAGCGGTGTGAGATCAGATTACCAACACATGTCATCCCTCTTTTATTGCATTTTGGACCCCATTATCTGAGATTCATATTTCATCAGCAGATGGATCTTAGGAGCTTATACTCGTATAAACTTTATAAACAAACCACAGCCACTTCCATTTATTTCTTCTGACACGAGAAAGGCGTCAAATGTTTGCTAGTGATAGTAGCGGTTCAATTCTGGCAATTGATCAAAGGTGTTTCTCAAAGTTTTGCTGCTTTACTTTTCTACTAATCTGTAAATGTACGAAAAAACGATTCTGTATTTTTTTGTTGATGCTACTTAGTCAGTAGAAATGATGTTTAATGTTTGGTATGGGTGCTCTCTGTGATCTCATCCCTCCATTATCAATCCCCAAGACACCAAAGCAGGAAAGTGAGCAAATAGAACAAATGGTTTCAGTGTAACATCATGTTTGTAGTAAACAACATCTGACAAAGCTCCACATAAAGGGAAGACAGATAAAAGTGAAGTGCCGAGAGGACAGTTAATCTACGCTCATATTCATCAGGTCTCCAGAAACAAAACTCTAAATTAATGCTACTGTTGCTCAAAATGCCGGATATAGATTTCAGCCTTTAAAACTTTTTTACGCAGGTATAAGTTTAAATTTGGGTTATTTCTCTACCACCAGTTTACCCCAAAAAATGTTTAAGCTTGAAATCACATATATAAATTTGCATATATAGTTGGTTTGTTATAATATTGCTTTCATGCAGGAGCAATATGTTTCTAGTCTTGAAAAATAACTTTGATTTGGTAAACTAAGGTACATTAAATAGGCAGATCATGTGGAGAGTTCTATTTGTGTTCAATATCCACATGCTTCTTTTTCCTGCTGTTAGCGTTAGTGTCACTGCATAAAATATGCACTAGAATAAAATCCTATACAATGAATTACCTTTAAACTACAATGGAACTGAGTAGAGCGCATACCTCCGCAAAGCCCAACAATCTCCTGTTGAAACCACATTGAAATTCACTATCTGGATTTAAATCTCATTAAATATCAGTCCACTAAAAATGCCTGATTTCTTCTTATTAAGCTCCATGAATTATTCTCTGAGGAATCAATGTTAACAGCTTTTCTCACAACAATAATAATAACAGTGTTAGGGTGAGTAAAATTGGATCTGCACCAAAATTAAATGGGTTCAATTACATGATTAACACAACATGATTAAATTGTAACTTCAGGACAGCCAGTGGAAGTCAATGTTTTCAATAATGAGCTCTGCAAACCAGTTGAATTAGTAGGTTTTTAAAATGTTTGCAGTTGAACTCTAAAAGCCCTGAAGAGTTGGATTCCACTTTGTAGCCTAATGAAGTGAATGTGCACAGATTCACCAGCAGCTCCCTGACCCCCCTTTTTGTTTTGCTGCACCTGTTAAGCGTTCCTGTTTGTTCGATGACATCATGTAATTCTAGCTCCGCTCCGCCCCAACTTCAACCTGAGCCTGAACAAATCTAATCAGGCAGAATAAGTGGAATAAGCAGATTTACGGGCTCTGTAAAGTGACTGAGTCATGCAGCTGATGATGACGTGATTTCACGGATGCACCCGTTAATTTTAAAGCTTTCAACTGAGCTGCTTGAATTTCACATCTCATGAAGAACTAAATATGTTTGCATAATTTAAATGTGACGTTCAACTCTAACTGTTTATCAGCGTCTGTTCGTTTCGAGACAGACGTTACGATGATGGCAGGAATAAAAGGTGCTGGGCTAATGATGTAATGCTTCTCAGGGTAGGGGGGATTTAAGTGTATCTGACACAAGGGTGATTATAAATGGTCACAACAATTCACCGGATGACGTGTAATTGACCTTTTCATGGATTATTAATGCTGATGTGTGCCGCTGTGCGCAGGCTACAGCTCATTTAGCCTGTCGGTAAAATATGGACTGAGTACGTAAGCAGGGGAAATAAAAAACAGCAAATTCATCATGACAACACAAGCATGTGTGAAATGAGGATAGAGTCAACACATCCTTCATTTAAATACAACGTCTCTGACAAAAGGTTTAGGGACGGGTACACACAAAGGAAGGTTCATGGGTTAGCGCTTTTTTAATACTATAAAAAATTTAAGAGATTAGTCATAACCTGCCTATCATTGTCTTTTTATCTTGAGAATAAGAGATTTCTATGTAGATCTTTCTCACAGGAGACATGTTGTCATGCAGCAGGAAAAGCACATTAACAAATTAACAAGATACATGATGGCTGCATTGTTATTTCCCCAGTTTCTGGCCCTTGGTATAGTGCATGTGGCCTATTGATATGGCTGCAGGGAAACTTGATGCTTTTAATTACACATGTGCTTTTATTGTGATGATATGTCAAAATGTTATCGATGCTGATGTTGTAACGAGGTCCAGAAAAAGACGTTTCTCAAACAAGAGTCCGAAGCTGGGCTGAACCGGGCAACACAGTGGGTTCCACGTCCAACAAAGACACGAACCCTGACCACAGAAAATAAGACACGATTTATTGGTGCCACAATGGGTAAATTTACAATATTAAAGTCGCAAGACTCAAACATAGGAGATGGTGTGGTTATATCCAACAAGTGCAACCTAATTTCAGATTTTTCTGATCTGGTGAGTTTTCAGTGTTTCAAGGACTTTGGGGGCCCCAGGCAAAAGGTACCTGGGGGGGTTAAACTTCTAAGATTATGACGGTTTCCGACCACGGTGTCATTGCAGTCTCCTGAACACACTCGATCGTAGAATTTAAAGGGGTTCTCAAAATACTGTCCTGCAGTTTTGTGTTGCAACTCCCTAGTCCAGGTTAAGAGGAAAGAGAACCAGAATTACCCAAATGCATCTCGGCTCCTCGTCACTGGTTGGAACAATATGTTTATAAAGAGGAATTATGTCTTTATACAATACAAACTTACAGTGTTTGTGCACCAGACATCTGACCCATTACTGAGAGACAAACCAGTGATATTATATTGACTGCACAGCTATAGCTCACTGCAATATTCAGTGTCTCCACAGTATGAATAGAAACACATGACAGAGTGCCCATCATATGATACTCATGATAAGGCAGAGAGGATGCTCTACTAGTGCTGCCTCCTCCACTGTAATGATATAGATACAATGCTGGGCGGAGGTGTGCTGTGCAGCAGAGCTCCCTCAGATATCATTAGCTACTGTGCAGTGATGAAGAAGCAGGAATCAGATCATGTTATCCCCTCATGAGACACTATTAATTAATAAGAGCTTTGCTAAAGAGGCCCTCCTCCACTTAGGCCCTCTGTGCTTTCTTGCAGGAAATCAATTTGTGTCTCTCCTGCTGCCAATGTGTCTGGCGGACATCTTTTACAGTACAAGCCCCACGCCATGAGCAGTCTGTGTGTCTGCTGCCGAGCCACGCAGGGCCAGATGACACCTTCAGAGCCAGGGATCACATTGCCTGCGCGGCCTCTGCTTCCTGCTGGACTTGCAAAGCATTCAATGGGACTGCCGGTTGGAGTAATGGCTTCTTGTCTTTCCATCGAGGTTACATCGTCTGCAGTCTATAAAGTATCACGTGTTCTAGATGTCGTCGTGAGGACGGATGATCAAGACGTCACCTAAGCTCCGAAGGTGTTGCGCCTGACACCTCGGAACGAGCAGAAGGTTATGTGTTACCAGGGTAACCTGCTGGATGCAATGCCTCTCAACACCCTGATGAATCAAACTTCTGTCAGGAAAGCCGGTTTAGAATCCTTGCATTGCGACACTTGCATTATAAACAGGGCTGTGCATAACCTTTTTTGATCTGGTTGTCAAGGGAGCAGCTGGAGATATTGCCCTGTGCTCACAGTTTATGCGGCGCGGATCTCCTACAAGCTGTCTTCGTTACTACTCTCCTGGCTGCTTTTCCCCTCTTTCCAACTTGGTAGATAATGACGCCTCTTTCCCCAGTTGAGTCTGTGATTAGCCGGATTTTGGGCTGAAGTGCTTGTTGTCATTTTGGACAAGTGGATGTGCGTCTGGGATGAGTCTGACTGGCAGAATCTGTCCTTGTTTTTGTCAATATTTTGAAGTGTTGATGTCCCATTTCACATGTGGCACTGCTGAAGGGGAGGAAGGAACGACACAAGGACTTTTCTGGCTGTTCGAGTAAATCTGGATTGCTTGTCCTCACTAGTTGTCTGTTACACACGGAGGAGGCTGCCTGTCTGCTTTGAGCGCAGCCATTCTCTCGCAGTGGATTCTCAGACAAGTCTATAGGCCTAATATTTCTAACAGATCTTACTGAGTGCTGTTTTGTCAAAACTGTGGAGGTCTTGCATTTCTTGAGGCTGAGTTGAAGGATCAATAATTATAAATTGATCACACTATTTGAAGGTTTCATATCTGCTTTCAGACTCATGCATCTTCTCAATACACCAACCTCCTCCCTGCTCAGCATCAGGGTTTGAAACGGCCCCTTTCCTGTCCTTGCCTTTACTGTCAAAGAGAAGTGCCAGATTTCTCCCATGAACCTGTCACAGGTAAACAGTAAAATGTTTCAAGTGTCAAGCATGTTGGCTGAGAAACACCAAAGCCCTGATTACTTGTACTCACTTGAATTTGAAAAGCTGGTAATAGCATTCATATTTGAGTCTGTCGAGTCTTGATTCTCTTTGTTAGTTGTTTTGTTCTTTTTTTTAAATGAAATGTCTCACAGCATAGAACCATGCAATAAACCGGTGGGGTGCAGTGCTCAAAGGTCTTGGCTGTACAGAGAATATTTACAAGGGAAATCCAGATTACCTCCAACTGATGTCTGACTTCATTGTAAAACTCCGCTGTTGACTGCAGCTCTGTCTGGGCAGACCAACTTCATCCTCCACTAATCCCCAGCACCACAAGTACGGGCGCCTTGCACGAGCCCTTTCACTATATCCTGTGCCATTCAATTCACAGTGGAATTGATTCAAGGAAATCGGAGGTAAACACATTCCTGCTCCTCTTTTGTTATGTCCTCTGATCCATTGAAGAGCAAACCCCCTACATTCAGCTGCCTTCAGATTTCCACTCACTTTGATTGCCTGTGCAATGCTCTGAATGATGCCCCCACCTCTCATGAATGATACGCACTCCTGACATTAGCTTCCAGCCTCTTGAAACGCACAATATTCGTCTTCATATGAATGCAGAGGAAGTGCACGTTTTGCTTCGTGAAAGGCCAGCAGATAAATATTACACAGGGTGACGTTGTTCTTCATTTAGTTTGTGCCGCCACCTGTAAAGACGCCGACTGGATTTCCGCGCCTGTTATCAGGCCGGGCCTGTTATCAACAGTTTGCACTATGTTCATGTGCTCATTACTCTTCTTGTGCCGTTCAAACACTGGATGACTGGATTCTTTTGTCCTTATATAAAAAGGTGCATAATGTGGATTGCTTAAGATAAATGGATGAAAATCCTAAAACCAGAAAAATAAAAAAACTGAGCTGGCTTGGGGCAACGTGATGGCTGAATGGTTGTACTGTATACCATATGGTGCATTCCACATCGGCACAACTGGCTTGACTAGTGGGTCCCTGCCGGATCATGTAATGCTCCGCTGCACCATGTTTCCTGTCTGTCTTCAATGTACCAATCTAATCTAATAAAGAATCAAAATGCCAAAAAGCAAAACAACTGTTGGAGCTAAAGGCTTAACATTACTAAGTTAGAAACAACATCCACATGTTCAGAATAGAAGGCTAAAAGTTACAACTGATTAACATTTACACATATATGGCTTCATATGGCCATCTTACCAGTGGCGTGGAGAAAATCCCGATGTTTCATTCTATACCTTTGTCCCAAAAATGCCACGAACACTGGTCCACAAAATCTCTTCTTTTTGTATCATCTGTTGCACATCCTTGTTCCCCTGGCAATAAACTCCTCTCTCAGACAGACCTAGATTCCTGCAGGACGGAACACTCACCTTAAAGGGGACATATGAAGCTCGTTTTCCACTCTACATTGCTCTAATGCTACTCTGATGTCGCCAAACGACTGTATGGTATACCTGCACTAATGGTTATTTTTTATGCTGGAGTACAGTTAATGCCCATAATACTACTCAAGTACAGTGTTGTGGGGGAATGAGCTGCGCTTGGAGCAGATGAATGTACAAAGATGTCTGTGACAAACCGATGCCAGCTCATCGCAGAAGTAGGAAAAACTGTAGAAATCGAGCACTGAGAGCAGCACGATGCCAAAGGGAATACTGTGACAAAAGTACATTTACATTTGGCCATATTTATATGAACATGCAGTATTGTAAAATTATATATATCTATATAAACTGTGTTTACCAACTTTATAACAACTGCTTGTTGTTGAAAACAGAACAATTAACTCTAATTATTCCCTTTAGCAAGATCAATCCAGGTGAAGCAGCACTGTTAATAATTGAAGCACCAATGCAACGTATGAATCATTACAGCTTTCAATGTCACGCACCGAAGACTTCAGAGAAATGTCACATGTAATATACAGGAGTAACAAGTGCATTTCAACACCAGACTTTGAGCAGTTTGACAAATCTATGTTGCTTTATCTCTGAGCCACTGACTACAAAGAGCGCACCCTGCAGAGGCAAGTGTCGATACCGTATTGTGCACATGGTTTCACCTCTTTCAGTCCATTGAATGGAATTTCAAGAGTGACCCTTCAAACCCAGCTCTCATTCCTTGTTTTAAAAGACACTGAGTGCATGTCAGGGACATCTTACAGCAGGACATTTAAAAACACACACACAGGCTGTTTGGCTTTAGGTCCACAATGAATGTCTAAGGCACAATGATAAAGTAGGCTGTGAGAACTAACTACTTAATACTGTGTATTCAAAGTTGACTAATTAAATATAACATATAGCATCTTACATTATACTATATATATACCTTTGGCAAAGCTCTATAATCCATAAATATTTAATGAAATTATCCTGTGAAATTTCTCATTGTTTTAAGTGGTAGTATGTAATTTACACTGTGCATCCCTGATACAGAATGTGTTTTTGAGGTGTTATTCTCCACGTATCTGTTAGATTATGGGAGTGTTTTTAAAAGTCGATCCTTGTCAACATGGTCTCTGTCGATGCTGATGAACAAACAGTGAGCAGGAGCACATACGGCCGGGACCGCGGCAGCAGTGGCTTTTGTTTTTTAAGTGGCTGGAGTCTCTCTGGTGGATAGTTTTTAATGGACACCCTGCTAACACCGACTTGACGTTATTGACTCCAGCTGACTGTTAAATGGACAGATTTAGCCCCCTGCTGAACACATTGATCTTCGCGATGCTGGTGTCTCACTGTACGTTTAAGAAACAAACACAATTGGTTCAATCACTTGAACTTAATTTAGACTTCAGTTGTTAACGGAGCATTTTTGTTAAGTTCATAATATTGATGAAAGTGAGAACGATGACAACAGTTGATTCTCACTAATTGATTAAACTCTAAAGATAATAAGTTGCAATGCATTACATATATTATTGTTTAGAGCATGGTCCCTATTCAAATTGTAACTGGGGTTTGTTCCTCTTCCAAACAAGATGGTTCTCTATTGTGCTCAGTCTCTGTCATGGTGAAAATCCTTAATTATGCTAAAGCTTGAGTGGAAGCTATTTAATGTGCTATCAGTGTCATTTGTTCTGAGTTATCGACAAAATGGGAGCATATCCGAACATTAGGTGGCTTACAGTATCTTCAGAGGAAACATGATATGTCTGCTGGTGACGAATCATTTCCAAATGGGGCTCTTTACAACCAGTTATTTCCAGTCATCGTTTCTAGGCTGGACGGACGCAGCTGTCGGTTTATCACCGACAACACCCCTCAGTCTGTTCTAGTATTTATTACTGAGGGGAGAATCAGATTTGGAACAGAGATACAACACGAGACGTGTTGTCACAAACAAGTTTGTCTCACCTCCTTGGTGACTTCACAGACACCACTTACCTAGTTTTAATTAACAAAAACTTGGATGGATGTGTCACTTTCCAGCTTCGTTACAGCCTTTTAAAAAAACAACACCGATTCGTCTCAATCCAGGTGCTACAACACCGAGATCAAATTTAGCTTAGTGTCTCCAACACCCCTTTTTAGGAATAATGGTTTTGGCTGGCTTCTGTTCTATCTTTAAAAACTACCATTAGCAGTCGAAGTGTGCCATAATTATAAAATCACTGTTTTAATTTAACTTTTTACTTGTGAAATAATTTACCTGACCTGTCAGTTGTTTACGATGAAGTGTTAGGACCTTTTAAAAGGAAAATTTAATAAGGTCAAACTGCAAAAATAAAGTTGTAATTTTATAAGGAGAAGTCATAACATTACAAGACTAAAGTCATAATTTAGGGCTATGTGTCATTTTAGAGGGGGGAATATCAGAGTTCAAAATTACATCTTATTAAGTTATATCTTAATAAAAATATGATTTTATTCCAAACAAAAACCACATGGACTTTGAGGAAATTACCTCTTTTGTGGAGGAGGGATGTTTGCTGATGGTCCACTTTAAGACTACTAGTTACATCTCTGGTATTCAGAGGGGTTTTGTAATTTCTCAAGAGACAATGAGATTGGTTCACTTATTATTCTAGGGTACATAGAAAGTGGAACTCTTTTGTTTCTCCAATTACAGCTGTAAAACCTATATCACTAATATCTAATACTCATTACAATATCATGTTTCCACTGTAATTTGTATGAAATATGGGGCACTAACAAACATAAACCTTCAAGTTACATTAGATGAAACCTTAATGACCCCTTAGCGGTAGGTTCAGCAACTTTTCTTTTATTATACCCACAGCACCTCCTTGGTGAATAATTAGTACACAATTTTTATATGATGTTGTCTCATTAATTCTGTTATTTTAATAGTGTGGTGATATACACCGAAGCTCAGAGGGGACAGAGCCAACCTTGAAAGTAAACAGCAGCACTTCTGGTTTAAGAAAAGGCTTCTGCTCCAAACATTTTGTCTTGTACATTCAAATAACAGATATGCCACGAGGGGCCATGTGAATATAGGAGATAGCAATCTCTGAGGAGATTCTGTGCAATGAAGTAATCTAAATGCATTTCTGCTCTGACACAGCACACTTTGAGCAGGGCCTTCATTTGGTTTATAGAAATGTTGCAGTTGCCAGAATGATCAATAACCCCATTAATGGGACCAAAGGAAAACACACTCTCCATCTACCTTTAGGGGGCTCTTCTAAAGGCACTGGTGTGGGATTTTAAATGGATAAATGTGCCCACTTCAATGTGTGTGTGTGCCTGTGAGCGTGTTTGGCTTTGTGTGTAAAAGCATTAACAGCTAAATCAAACAATTCAACCGCATGTTGTGTATATTACAGTATTACAGATATTGGCCTTCAACATAAGAGAAAATGTTCTTTTTTATAATTTCACAGATTAGCTCACTGGAAGAAAGTAACACAGCTGAAATCTTTAGAAAGACATTTAGCTCCTATAAAGTTTCCCCACATATAATTTCCTCTTCAGCTTCAGTAAATGCCCCAAAGCTATTGCACACAATGTTGTGGTTCAGGGAAAAGTCTCGAGAAGTAATGTGGCTAAAGAATTTACTGAAGAGGGGACACAAAAAAACAAAAAGGGAAAAGTAGGGGCATCATAACTAAAGGTTGACCTTTAATTATCTTGTTAGATTCTGATTTGATCACAAATTAACTTTTATCATTTGTCAGTTTCAAAGACTTCAATAAATGTCAGTTACTTGACTGACAAGTACTGACAGAAAGTGACATCGACAGTAATTTCGTGGTACAATGCATGATGTTGTTTAGTGTCAGCATTTATTTGTTACTGTTGTATTAGCATGCTAGTTTTTGTTTGTATGTTCTTTTTACCCTGATAAAAGTTTTTTTTTAGTAGGTTTTCCTTACTCTTGTTGAGGGTTAAGAACAGAGGATGTCACATCTTGTTAAAGCCCTATGAGACAAATTGTGATTTGTGAATTCGGGCTATACAAATAAAATTTGATTTAATTTGATTTGATTTAACAGTAATTAACACTCTATACAATATATGTGGGTACTGGACGAATGCCAACCCCATGACAGTGTTGGATGAAAGGTCAGTTAATCAAAAGGTTTTAGAATTGATCATGTAGCCACCTCGAACAACCTCTGCTGTAAATTTCAATACAGTACTAAAAAAAAAGATTAGATTTCAACCTCATTGTGGCAACAAAGGGAAAACCTTGGGCTAATCAAAGTCAATGCAATTCATTCTGCAGGGACCATTATTTCCTGGTAACCCATCTAAAAGCTGTTGGAACATTTCAGTCTGGACCAATGTGGTGGACAAATGAACAGACTGATGGTACCACAGCCACACCACCAGCATGGACAACGCAATATACTGTATATACATGTATATATATATATATATATTTGGACTGCATGGTGGACAAATTATATAATATCAATATCGTCTCTGTTTGTGAACTAGAAATATATATTTGGTCATTTCCAGACTGCATCTTCTTATTAATTATTGACCAATATCTATCCTCGTACCAATATAGACTTCAATGAGATGATATCAGACTAGATATTAGTTGCAGTTTGTGCAATTTAAGGACATCACCTGAAGCTCTGAGAAATTGTAATGCATATTAGACAGTTTACAGGGTAGAGAATTAAATCATTAATTGGAAAAATAGAATAATCAATAATGAAAATAACCAGAGGTTGTAGCGATAAGCCACAGTTCAGCTCCACAGCCGGGAGATGATGTCTGTATTGTGAAGATTTCACACAGAAAGCTTGCTGAACCCATGTTATTGAGACAGGCAGTGGGGCAGACTAATGTATTCCAACTTAATTGACATTTTAAAGGAGCGGAGCTGTAGGGCCACAACTGATTAATAATTGCCCTGCCTGCGTCCACAGAGATGCTTCTTAAAATATGAATTTCAAATGAATCAGTCTTCCACCAGCGTCCAGCTGTAATTTCTTTTCACTGAAGCTTTTAAACACTGGTATCTTCTTGGCCAGAATAAGAAGAGGTAAAAATACGCAGACTGGAAAAAAAGAGTCAAAGATATGGCATACAAGGAGAACGAAGTCCTTTTCCAAATGTCTTTAATGGATTTGTTACCCTGCTGATTTACATTTAAATGAAAACCTTTTATCTGCTGGTCTACCTACTAATGAGCAAACTCAGCTTTGACAGGCGGGAATCCTCTTCCCATCGTGAATGGAGTGAACTAACAGTAAAATGTAGTGCAGTGTTTATAGACTGAAAATACTAAAAATACTAAAAAACAACCCCTCCAAAAAAAAAAATCCTATTTACACACTAACATTTACACATGTTGTGTTATATTATCTCGCTCTTACACATTCTTGAAAATCTGGCAAATGGAGGTCAAGGACAGATTGGAGGCAGTAATGAGGAAAGTGACTCTTAGCAGGAGGTGTAGTTCTTTACTCCTATGTGTGGTTGTCCCCTATGTGCAGCTAATTTAAACTGGCAAACTCAATCTGAGGAAATGTTGTGCAACAGCATTTCATTCAAATGCAGAAAGTGTGGTGTAATTTTAACAGAGATTACACAGGCCAACGCAGATGATTGGACTCAAATAGACTTTGTTATACCTTCTATATCTGTTATACCTTCTATATCTGTTATACCTTATTTTCTACCTGATTAACATCTGTATTTTATTATGAAGGCCATTTTGTGCATCTGTCAAATAGGAAGATTTTGTGGCCATATGTCATTGATTAGAAATAAATATCTACTTCATCAACACGAATAAACTGTATATGAAGGGAATTTTCAGGATTAGAATGTGTTTCTAAGTACTTCACACTTTACATTGGTTGGGTTTTGGACGTGAGATGAAGGATTTTGACACAAGAGTACCTCAGTGTCACTGGCATACCTTTCACAAACAGTGAAATTACAAATTACAAGCTGTTGGATATACCATTATAAAAAATGACAGAATCAGATTTTTCCTTTGTTATGGTTTGTCAAAACTCTGATTATGAATAAACATAACATTACAATTTGATAGCGGAAATGCTCTGGAACAATTGTATACTATTCTACAACTGGCTGGAGCTGATTGATTAGTATAAAAATTAGTATAAAATACGTTAGTGCTTGCACATTGATTCCAGCCTTTCTCAAGTGATTTTTTTAGTAGTAGGTAAGTAAGCAAAACACACATGGGAATAATGTTGTTTTTATCATAAAAAAAACACCTCTTGATTTCCATTGTATTCTCTAAAGAGACCAAATATTAGCTGATGAATAAAACAGCTCTGAGATTCGTGGGCAATTTGCATTTAGTGAAGTGTTTGGAGCAGGTCTGAGTCTCGGATTAGTTCTGAAGCACAGTCATACAAAGATAAATGGCAACACACTGCATCATGATTACAACGGCTGTTTACCTGCCCAGTTATCTTTGAAAAAGTTCTGATGATGATAAATTTACGTGAGTCTAGAAGACTTTCTTCAGCAGTGTCTGCTGCAACAGTGCCCTCCAGTTATCACTACACTCAATGTCGTTCAAAAAGTGAATTAACCCTGTGATGAGAACAGTGAGATATTGGTTGGAATATATAAAATTCAGAAACTGACAAATAAACAGAGGAGCGGCTGACAAAGTCAAACGGGGACGTTAAAAATAGGTTTTCCACAATACTCTCTCTCTTTAGTGTTTTACTCCTGTTTGCTCAAGAATGATCAATGAACTCTTGATAAAAAAGCCTCTGGGCCAGTGAACAATAGATTTTTTTTTAAAGTAAGCTACTACTCAACTAGCCTCCGGTAGGTACTTTGCCCCTCGTGCACCATTTTTTATAAAATATTGCATTTGTGCCTCTATATGTGTGTGTGTGTGTGCGTGTGTGTGTGTGTCTGTGTGTGTGACATGGGAAGCATGTGAAGACTTGTTATTTCCATAGTTTGCCAAACAAGCAACCATCTGGCAAAGCCATCAGTCATGATGTGGGACAAACATAGTCTCGTATGTGTTTGTCGCAAACAAAAGAATTATGCATTTTTCTTACCTCGAGGGGTTTTGCAGTTACAACTTTTTTTTAGTTTTTCTCCTTCTTTGACATGTTAGAGTTCTGTTATAGCTCAATCTTTCAAAGAGGGTCTTTGAGAACAGATTGCGATAGCACCAGAAAGGAAACACTCCAACTGCGGTAATCGCAGAATAACAGACGTTATGGAAAAGAAGAAAAAACCCAGGTGAACACATTTTTTTCTAAAGCCTTGAGGAGTTGTGATAAAACTGATTAGCATGAGAAAAAAAACCATGAACACGAGCAGAAGCAATGAAGCCTAATATTCACATTAACTCGAGAAATCAATTCCAAACTTGTGATGCTAATCGAAAATAATGACTTAGCAGACGGACCCCACTGAAGCAGAAATAATCTAAGACTGCAACAGGCTCGAGGAAGGTGCTGCACCAAGTCCTGAGTCATGTCGCTGGATAAAACAAAAATCAATTACATTACCAAAGTTGTAGCACACTTAATTTAACTCAACAACTTAATTATTTAATTGGATGAAAATAATGAAAAGTGAAAGAGATTACAGAAGAAATTTGTTTTACTGCTGCGATATTTGAAATGGTATCGTCTCATGTTTAGATTGTTTATAATATTTTTCACAAACTACACTGGCTCCTCTCATTCTTCACCCTCATCCCACGTTACAAAGATATGCAGAACATAATATCATCAGATCACCCATGGTCTCATCCATATTCACTTTTACCGACCACACAGAGTGAATCCATTATAATAGAACGTATGCACCGTTGCCGCCACAGACTGGGGTTACATGCACACCTTTACTTGTCATTTAGCCAAAGGGGCTTCTAGCAAGGACATGGAGTGTGACTTCCAATTAGTTTTCAGGAGATTTATTCATGGAAGTGTTGGAAATGTGTTAAAGAATGTTCACGGAGTAATGGCTTTTGAATGAGTGCCACACTACAATGCAACATATAGCATAATACGAGCCCTGATGAGTTTTGTATGACCCCTCGTAAAAATGAAGAGCTTTAAAGCCTCATTTAGCTGATGCCTTTTTCTTTAATGAGACTAAACAAAACACTTTGCATTTAATGGTACTTTATGTTGACTTTTTAATTATTTTTTTTTGTTATATTAACAAATATCTCAATCTCATCTTCCATTCTGCTCTAATGATGCATAGAACCTGCAGTTAATTCCCATTAAAATGGTTTAATGTGCAGATACTGGTCGTCAGTTGAGTTCATTCATATTGTCACTATACTGCCTGGTAAACATTTACAGTAAAGGTAAAAAGCCCATTAATTACACAACTAATGAAAAGATTTTTTAAATAAGAACCACTGTTAGCTACTTTGTTTTTTGGCACAGTGTATTTTTCAATATTTCTCTCATACTTTTGGGGGGATTTTTAATTGTATTTTGTAAAATTTTCATTATGATTAGTGCTGAAGTATTGGGATCCATAGGCAAAATTCATAATTGTGAAAAGAAAGAATAATAACTTTTACAAGTAGAGGGACTGTCACTTAACAATCTAAAAGTATTATCAGTAAAAGTATTGAGTAAAATGCAATTAAGTGCGGTGCACTATATATATATATATATATATGTATAACTTTAACCCTAAGTACATTTGTACATTTGAAAAACTAAGTAGCACAAAATGGAAAACACAAGTAAAAGTAATTTTGTACTTAAATACAGTATTGGAGTAAATTAGTTACATTTGTTGGTGATGGTTTGAAAAGCAGCTGCTGCTGACCACGTCAGCAAGGCTCCGTGCTCATGTAGACCTTGTGCATGTGTTTCTAATGCAGTGTGTGAATGGGTGGAATTGCAGAACAAGAATTCAATCTGCATATATCTCTTCACATACATTTTCATGAATATATTTCAAATCGCTTTGAAACCAAACATGGAACCATTTGACTGCACAGCAGATGTTCTGACTCTGATGTCGAGGGGCTGCATTTGAAGTGAGGGATTTCAATTTGCACGTAAACACAGCATTGCTCATTGGTAGCATGACCCTGGCCATGACCGAGGACCAGAATCCGGATTGATAACATAAGCAGGAACATGAGCTGTGCAAAAGAAACCAGATGCTGTAAATAGTTCAATGCTCATTTAAATGTGTATATTTGCACCTGTACATTAATTATTTGAAGTGTGTAAATACACAAGCGCTGAATCACGGAAATGAGAGTGAACACTTCTGTTTACGCCACAGAGCGCTGAATATTTTTAGTAATAGGGAACCCCATTAATAGACGCTGACTTGAGATTACAGCATTGGAAACACAATATGAGGCAATTTGAAACTGCACAGCCCCAGAAAAGCAGCAGCACAGAATACAACCTTCACACTGCGGACCGACAATAAGCGAGGGCTGAATAGAAACTAATTTAAGATCAGGTCAGGGTATAAACAGCACACTGGGGGAAATGTTTGGCCAAAGAATGTCCGCAGCAGAAGTCAGGGCGTGTCTATTGTGGTACAAGGTTGGTTCAATGTCCAGAGAATGAGAGCAATTATCTATGAACTTTTTTTTTTTTTAGGCTACCTTTGTGTATCACTGTAGATAAGTGGTACATCCTCTCAGAAATGTTTTTTCCTTTTTTAAATTGACTTTGATTCGCCTTCCCTTGCATAACATGTCCCAACAAAGAAAACTACACAATTAGTTCCCTCACAAAAAATAAAAGATGTATGTCTAACTGGTGATCAACAAACTTGGCAGCATTTCCATTTCTCTGTACATGACATGAATTATTCCTCACCCACACCCCCCCAGTCTGATTGTGACCGATTCGCCTTGAATTCTTTCCTGACTGGAAAAATGTATGTTTTCTGTCTGAAGCAAATTAGAATCTGATCGATCAATCACTGTCGTCTGAGCGGAGATCTGGTGGCCTGTCTTTTAAGACCATCATTTACTGGTTGGCAGTCTAAACCATTGCCTCATTTATTTAATACGTGGCCTTGACTGTGAGATAGTGACTCTGCTGCTTTTCTCCTCAGATTTCATGTAATATTTCATAAAAGTGAAGTAAGTCTCTGACATTTTGGAAAGGGGGTCTAAAGTCTATATCAAGAAATGTAGCTCATCTGTGTGAAGCCTGTGAATTATTAAGGAAACAAGGTTAAGACAAATTTGAATAATTACAAAATAAGTGAGTTATTTAAAGTTTCCTTACTGCTTGAGGATATGAAAAAACCTCAATGACTTCAATGTTAAAACTAAATTTTACTCTTATTCTATATGAAATGTATTCAACTAAAACTGCCTGGAGCTTCTCAGCTCAATAAACGTTTTTGTGTGAAATATATTATACATTAAAGACTTTATATTTAAGTATTATAAATAACAAGTCATTAAACAAACCCTAATACACAATAAACCATCTAGTGCTGTCAGTCATTTCACACAGTTAATTACATTGGAAACCATGCGATGTATCACATGTGACACCCCAGATGTCTGTGTTTACTCAAACTGTCTTAGGGGAAAAATGATTATTGGATGTTGCCATTAAATGAATCTTTCTTTTTTTCCTTCTGTATATTTTTCTGTGTCACATTTCAGGCAAAAAGGAGGACGACTATCTGTCTCAATAGAAAAACATCTCAAGGGGTTAAATCCTAATAAAGAACTTCAAGTACAAATTCATACAGCTTGTCATCGTGCCAGAAAACAATACGGATGCTTAATGTGCATCTGAGGCAAATGCGCACACGGCTCTGTTGACGTGTGTCCACAGCGCGACACGAGCACGTCTCCAGCTTGGGTCACGTGAAGGTTTCTGCCGCAGTCACTGTTGGGAAAGTGTGGAAGCTCACCGTGGCATTCTGTTGACATTGTTGATTCTGAGAGGGGCCTCTCGCCGGGCTCCAGGGGTGGACACTGTGCCAGCAGCAGAAACATGGGACCTGTACGGTGGCAGACGTGATGGAGGGCCACATTTAGCCGAGCTTTGTTCAAGTGTGCTTCGAGTTTGTGTGTGTGTGTGTGTGTGTGTGTGTGTGTGTGTGTGTGTGTGTGTGTGTGTGTGTGTGTGTGTGTGTGTGTGTGTGTGTGTGTGTGTGTGTGAGATCAGTGGGAGAAAGAACGGAGAAAGAGAGAGTGTGTGAGGGAGAGAGAGAGAGAGAGAGAGAGAGCTCAGAGGAATACTCACTCATTACGGCTGTGAGGAGGGGTGAGGGTGTGACAGGGATGAATATATCATTGCCTGCCCTTTGGTCAGCAGCCATCAGAAGTATAACAGATGGAACTGGTGAACTGTTTCCGTACAGTTTGGGCACATTCTACGAGCTGTGGTGTCCAATTATCTTTCATCATGTTCTCACAGTAATGCACAATACTATGTTGTATGAAAGGTAAAATCAAAAACTCTGATTCAAATCAGTCTGAACTTTGTCTTCACTATGATTCAATCGAAGCCTAAAAGAACCTTGTGACACCAAACTGTCTCAACAAGACTTCAAATAAGAGCTAGAACGGCCATTAAATGTTCAGTTATCAATTTTTTTAAGTAAATAGTTAAAAATAAAATTCTCAGCAAAATCACAACATATTGAAGGAAAACTAAGTTGTTTACCACCAAAAAAAACCCTTCAATTGGTAATAAACAAATTAATAGTTTTTTCATATTAAATCATTACAACTGAAACTGAAAAAAAACACTTTAATTGATATCACACAAATCATTATTTGTTCAAAGTAAAGTTAATTAGTTATACTAACTCAAATAATGATTTGTGCATCAGTGCATCTTGCTCACACACCAAAATAAGAGTGTCAGTTTAACTCAACAATATCAAGATAATATGTCACTGTGACAAATCAACAGCTTTATGCTAATTAGTATTAAAACAAGAGAAGTTTATTTGAACGTACTGACAATTTGTCAAAAGAAAATTATAAGAATATTAAAGATAATAAACATTCGCAAGTAGCTGCAACAAATGAAATGAATAATAGGAACAAGATAATAATATTAGTGATAATAATGTTTTCCGTGGCAAATATTCAGCTGTTGATTATTCTTCAAAACAGCTTTAGGTTTCATCAGTCACGTACGAATTCTCACGGATCATCAGCTCTCGATAACCTTTACTACTGATGTGGTTTTCCTCGGGCTGTGTGGGAATTACCGAGGAGTTTAATTTCCTTTCTTCATTCATTTTTCTTAATAAGGATGACACACTGCATGTAAACCTTTCCATTACACATGTGAGACTGGTGGTCTTCCATGGGACTGCACAATTTTCCAGAGCAATCTCTGATCTATTAATCATGGTTATTTTAATGAGGTGCACAGTCTGCGAGAAGGAGAAAAGGAAGGGGGAGGGAACACTGAGACAAATATTGGTTCTTACAATGTGAATCTGTGTTGTACATCAATGTTCCATCTGTGTGAGTTTTCTTTTTTTTCTTCTTCTGTGGCTGTGACACATTCTCAATAAGAGCCCAGGGCACATACAGTTTAAGATCTCAAATTTAGGTCAGCGTTCACTGGAAACACTGCATTGTGTTGACTGCGCCAGTGAGAACTTATGGAAATGAGGAGTTTGACTCTATATTTATAGACAAACCCCATAATAAACTACTAAAAGTAAATACTACAGTAAAAACTACAGTAATACTAAGTCAGTTGAAGCGTTTTGAAAGTTTGCTTATAGGAATTAATGTGTATTTATTCATCAGCACAACAGATGTACAGTAAGTTGATCAGGATTCAAGAAAGATTGTGGTTTTGTTAAATCTTTAAAAAAATCTCATTAACTTTTTCTCAAGTATTTACTTATATTTCATTGATCTTAACGTCATGCTTTGAGCTGCCTCAACAAAAACAATTATCACACTGTCGTCAACAGGAGCAGAAAACAACTGGAATTTCTTCACAGTTTTGCACATTACGCGGCTACAAAACATTTTGCCAGAGCGCAGGAAGGTTAATTAAAAATGCTTCGTTTTGATCATGAGTTTTAAAAAGATTTATGTTGTAGTAAACATACAAAGTTTTTTCTCCAAATTCAAAAAAAACATTTGATGTGTAGATGAAACCCTCTAATGAAAATAACTAAAATTAAGTTAAATGCACCACAAACAACAAACATACATACATGACCTAAAATAGAAATTTTTAAAATAGACCCAGATCTGATCCCGTGTTTTCGTTCCCAACTCAACCAAAGTATTCTGTATTTGCCGGGCACAATACATGTATACGTATAGTGTAGTATATATAGTGTATGTATACTATAGATATATCATCTCTCACTGGACGTATTAAAGAGTCAAGATGATGCTGAACACACCTGTGCTTAATATCATGACACCCAACCTCACATACTGGTGCTTTTAGACTGGCGAGACCTCATCTCACATTTTACATGGACATCGTAAGCAGCCACTTCTTTCTGGGCATCGTCATTTCTAACAGCCGTGTCCCTTCGGGGAGAAAGAATTCAAGCACGATATTGATTTTTGTAGAAATTCCAACCTGATACATGTCTTTATCTGGTCTATCTTTTATTTGACATAAAAGATAAGATACAGAGTACTTATACTTCTCATGTTTCTCGAGTATGAACGCATTGATTTTTGTAGCTATTCACAAAATAAAGAGAATAATAATCAATTAGGCTGATGGATTACTATTGATCATATAACCTTTTCATCCATTTTGTGCAGAAGCTACTGACACAAAACCACTACCACTGCTTGCTTCCTTTTATTAACACAAGCCTATACTAAACATTCAATAATCAGACTTCATCCACCTAATCTCACTGTTAAACTCACGTTTTTATTCAGGACAAGGGTCAGCAAGGCATATCCCTAATGTGCTGATACTTTACAGAAACCCTTGGCCTTGTTAGTCTGTCTCCAGACAGTCAACAATCCTCCTAAACAACGATACACACTTGACAGACGGAGTGTGGCTGTCATTAAACTTTCACAATAAGGCATTTTAAAGATGCAGTAGCTCTGCAGTCGACTCCCAGGCGCACGGCTCCAAACGCTGCTGCAATGAAAAGAATCTGGTAAACAGCCCAGACATGCGATTGCTATTGACTTTCTCTCCACCTGAGGACACACAAGGGTGTTGCTGGTGTTTTTTAACCAGACAATGATTATGATCAATGGTAATTATTTGACTGCAGACAGATGTTCGTCTGGCTTCTGGCGCTTTCATTCAAAACACGCGCTTGACTTATGAACTAGAAAGCAGTCTGAATGAGTCTGGAGTTTTAGGTAATAATATGCAGGATTTTCCTAAGAACACAATGAATGGATTCATTCAAAAGTGTGGGCAGTGTACCCTTTGGGCAGTGGGTTTGTAGCCCCCAGCCAAAAGCAGGGCACATGGTGTGAGGGCTGGACTCTATAAAAACAGGGCAACATGGCTGCATCGCTATCTCTTTCATCTGCGCTATATAAAGATAGAAGACAGGACAGCTCCGCAAAAGTGAAGCCAAATCATCTCGTAACACCCCTGGTGGCTGGCTGCAGTATGGGCTATGAACCCAGCCCCATCCAGGTAAGTGGATGGAACATGGGTCAAACAAAAAAAAAGTACATTTAAAGTACACCTCAAATAAATGTTTCTCAAAGATGGTTTCCGTCATTTTAGGTAGGTTCAAGTGTTCATTTTACCAATTAGTTTGGTTTGAATTAGTTAATGACTCCTGATTGGTTGAGTAATTTTCTGGCTTCATCATCTGGGATATTTTAGCTTAATTTTTGTGCAACGGGAGGAAACGGAGAAGCGTCGTCCACCAGAGTCTCTGGTCAGGGCCGAGACCAGCCTCGACTGCATTCACACAAATACGGCAGCATTCACATTCCCACAGTGATGTGCGGAGGCGTGCCCGAGTTTATTTGTTCTTTAGAATTCTTCGAGCTGCTGTGAAACAAACAGAAAAGAATGTTTTCCCTCTGATTCACTGCTTTATTCTCACTTACACTACTCCCACTCTTAATTCACTCTCTAGCTCGTTTGACCATTGTTCTCTCTCTCTTAGTCGTTCAGTCGTGGTGGAGGGGCCAACTTTGAACCCTGTGTTTATAAAAACGCCACCAAACAAATCTTTTCCATGTTTTAAATATGCTTTACAAATAAATGTGACTTCACTTAACTCCTTCCTCCAGATGTTTCCTAGGTGTTAATCACTGTTGGGGCTTTCCAGACCTGCCAACTTATCAGTAATTAGTTGTAAGGTCTTTGTAAAATATTGCATCATTTAAAATCGGTTTCCTGGGATTATCAAATAAAACCTTTTTTAGAGCTGCATTAGTCTGGTTGGATCATGTTTAAACTATAACACAACCATACATCTACTTGCAGAAAACAAAAATGCAGAAATTAGCACAACATTAACACAATTCAATGATTATGATACAGAACCTTTTCAGTCACATGAGTCTGTCGCAGCAAAATTAACACAAATAAAGAATAGTTGAACTAAATGTGTAGGGGGCGCACTTTTCAATGTCAATGTGATACTGGTTAATCTCATCCCTGTTGTGATCATCGGGGGAGCTGTTGGCCCACCCGGAGGAACTTCAATAAAACGACAAAATTCAGCAACAGCAGAATAGCCAGTGTGTGGTTATGCAGGAGAAGCTCCAGCTCTGGTCAGACTGAAGGTGAAGAACATCTTTACCTTTCTACAAACCTACTCTAGAAGTCTCCTGGAATAATTTTTGCAGTCTGTGCAAATATGCATGTGTTTGTATCCACTCGTGTGTTTGCATTGACTTCATTTGCGATTCAGCTCAAATGAAAATGGAACATCACAGACAATAGCGCAGAAGAAAAAAGAATCCAAAATCCATTAGAAAACATAAAAAAATGGAAAATTGTGCATATGACACAAACCGAGAAGAAAAACAAAGACGATGTCAGAAAATGTGAGAATATTTTTATTACTCAGAAAAAACTTCAAGCTATTTGTCTCATTAGTCAGGCCTGGATTTAAATTTGTTGAAAGAATGTTGCCAGTGTCTCACAGGGATTACTTAAATTGGGACGTGTTGACTGAAGGCTTGTTTAGTTTTCTCCAGGGTTTCTCGTTGCTTCGGCGCCGCCATTAATGTTTCAACATTAGTCTGTCATTGTGATGCGAGAGGTTTTTTTACTGCCTTCAGAGCCGTGTCGTCACCTTTATGAGCTGTGACACCGTGCCCATTAAAAACATCCCAATCCACCACCATGAGAATCTTAATTTCAAAAAAATATTTGGTTACTCATACATTTAGTATGAGGATGTGTATATTTACAGTCACAGTATAGTACACTAACTGAATCCAGTGTCTTTTCAAGTGTACCACACATAGGTGGCTTCTATATCCTTTGAATTCTGAAATTATTTGATTGCATTTGAAGTGAATGCTGTAAATTATCATACAAAGGCCTTAACTTAACTGTAGAGATTCAGACCTATATTTGTAAATCATTGAGTGCATCATTGAGTGAATTCTTCTATACTCTAAGCTATATTTGGATAAAAACTACAGAAAATATCCAGAAAATTGAGGGAGTTTGACTTTCACATATGAAGAAGACAGCAGGATTGTCCAGGTCAGAAATGTTCACAACATTAGGAAAATGTCTGGAACATTTGGGGAAGGGGTGGCCGCCGGGTATAGAGGATGCCGTATAACTTAATATACAATAAATTCTTCTGTGGAAATCATGATTTGGTTTACGGCAAATCAACACCGCCATCGACCCTCATGGTCAAAAGCTCTCGAGTCTTATCTTTCCAAGTGGACATCTTCTACATCTATGGCACTTCTTTTTCATCCTGAGATATTTTAATTATTTTATTCTCTCAAATTTCCCCTCGCTAGCAACTGATTCAAATGTAAAATGTCTGGACTTCAGTTCATGTCTGAAAGCAGCTTTATTATACTCCAGCTGTTTTTGTACCTTTCGCTGTTTCTTTGTCGTGAGTTCGCCGGCTGCTCAGCCGCACGCCTTTAAAACCACTCGAGCTGCTTGGAGTTGTCAGCGTGTGAACCGAAGAGTGCAGCACATTCACAGCAGCCTACAGTTTCACTGAGTTGGTAAATTGCTGCAGTTTTGAGTTCAAAACTGCATTCCGGCGACAACACTGTGTTCATGCTGGGGCTGGAAGAGTGGCTGTCATAATCCTGCCAAAAGGTCCCTGCCGCCACATAGTGATACAGTCGTCATTATACACCAGTGAGGAGACATTTAGCAGAATGTTATAGTGAACTGTCAAAGGAAAGCCGGTGGTTTATCTTCTTATTTCAGAGCCATCCAGCTGTCAAACAGGTAAACTGCTTCTTTGGTTGACTTTAATCTATGACTATTTCATTTCATGTCGAGGGTGCACTGTGCAGATATGTTAGCAGAAGGAAAAATAAGCAGAAAGTATCAGATCAAACTCAGGAAAGTGACGGTATTGGTATGCAAATCACATATTACATGCGACATAGTTGGATCTATTGAATATAATTATCTCTATATTATCTCCATGACTGTAAAGCATCTAATTTTTGGTCATTGGAAATCTCTTGTTCATTTTTGATGACTTAATGTATGCTGCTGCCTGGTTGATGGAGACACAATTCTAACCATTACTGATATGGAGGAATATTTCCTCCAGTAATACAACTGTATACAATTTTACATTTGCTCAATATTGTAATTCATTCAGTACAACCTGAGCACTTGATACAATAGTCAGTGCCTGAGCACTTAATAAAATAGTAAGTGGTTCCTGTTTATATTGAGTGTAATGGTTATATAATTTTGACTACAAGTGTGACTACATTAGAGATGAAGCAGTATGACTGTAGTGAACATAATTACCATGACTGTCAGTATTAGTAGAATAACAGGATAGTTAAAATGTGCAGACAATTATCAAAATACATAAAGAAATAATGTAATTATCATTGCACACATTATTATCAAATAAGAGTTTTCAATCAAACACAATCCAAGGTACACTGCTTTCTCAACAGGTAATAAACCTACAACAATTCTACATTACAGTCCATATAGTACTGTCTGGGTATTTGAAATACTTGTAAATTGATTAATTTGTTATAATTTCTTCATTTATTCTAACCAGCACATTCAGTCCCCCAGTCAACACCAGTTAAAACCACACAGTTGTCAAAGGATTTTCAGTGTTCTGTTATTCAGTAGTAGAGACAGATTAGTCGCCCTGCCTTTGCTGTGAGATAGTTTATTGGTGGCCAGGCTAGCCACCAGCCAGATGGGCTGGTCTATAGCCAGCTTGGCTGATTGCTGCTCCGATGGGTCGGCCATTAGCTGGGCCACTATCCGCGACAGCCTACAGCTCCGGTCTGCAGTATTTCCTCAGAAGTCTGTTTTATCCCTGACATCCTGCTAAACCTATATGTCGGTTTTTAACTGACCACACAACGGACACCAACTCAGATACTGACTGAGCTGTTTCCCCGCCCACAGCACAGAGAGGAAAACAAAACTCACTTCAGTCAATCTGGCCTTCAATAGTCATTCCATCCATTGTCATAACATTTGCATCAGGATGGACGGTGCCAGTAAAACAAGGCTGCCACAGCTTCATACAGCCAGCTGTTGTTATGCTCGTTGGGATTTACTGTGCATTTAAATAAATATCAAAGACATATGAATATTTCCTGAAATGCCATCATGTACATTGTCGCGTGTTTGTCTAGAATAATAACTTATTTTTCCCGAGGGGGATCGCCGAAATTATTTCATGCTTTGCAAGTGCTGAATTATATGAAATAATAAATCATCCCCACTAGGATGTCAGAGCTTCAAGAGAACTTAGGAGATAATCAAATTTTTAACGCTCTCGGGCCATAAAAATTCCAAGTTATCATCATGTCACACAGACACAGTGGGATCATTCAGCGTACATATTCAATGTGTAATGGAGTGTAGAGAAACCTACTGATTATAAAAAACAGAGCTGCATTGTAGTACTGCAAATGTTTTTTTTAACTTCACCTCCACAAAAAGCTGCACTGCAACTGAGTTTTGAGGAATTGTCGGGACGAGCCTCTGCACCTCGAAGCCTCAAATTCATTTTAATATCGAAATCGTATGAATTCTAAACCCAAAGGCTGATTGTTAAGTCTCCTCTTCTGTGGCACACATTCCTACAACTGTCGCAGTCTAGTCTGAAGTGTCACGATAAAATATGTTCCCCATCACCTCATGAAAAACAGCCGAGAGTGAGAACTTTGGGATTGCTTCCCTAAATGTCAGCACCAAACAGCAAACACTTTATCCAGTATATATATAGCTCTCTTCCTTTTTATATAAAATGCAATGCTTTGGTGCACAAAGGCATTTCAACCGACAATACATGCACACAGGACACTCTACATGGTCTAATCCTACAGACTAAATCCATTTGCTACAGGCATATCATGCTCACAGGCAGGGCTTGAAGGGAATTCCGCTGTTGTGTTAAGCGCGCACTACGCTACAATCATTCTGAGGGTTACCTGCATCACCAGTGTGCACCTTTAAGCACATGAAAGGAAATGCTTAAACCTTCTTAAACCCTCTTTACCTCAACCTGTTCAGGCAGCTGTAATTGTTTTTCACAGTGTTGTCACCACACAGTAGAATTTCCTACATTTTGTGAAAGATAAAAACAGAATGAGAGCATTTGAAACTGATATTATATAAATTATTTCAAACATTCTCTAATGTGACTAATGGAATGGAGATCATTAGAAATACTGTGAGCAAACATGTTTGTATTGGCAACTGAAATCCCATTTTAGCACTTAATCATTCCGGAGGACCAGGTTGATATTTTCCTGACTCCAGGCTCTTCATACTCAAGGTTCAATGTTATTACATATTCACTTGTGTTTGACTCCAAACTTTGTGTCATGGACATTGAAAGGAGCTTCAATTAGTCATCTATCCATCACAGGGTCATTATACAGAGAGAAAAACTCATTCACATTCACATCTACAATTTCAAGTCTCCAAATAACATCACCAAGAGAACATGTAAACTCCACAGAGAAAGACCCCGGCCAAACTGGGATTCGGACCAGAAACCTTCTTGCTGTGAGGTGCGTGTGCTAATCCACCCCCAGGTCTTATTGAATTTATTCTAAATCATTTAATGGTAAGATATTATGTTATTTAATGAGATTTTATGATATCACTTTCGACGGTGGTACTGATAAATATTTGGTTGATTTAAGAATCCAAAAGCAATATTTTAAGGCAAGAGTAATTTTTTTTAAACAATAAAATAAAATTGTGTTCTACTTTCTTTGTAGAGTTGTAATTCAGATACCTACTGATCGCAATATATATACTGTATATATAGTGGAATAGCATCTACCCCTAATTCTATTGTTTGCAGTTGGAACTGACCTACTATTCATTATACACATAATTATACACAGGGTTCAGTAAATTGTTTATAACAATGCAATTCTTCTGTTTTAAGAAGAGGAAAATTTGTTCCAGCACCACTATACACAGATATAGTATCTTATAAGTCTAAGTCTAAGTCACACAGAGAGTCGGGGTGGTATTTGTGTTGATAGTGGGGCATGTAGCCCTGAGGGGGTCTGGTTCTCTGGATTCCAGACAGATAAACAGATGAACACATTCAGCTCTGCTTCTTATTTGGCCTGCATGTCATTACACTGGGTACCTGGGCTGTGGTAAACAGAGGAGGTTTCAGCCAATGTACAGAAATAACATTTACTCATTGATTATTTATCACATTTCAGTGTCAATATTAAAATATAAATTGGTGTTGAATTGTAAATGTCTGAAGAAAACACAAAATATAAGATTTTTTGTTTAGAGTCTATCCTAAATGTCAGGGTTTCTCGACGAAGCCATTGCACACTGAGGACTTCCACCCTGTTTGAGTCCAAGCAGACATCCCCTAACTTAAGGGTTGGCTAATGATCAATTTTAATTAATTCATACAACAAGCCGTCCAACCATGTTGAAAATCAAGGAGTCAAAACTTGTCAATAGCCACACTAAAGGAAAGCGTGATATCATGACATCATAGCGAAGGAGGAATCCTCATTGGAATATGGATGTAACGGTACCTTTTCTTAAAGAAGACGTTCATTGTATTGGACTCAGTTGTTCCCATGAAAACAGAGCTAAATAGAAATAAAGGGTTCAACCACGGCTGCTTTTTCATCCACACAACTGGAAAGTTATCCGACCATCCATGGACGAGGACACCAAGCACACCAGCAACTTCAACCTGTCAAACCCATTTAGAAACGTTACATCTTGTAACATTAGTTCTAAGAGCACTGCCGGGGCCTCTGGTCAGGATCACACTTTCTGCACAGGAAGGTGATCTCCTCAACAGATGATTTCAACAGTCCAGAGACCCCTGATGAGTGTTACTGCCTTTCCTTTTCTTTGAGAGGAACCAGCTCAGTTGATTCTGGCACTTCAGTGACCTCAGTGATGCCTTTATGTCTTTTTTCTCTGACACTACAAAAAGAATGGCTGAACGGACCATTTAGGGCAAAACCCAGGACACCATGAAAGACACATCTCTTAGTGGGAGTGCCTGAGGATCTCCTACAGGTGGTCACTGGGGAGGATTATACCCCCTTAATTTAAAGCCCTTTTAAAGTCCGTTCAATTGCTTCAGAAATAAAAAATGATGGATCGCAACTTGCCCCGGTCTGTTTGTAACCATTTTTGGCACAGACAGAATTAAGCTAATTACAGAAGTGTGACAATTTAAAACCACTATAAACCACAATAAATTCAGCTCAAAAGGTATAAAAAGAAAGTCTTTTACGAGATCTCATTGTACACATCCTTTATTAGATAGAAGATGGAGGGAGCCCAACTCCAGTGATTCACTATCGGAAACGCCGTCCTCTCGGTTAACTGCCCTGCTGACAAGACATAACAGAATACTGAGCTTACACTTTAAACCTAAACTGCCACAAAGGATTCATGTCTCAACCGGTAAATTCCTCCACGCCGTGATGGATCAGGCCCGCCCAGATAGCACAGACAGATACTAACTCAAGATTTTTCTATTACAAGTCAAGCACTTGGGGGGCATGCGGAAGAATTAGCTCTGGGAGTACCTCTTCACCTTTAGTCTCCATTTTATTTTCAATTATAACTCGAGGCACACAGAATACTACGCTTCAGATTAGATTTTAACATCAGCTGTAAAGTTTATGTCCTCAGTTTTTCCTGTTTACAGGAATCACAACCTGCGACACACATTGAACACAAAGTGCTACTGCATTGGATCGTCCTTTGTGCTGCAGCATCAATATTCCTGCTAATTAAGATTTAGGTCTGTGTTGTCCCCTGTTGAGTCTTTTGTCACCACAGTGTAAGTGATCTGCATCGATTTTATTTTCTCATTTCTTTTTAATTGCATGGATTGTGTCCCAGTGTAACTTAACCTCCCTGCAACCGCACAGACCATGGGAGTTCTGACAGTATCTTTCTTCATACACCGGGATGACTTTAAACATCTTACGACCCATCTGGGCTTAATGGGTCCTTTTTTCATACTTAGGGCGGGCGGAGGAAAGCACATAAATACAGATACAGACACAAAGCAGCGTATCTATACCCCACAGATGTAATGAGGACCCTGCAATCAATGGCGGATCCAACGAGCATTTCCATCTGAACCAAAGGCTGAAGTCAAACATCTCTCCTGAATATTACTGCAAAAAATTAGAATGGTGACTTATGATCTCTGACACCATTAAAGATTCCGTGAGCCATGTTAAAAACCAAACATCAAAAAAATAAAGGATGTGGAGGAAAGGTACAGCAGGTGGGTGGGTAATAAAAGGTCTGACCCTGGGGGCGGATTTTGATACTGCATCTGATATTGAAAATTACTGTGAACATTTTAATATATACGTAGAGAAATCAAACAAAGGAAGAACTTTGCTTTATATGGTGATAGCCCGTTAAAACTGGACTCATTAATATGAATGGAGTTGAATTTTGTCCAACAATACTAAAGATCAATACTTCATTTGAATCATCCATCAACGCTAAGGTGCAAACTCAGAAATTGTGTTTAATGAACACTCCTCTGACTTGTACTTATATATATGTACTTAATATTTTTGATGCGTGAGGTGATCGTGAGGAGACTTTCTCCTTTTTCTGTTACATATTGTTTCATTACCAAAAGGAGCCCTTTTGGTTATTTATGTTGAACCCCTAGATCACTTTCCAATTTACAGGTTTATGTCTTTTATGAGGTCTCACACTGAACAGGCACATACTTCATTTTCTCTGACAAATGTAATAAATAAATGAATCCCAGCTCTGCAGTACAGGAGGTGGTGGTGGTGGTGGTACCAGTTTCACCTCATTTCGAGAGGATGGAGTGTGCATCATGCCACCGTGTCTGGCTGCACTAGAACAAAGTATAACTAAGGAGGGGTGAAAAGATTGAAATGGAAATGAGGGAAATGAACTTTTATGTTTGCTGCAGCCTTTGAAACAGTGGCAGTGGGAGGTGGGTGGGTGGGGGTCGGGGGGGCACTCCACAGCGTCCACAGATGTAACCCCCGCCAACAGAGCCGGACGAACACATTAACTAACCTGTCTCTCAGGCTACACACAATTGGGGATGGGGAAATGGATGGCTTCATAGGTTTGCTGCTGTATAATCAGGAAAGATGCACACCCCCTGCTGGACAGGAGGTAGGTGCATGTCTGTTTTGTGGATCAGGCTCGTATGTTTAAAGTTCACAGTACATTTTGAAGATGATAACTAGAATATTCTGTATGATTACTTTGGGAAATGAGGTAAAAGGTTTGTGTCTGGGTTGGTGGACTGCAAATGTGTCCTGTGTTGCCTCCTGTACAGCAAGTTATCTAAGTTGCGTTACATTTCAGATTCATACAACTTATAAATAAACTATTTCAAAATGAAGGACATCTTGGAAATACACCAATAAGCCACAACATCAAATCCTATTTTCCAGTTTTAATGGTGGGAATTATCAGTGTATGCCAGTAATGGCAACACATGCAACTTGAAATGAGCCTGCCATGCTGTGGCAGCATGTTGTGACGGAGACAGGGGGTGAAGCTGTGTCTGCTCATTTGATTTTAGTAAACAGACTGAAATCATTACTCCTCTGAATGAGGATCAAAATAAGGCCTTAAACACTGTTAACAGTCCTGATTATGGATGTGTACCATAAGTCAGATAAACTAAACATTGCTAACCTCGACAGTTACTCCCAGAATAGTCTTTAAATATGCAACTCTGGTTAACCGTTGCATGTAAGATGTTTTACAGTTGCCTGCCACAAGCTAGGTTGTATGTAGACTGTCAGATAAAAACAACCACTAGACCAGAGGTATAATAATAACATTCAGCACAGGCATTACCACGTTAAACTGCAAGGAACGAAGGCTGCTGATGCTAGCACTGCTAACATTAGCCACATTAAAGTCGAAAGGTCCACGATTAAATTTAATCGCCAGGGAAATTAATAGTTTGGAACAACCCAAAATCTGATATTTATATTGTGAGCAGTCTGTAATCGTAGATAAAATGTTATTTTAGATGAAAAATCCCCAATGTGTGTTTTTTTTGTTTTAGTCAGAGGAAAAATCTGCCTTTTGAACATTGCTACTATATAGATGACATGATAACCTGAGTTGTTGTAAGGTTGGACAACTTTCTTTATTGTGATACAGACCTCGTCTCTTTGCGCCGTACAGTAAGGTGCAGCCCATCCCAGCTGAATCTTAGGTAATCCTTTGTTTTTCCATCTGTCTCAATGGAAGTAGTAAATGTAGCAGTCCTCAGAGAGCCAACTCTTCAGCTGAGCCCTGTTCATTACCCTGCTGCCGAGCAGGGAGCTGTCTGGTAAATGGCTTTTTAATGGCTCCTTGCTTCCACTGTGATCTCCTGGCCCATTTCTCTGAATTCTGATGGCTCAGGGTGCATAGAGCCACGTGACTCAAAACTACTATCACTCAACCAGTAACTTTATTATCCCCACCTCCAAACATTTTGCTCTAGTTGCCCCATTCAAATATTCTGTAGTGCAAGCCCAGCCAGAGCTGTCTGAATGAAACTGTGATTCGAATTTCTAATACTGAAACCATCTCGTCCTTCCATTTTCTCAACGAATCATCTGATCAACTTTGAAACGTTATGTTTGTATTGTTGACGGCCCAAGAAAGTGCAGTGGCGAATAATTTTGAATTAGTGATTCTCGAGTGACATGAGATCAAAGAAATATTAAGCATGGGAAGAGCCAGGGAAACTCATCCACGTAACCAACAGCATTAATAAAGCTGATGGTGGGTCACAAAGATGGCAGCGCCCAGTTAAAGCAGGGATTCCCAGGAACTAAGCTGCAGCTACAAAACCTCACGATCTTCTATAGTGAGAGAGTATTTTAGACACAGACACAGGATCTTCAAATTGGAAATGATGTATCGCAACAGTACAATATGCCTAAGACGTAAAAACAACACAACATCACCGGTTTGTCCTCTTTTTATCTCCACCCGAGCGTGACATATTAATATTACGAGTGAGTAATTCATGCACCGCTGCTGTTATGATAACGTATCATTACCGAGAGGTGTTCCAAACATTCTCTCCATCCCATTTATATTAATTACGGTTGACAAAACGTTAACAACACCTCTCAGTATAGCCCAGTGCAGACGGGCAGCATCGCAAATTACAGCCTCCAAAACGACCATCACAATAAATCAGCACCTCTTTCAAACAGATGCATTACAAACGGATCATTATGATGGTCGTGAAGGAGGACTCATTGCAGGCCTTTTGTATTATACTGCATTAATGGAGCCTGACCGGGTCTATTTTCATCATTATTAATATCATAACACAGCCGAATGTGATAATGATTAGATGATTGAATGTTTGAAATGATAGATTCTGAAACGCTCACGAGGTAAAGTGGCATCTCAGTATTTCTGGCATTCAACAGGTACGCTGCTCTATGATGATAAGGATCATAACAAGACAACAACAAATCAAGACAATGTAAATATGTGTTTGCAATACCTATGACCAAAATGAATTTGTATTATTAATGTTATGAACTTTTATAACTCTCTAGGATGTAAATCAGCTCACAGCACTTTGGAGCAACTGTATGATTCCCCCTCCTCCATGTTAACAGATGGGAGATGGACAAAACTAAAAACTCAAATGTCCAAAAAGTTTTTCTTAATGATGGTTTCTGTCATTTAGTTTTAAGTTATTTGATGCAATAAAAACGGGGTGAAATTCTTTTGATGGACAGCTAAGACTGACTGACCTGATTGGTTGAATTCACTACTGGTGGATGTTTGATACCAGTGGCGCCACACTGTGGTCACTACTGTGCAGACTCTGGCTCCAGTCATTCATACCTGGGATATTTTGGCTTAGTTTCTGGATATTGGGAGGAAGTGGTGATGCATCATCCATCTTTATACACAGATGCATATTGCAGTGGCAGGTCAAAGTGTTTTAATATTTAATTTGGTTCCTTACAACGTATTTGATGCACATTTGCTTTGAACAGAGTTGTGAGCATTTTTTATTGATTGTTCTTTAAAAGAAGAGTTTCACGGGTGCCAATCCGAACTGTTCATCGTGAATGTGAATTCAGGACCTGCAAGAGTTTCAAACTTCCACACACAGTAAGCTGTTTTTAAAGTTTGAAGGACTTTGAAGTAAGAGATGGGATGGTGCTGCCAGCTGAATCTCTGATTGACTTGTTATCATTCAGAGGCTATTGTATAGTGTTTAATGCTGTCTCGCACTTTTTCGCAATTTATGTTTCCTCAAAGCTGAGGTAGGGATGCTTTTTTTTTTTTTTCATAGAGTCAAAATGACAGTGCAACAGTTAAAGCGTTGCATTTATTCATGGCAATGTGAGAAGATACATTTAAATGGTATACTTTTATGTCATTGCACAAAACATCTTCCTGAGAGCTTCCATCTTTAGGATTACCCAGTCAATTCCTTTTCACTGGGACTCCCACTACTCATGTTCTGACAACTTTTTGCTGACAGTTCAGAACATTAAACATTTTCATTATTACCATCACTATCATTATTCTTCTTTAACTGTACAACAGCCCCTTGTAAACACATGATATTAACCACAGTGGGTGAAAGTATCCCAGCATGAATCCAGGCCCCCTTGATATTTATCATAAATTCAAAGTAAGTCTTCAGCATGGAGGTGTCAGTTCACTTTACACTGTACCTGCTTGACTTTCTGAAGTCTAGACTAACATTACATGGAAGAAATGTTCAAATATTCCATAGATGCAGCAGAAGCTAATATCATCCATTCTGCTCCGGTAGTTTCAACTCTCCTTTTTTACAGTAATGAAGTTGCATCATGGTGTTTTATATCCCAAAGCCCTTCGAGAGCCCATATGAAGGCCTTGATTTATTCTCCTGCTGTGTTCTGTCTTTTGCAGACAATCAATAGAGACTATAGAGTAAACAGATATTACTGGCATATACCTCAACTGAATTATACAGGTTTAGTAGCTCATTGATTTCCGACATTTGGCAGTTTGAATAATGTGGAGGAAATCAGAACTTTCATTTCTCTCTCTTAAACCAGTCCAGTCTTGTTAAATATTAAAGGTGCATACAATTGTATTTTACTTCCTTGCTGAGGATTACAGGCTCCATCTACCTGTTCACAATACAAAATATGCACAAGGACTCAAGACTAACAGTGTCCTGTCCGCCTGGTACACCTCTGGTAATTTTATATATCATTTATATTATATTATATTTTATTTAACTTATCCATTAATTAGCAAATGACAAACTAAACCGAGCACTGACTAGTGACAACAGTGGAGCACGTCCTCTCGTGCTCTTCCTATATTTACCATCACAAGACCTGAAAATGTTCTGGTGCTAAACTCTGTATTACACAGATCCATTTAACCTCCTCAGTCAGATTTCTGGCAGCACCACACAAATATGTTGATCTGGTTCCTAAAAAAACACAGTATATTCATTAAAGCAGGATTTCTTCTGAAGTTTCCCCCTTCAACCCCCAAGATAAACGTATCACAGACTTGTGACCCTCATTGTCCAGCAAGTCAGTTGTAGCATACAGGACATTGATTTGTGGTAGTTTAAGAAAAATCCCCCACATGCACATTTTGCAACGTTTCCTGTGTTGCTGTAAATAAACCTACTGCTACAGATGCTGTTGCTTATCTGTCATCATCACCTTAGGGGTAATGTGGGGACTATGAAAATCGGAGGACTACGTTCTATCTTTTGTGACACTTAACACATAAATACAATATTTATAATTGTTTATACATTTTATTTGATTGCTGAAAATCGTTTAGTGATCCTCCCTTAGAGACGCCCCGGGGGGTTTAGGAACGACTGAGCTAAAGCAAACATGCTTAAATATATCAGTGTGGTCTTTTTTGTAAGCATCTATGCCTTAAACACTTAGTATACAGTACTTATATGTGCAGAATAGTATTGATTGCAGTTATATCTGCAAGCACCATAGTTCAATCTGGGAATAGGGCGGATGGGTCGTAAAAATTAAGACTGATTAATGGCGGATGGGTCTTGGGTGGTGAAGTGATAGATCATTAATGAGGCAAATAATAATTACATTGTCTAAAATGTGAGCAGAACAAAGGTTCGGTCCACCGCTCCTGCTGCTCCGCAGTGGACTGCTTCATTTTTCATGAGGCGATATACTGAGTCACAAAAAGCAAACTAACAATGGAAACACTAAGATATTCACTAATATGCTACAGTCATAGAACAGGAGTTATGTCCAGTAACTTCTATTTATCAGGAGCAGAAACAGGACGGCAGCAGATCTCATACATCTGACCAAACAACTTTAAAGCAAGAATCTCTGTGTGTGTTCTTTGCATAGAACCCATTCATGTGTGTTGCTGGGCACTCAAAGGAAGTGCAGTTGGTTCAGAATTAAATGCTTTTTGGACATGAAACACGTTCAGTATCACTACAATGTTTAGTTAAGTTATGATCGGCTCAACTTACACCTGAAGTTCACCATGGAAACATGTACAGTGACATAAAAAAAACAGCATATCTAATCTTTACAGAAACCAGTCGTTTAATCCTGTCCTAGGTTTTTGAAAGCTTTTGATTTTCCCTTTATATACCACGTAAAAATATTTACAATGTTTGGTACCTTTCGTTCAACACAAAGTTGCCAGTTTTTGGTAATGTTGTGACGACCTGATCCCAGTTATGTGATTTGATTGCGAAAACATGATCTGCAACCCCTGAGAGTTAATCTATTTCTTTGAATAAAGTAAAAAAAAAAACTTTATACAGTAAAAAAAAAACATAACCTTTCCTCATCTGTATACACTGATCCTAAAACCACTTACCTATATATGTAACTACAGTCATGAGATTATCGCAGCTAAACCAAATAAAAAGATATTTGTGCTTTATTACTTCTTTGAAAGAAGTATCATATTTCTTGACACATGCAAAATAGAAAGCACCTAATCCACATTTAAGTACGTATTGCTTCTGAATCAGCAGTCTAGTCCGTTTTTCATAATGGAATTGGCATGTTGTTTTTACTTTTACGTACACATTCAATATACAGTTTGCACTCTACAATTTCCATCACTCTGTAAACTGCTTGGATTTATTTCTGCCTCATTTCTGGACTTGCTGTGCAAGCCGATAGGCATCATTGGCTTTAATGAAATATGGGCCTGAGTTTTTCGTGTAAGCAGTATAAGAAATTTTCCATTTACAAAGATTCCACACTGAAGCATATTTCCTTATAATAGAGAGAGAGGGGGAGGGGACAGCTTAAAACCACAACAGTTATGGCATCAAATGGAAATCCATGTAAACTCTATTGTCCCACATCTCAAAATTTTAAACAGCTCGTACTTACACACATTACCCCCAGAGCATTTCTGCATGGTTTGCAGGGCTTTGTCTGCTCTCTTGCACTTTCACTTGTATAAACTCACAGATGTTGCTTGTTTTTATTTATTTATTTAGTTTTTTATTGTTTGTTTTCCTTGGGATCATGGTATTCTTAGTGAGCGCACAGCGGCTGCCCACTCATGTTAGGTGCAAGTATAAACAAACCCTCCTCTGCAAGGTCTGATATAACCACTGGCCCAGGGCCAGCGAAAGTTTGTCAGGACAAGTTCAAATGACCTGTCACTGGCTGGTATCCTAAAAAAAAGATGGACGCTCTTCTCTAAGAACAGAGTGGATTTGGGAACCCACTATATACACCAGTGATGTATGTAAACAGTTCATTCAGGGTCAGAACAACTGTAAATCTGCTCATTAGCATTTCCACACAAAATGTGATTTTTGTTTATTGAAGGTGGATTTGATATGAAAGCTCAACATTATTGTTATTATGAGGCACTTCACTGAGGCCCTTCTGGCCAGCTCCGGATAACCAGCTGCACTGAGCTAAACAGGAATTTCTGAAATTGTAAAGGTTGAGCCGTTGTTGCTGTGTGGTGGTGTGATTTTGTATTATTCTTTTTTATTATCTGCCAGCAGATTTGTCTTGAGCAAGAAAACACATCTTGTACATATTAATCTGCCTATAATTTGCTCCTCACAAGTTCCAGTTAGGACTGTTATCATATCAGAATTTCACTAAACAATTATCATAAGATATTATCAAGGTAGAAATTAGGAGTACTACTTCTAGTAATAATATGAAGAAAAAGAAGAAGAAGAAGAAGAAGAAGAAGAAGAAGAAGAAGAAGAAGAAGAAGAAGAAGAATGCCAGTAACTTTCTTCTTCTTTCTTGAGGGAAGTGAAGTATACAGGGGGTCCTGGCCATGAGGGGGGAAAAATTACATTACACACTAGGGAGCAACAAACCATGTAGGGCAAGTCATTTTGAGATTTAAATGTTGTTGCACATATAATTGTTGTGACCTGACTTTAGACGAGTCCTTTTAAAACAGAAGATAAATGTTACTGGCATAAGGAAAATATTTTTCTTTCTTAGTCTAAACTAAATGTCAGTTTCTGTGTCCTGGCCACAGGTTGCTATTTGTCACATATGACTGGCGGCTGAAGGCATTCAATGCATGCATGGTCTGTTAGTAGCTGATGGGGCGTATTCAAGCCAGTTTTATTTCTATGTAAAACAACGGGAGTTGACCCAAAGTGCTTCACATTCACAACAAATGAATGAGCAGGACAAGTGTAGACAAAAGATGATAAATGAAGTAAGTAAATGGTGGACAGTGATGGAATCAGAGAGAATAAAATCTGCTAGGCCAACAACTACCTGTGCAACATTCTGCCTCTGACCAGTTAATGATCCTGCCACACATCCATGATGTATTAACATGGAATGCTGCAATTACATGAATCCTCCACATTCATAGTGCAAGTCACAATAACACAGAGCAGAGGAAGAGCAGCTCTTCTCTATCTCACAGATCTCGTCTCACACTAAGAGTATTTGGGGGATAATTAACAGAATAATGAGCAAATTTGCCCAAAATGTGTCACATCTAAGTAACCGTGCAAGCATGTGGAATCAATTGCTATGATAAGGAAGAATGTGCCTACAGGGAACAATTCATCACAAGATTAACTCGCACATAAAACAGATGCAACCAGATGGTAATTGATGTGTTCATGTGGACTTGGTAGAGGATCAGTTGTGAGAAAGAAAGTGTCCGTGACATGACACACGGTTGTGTGTGATCTGCTCATGTTGCCGTCAGTCGACTCTTCAACCTGTTGCCACAGTTTCTTGATGAGTGATAAAACGTATTGATAACCAAACTGATGCATGGAGGTTTAATAAGGAAACCTACATAGATTTAAAATTGTAACTACTAACATGTGATCATAACTTAAACAGCCCTCCGGTGAAAACAAAAAGCAGTGATGGTGAGAAGGTAAAATGATACAGGAAGACACGTTTTGGCAATAGATCTAAAAGTTTGAAGCCTCAAATGCCAAACACAAATTATTTGTGATTATATTACGTTGTAGACCTTAAAGCCTCAGTGGACAACTGAAGGTGACACGTATCAAATACAGAACACATCAATGCTGATGACTAGTTATGAACAACAAACATATTGCTTGACTTCTGCATCTGAGTTGAATCAAATCCTGTAGCTAGAACAAAAAAAACCCAGATTTATCACAACTGAACTCTGCCTCCCTCTCCATCTGTCGGACAGAGACAAAGGTGCTGACACATCTTAATGCCGCCTCTACTCTCCTTCCCGGGGCGCTCATTATCATATCCGATTTGCATCAACTCCTCACGGTCCCAGACTCCCCGAGCAGGAGCAGCACCTTTCTTGCTATTCCACACATGTTGGC
The DNA here is from genome assembly GCF_022539355.2 of Hippoglossus stenolepis. Classification (NCBI taxonomy): domain Eukaryota; kingdom Metazoa; phylum Chordata; class Actinopteri; order Pleuronectiformes; family Pleuronectidae; genus Hippoglossus; species Hippoglossus stenolepis. Next base: position 11,031,636 of record NC_061483.1, read on the forward strand.
TCACAAGCAAATCCCAGCATTCACCTCTGGAGCGGTGTCATTACGTCTCTGCGTTTGTAGCTGGACTCATGTTATCCTCATGAACGCATCACACAGCATTTAAGAGAGGTATGACTTAATGATAATGAAATAATCAAAGCCCCTGTGTGTAGGTTAGCATGTAGCTGGGACACAGTATCTAAATAGAAACTGCATTATACTGACTGAGTATTTAAATATGTTGTAGTATTTGTGTATGAGCCAGCCAAGCAACCTGCATGTGTGTGTTAATAAATATTAATGTTGGTTTGATATGTTCTGAAGTTATCCAAGTATATATTTTTTATAGTTATACAGTTAAAGTATATTTTGAATTGTGTGTCTGCTAGTCTTGAATTATATTCTGTTTTGGGTGCCAGTTTGCGGCTTGTTGTTTGCGACAGTTGAGGATGCCGTGGTGCAGTTTAGTGCACATGCTTGGTATATTGTTGAGCGCGTGGAAATCGTCTATCGTGCGAAGTCTGCGGAGGAGTGGATCGAAATACGTTTTTGACCGTGACAACGTGATGGACATGGAACGGATACTTGGACTATATGCATCACCAATTCGGTAAAGGACCGAGATTTGCCGGAACCGTGAACATAAATCCTTTCAAGTTTTACCTGCCTCCGGTTGAAGTGTGTTGACATTGGGTTTCCACAACAAGGCAAGACATTGATTGGATCACTGCAACTGTGTTCACTATTTATTTATTTTTATTCCCACAATGAATCTGTTAAATGTTTGAAATACAGTGTTTTTAACTTTAATTTTGTTTAATTTTGTTTAGTTTGGTTTACTTTGCACATCCAATACTATGCATCATCATTAAATGTTGTTTTTTAACACATTTAAAAGAGATATGTCTGAAGAGGTCAGGAGTCATGGGACTTTCACTTTCCCTAAAGCATCAAGGTGGAATTCATAAAAATTCATAAAAACTAAAATCCCACACTTCCTCCCAAAATCAATGTGTACTGGGTCAAGGATCACAAAATAGCTCATTTCAATGTGTGATGTTTGAGGGGGGGGGTTTTGCTGTTCTAGAGATAGAAGTACATTTTCTCATTATGAACAGACATAACATAGAAAGTTTAATTTGCTGCTGAGCTATAAACTTCTTTTTGGCTCATAGTGTTCCCTCCCATATGGCCAGTTGACAAGTTGGAATGTGTAGATCCAGTTGATGCAGACTTCTGGTCAGCTTGTATTTTATATTTTCTCAATTGTTTGCATGGAAACTTTGCCTGAGGTCATATATCCAAACTGCCCTGTTATAATTGTGGTGCTTTGAATAACAATAAGGCCCTTGGACAGCAATATATAGCAGCTGCTGCACGAGGGTATAGCTGATTGGACTCAACTGCAGTTTATGATATTTTGATGCATTAGCTGAAAGTACCGGTCCATGCATATTAGAAGACACGACTGCAAAACCACTTTACAGGCAATCAGAAAGACAAAACAAGATCAATTCAGCTTTTCCCACAAGTCTAATGCCCATGTTGCTCCCCCTCTTTGGTTCTTTCGAGTTGCCGCTCAGCTCAGACTCCGAAAGTTACATTAAAATGCAGTGATAATTGAAGAGCCTCCCAGGTGGCAGACATTGCAGAGGAAGCACTCTCGGTGTTATCCCAGCCCACATCCTGTTGTGATAATATTTCAGAGCTTGGCGGGCGACAATGCACACCACGGCACTGGGAGGGCGAGGGCAGAGGAGGTGAAGCAGCTCACCTAAACTGTAGCGAGTGGAGCAATTACACCTCCACATAAAATGTTCTCTTTCAAATTAAATAAAGTTTAATATAAAGGGGATTTTTCTGCTCTGTCTATAAAATATGGTGGCATTTGCTTGCTTTTGAGGATAGCATATTCGGTATAGTCTCTGAAAATTGCAGCCTTTGACCTGTTGTGTCGATTTAAAAATCTTTAATATATTTTCTGTCAAAGGAAAACAGCAGGGTGACAGTTTTCAACAGCCAATGAGTTTGATGTATTGCAGCGGTGGATGGTCTCGGTTTTCACCCTTTTTATTCCATTTCATACCAGACGCTTTTATATTTACTCATTGTTACTGTAAGTTATAATCATATCCGCTCTAATGATTGGGTAATGAAATCACGCTGTTTGGATAAGAAGATCTTTCAGCGTGCACTCTTAATGGCGGATAGGTTGAGTGCATGTGCTCACTCGTGTCCTGTACGCAACCCGATGAGAGAAAACAAATAACAATAAACGAATGGATAAGCACATCAATATGCTAATTTCTTTGTTTTAATGTGCATGTTTTTCTGCTTACAATATGTAAACAATGGCCACAGCTTCATTTATAGTGTAAGGGGAGACATTTGCATCTTCACAGAGGAGCACTGCCGGCAAACCCTCCAGCTAATGATCTCAGGATTTGAGTAGCATGACCCGAATGATTCACTAATGCAGTCTGCACCGAGCACATCGCTACAGCGGCTCTCACTCATGGTGTGAAATATCTCATGTATTACTGTACGGAGAGTACTTTGGCTATGCAGCAGACAGTTGATGCCCCCCACTGAACGGGGTTGAAAAGCGATGGGAGGTAACAGTGCCATGTGTCGTGTAAAGTCAGACAGTGCATTCAATTTAATGCAACGATGTTCAGATGTAGCAGATGCTTTTGAAAAGAAGAAAAAATAATGTAAACATGGTTATAAAGTGAAGTCTAGGTTTTCTTTATTGTTCTGTAGAGTACTGCAACATACACAGCCTGTACAGTTTCACACATGGTAATACATTAACAAATGCTTATGAATAATTGTCAAGAGTAAGATTCAACTGTGATGTAAATGGTTAAAAACAAAAATCCCTTAAGAAAATGAAGTTTTAAAGTCATAAAAACCAAATAATGACGTTTTGAAAATATCTGAACAAAATATCTATGCATTGACAACACAGTCACATTTAGGCCCAAGTGGTCATGAAATGTTTTGGCTGTGAATATGGTTAAAATACCCAGAGGAACAACAAAAAGAGAAAATATGGGAAATAGGAAATCAGATTGTTGTGTTTGTCCAGCATCTCCTGACCCAGCCGGCTCCAAGCCATTAACCCTCCACCTCCAGAATGAGGCACGCACATGCAGAGTTACAGCAACACCTACTGGTAGTCATAAATACATGCAATGCATTATTTCTTCAGCTCAGTGATATATGCATAGGAAAACTTGAGTGAAATGAAACTGTTTGTATGCATTCCCTTTTTTGGCTGCTCATTCCCTCTCAAAGATAAGGCAATGCAAAGTTTGATGGCCGAGGAATGAAATGGCAGACGAGAGAGGTATTGTGTGTAGTGAATAGAATACCTAAACTAGACTGGCACTCAGTTAAGTGCAAAGGCCCAACTGTCCCCTTATGAAACCACATTTAAATTCACTAGATCTCGAGTTTCATTTGGATCTGCGCCACACACTCATGAATATCAGTCCCCGAAACATGTCTGATTCTTTTCATCAAGATCCATGAAATTATTCTTTGAGAAATCAATGAAAATGCTGAAAAAACGGCAAATCTCAATATCTTTAAGAAAACATTCGGCCCTGATGTGGATCTGCCCCAAAATTGAATGGGTTCAAACTAACAAACATATTCACCATCAAACCGAACCTAGTTAAGTTAAGTTAAGTTAATATTATTTTAAGTATTGATTGCAAACCAGGTGTATCTATCTATCTATCTATCTATCTATCTATCTATCTATCTCTATTGCATCACGTGTCACCCATACTTGTGCTGATTCTGACTAATGTGTTTCCTCTCCTAATCAGTAGTAGATCTGTGTGTGTGTGTGTGTGTGTGCCACAGACCCTCATCTCTGTGATGAAGATGAGGAGCATCAGTCTTTCTTCAAGTGAACCACTCTCAACCTCAATTAGGATCAATTAGCGTCACATGTGCAGCGGTGGTGGAGTCCTGTTTCCATGGAGCAGCGTGTTCGACCGCCACGGGGGACAGAGCTGTGGTCACATGGTCTCACACACACCCACATGGTGTCATTCCCAGCTATTAACTTAATGGAAGCCTTTGAACCACGGTGAATTATCAAATGTGCAGAAATGGAACAAAGGAAACATTCTGCAAATGTCACAGTCCACTGCTTCTAATATTTTGTTTCCAGAAGTGAATGCCATTTTCAGGGAGCATCTGTGGATGTGTCCTTGAAGTCACATCCTTTTAATAAAGATGTTTTGTACACAACGTCTGAACGTCTCAAAAAAGAAAAGAACATGAACCGCCCTTTGGACCAGAGGATGTGGGACTGAAGTATGAACAAAAGACAATTCCCTTTGTTGTGTTGGAGTAATAATACTGCAGGAAGTTATCTGTTAATTTCCACAGTTTGGCTGATAAGTAGAAGGTCTGTGCAGATTATTGATTCACACAATGCTCTTTGTGCGCTTAATGGGCCTCTCATTAAATGTTCTTCTGTGGCCCGCACCTCTGCACCTCATTTTACTTTGAAATACTGTGATTCCATCTCGGCCCTGGTTCCCCCCACACGTGCACCTCCTTGGGCATTTAGCAGGAAATTGGTTTGGACTGAGCACGTGCTGTAATACAAGATGAGGTTTATGCCCAGCAGATTATCATTATGCTTTCCCCTTAAAGTGTGAAAAGAAAAAATATTAGTTTTTTAATGCTTATATGCATTTCATGTGTGGAAATTAAATTGTCATTGCAATATAAAAGGCAAGTGAGTGTTAAAACCTGCCCTTGAAACAATCTGTCTCATTTTGCATATGTCATCAGGCTGCTGCTGCTATTTCTTCTCTTTCTTGAGCCCATGCAAACATTTATTTTTGCGTATTTGCATTTTTAATGCCCTCAAGTTAATAAGTGACAGGAGGCTTTTTATATTTCAAAAGTCATAAAAGTTACTGTCGGTTCAGACGAGACACCTAAAAGAAATAGAGGAGAGAATCTTAAGTCAGTAATGAGCTGCTGGATGTTCAACAAACCTCCGGCTGTGGACTTTTTGTGTTTTCAGATGAAAACCAAAAATGACAAAAAAGAGTTAGTGGCTTCTATGTTTATTTGTTACATTCTGTGATTTAAAAAATCTAACAGTGAGTATTTTAAGGGGTTGAGTCAATATTTTAGACACATTTGATAGAACAAAACTTACTGAAACTAAAGTAAATCAGTAGCACTAACATTTCTCAGAAAATGTGTTACATACAATTGAATACGATTAATGCAATTTTGGAATAAGACCTGTTCAAGTGCAAGGTTCATGTGGCTTCTTGTGTTAGACATGGTCATGTGTAGACAGTATGTAAAAAAACATTTCACAGTGACCATATTTTGAGACAAATTAAATATATTAGACATTTTTTTCTGTTGTTTTTGTACATTTGAAAACCTGATCACCATCTACTTCAATTGGATTGGTTTTGGCTGCAGCACTGTTCACCCCTGAAACTCCAAAAGTGTTTCATGGACTCAAACACTTCACCCACCCCTCCACCAGCATAGTGCTGAGTGGATAAGGGATTTTCATTTGTGGGTGAACTATCCCTTTAAACCCCATGACTGCAATTCCTGTGCACAGTGTCCTGACTCCTGCTCTTCTGCACCACAGTGGCGAAGTGCACCAGCAGAGGCAGCAGAGGGTCGATGACTATGATGAACCGTCCCTCAGCAAGAGAAAAAGTTTGCATGTAAGTTCTAAAGTGGGCGGAAACTTTCCATCCCACTTGTTTTCAGCCAATGGGCGCACAGACAGAGCTGGTGAGTGATGAGAGCAGCGGTGATGCAGCTCTGAGTTAAAGTCAATCAGCGGAGACGTGTCACCAGTGGTGCTGCAGGTGAGTGGACACGAGGACTCACACACACACTTTCCCTCATGTTTGTTGACATGGATTCAACTTGTTTGAGGAGTTTTCCTTTTGGTTCCTGTGTTTCTCTGTGTTGTGATGCGGTGCCTCGTGGTTAACAACACAAACTCTCCCCAGAGCTGAGCCTGTGCAGAGGAACAGAGATGGAGTGGCGTCAGCAGACCAGTGTCAGCTGTGCACACGCGTTCAACGAGGCCCAGCGCTGGATCCAGGTTCACGTTTCAATCTCATCAATACTGTTTTCTTTTGTTTAACACTGTTTGAGATGTGTTTGTTTGTTTGTTTGTTTGTTTGTGTTTCTCTTTAATTAATCCTGTGCAAACAACTCGTGGAATTAAGTGTTTAACCCTCTTATGAACCAACTAATCCAACCGTATTTGTAACTTTCATACAGGTTAGTGCAGTTCAAAGTCAAGAACAGACAAAACTAAGAAGAATTATGACACAGAGATGCTATGAAATAACTATTAAAACAACAACTTTTCTTTTTAAATAAAATAAATCAGGAATAAATAAAAGTCAATAAAATGGGATAAAAACGTATAATAATATATCAATATTAATGGGTGTATCAAATATAACTATAAATGTAAAAACAAATTAAAAATATCATTTAAAACATGGATGAGATAAAATGATGTCTATAAACCATACCTAATCCAAAGCCATGCTACAAAGATGATTGTAAGCTTGTGTTGAATGCTTTCAACCCTTGCGGCTGCTCTCAGGTCCTCGGGTAGACTGTTTATCCTTCGAGTCAATGTTTGATGTCTCTAAATAAATGGTTGACCTTTTGTTCTCTCTGACTTAATGGGGAGAACTGTTATCATGGTTCACCCACTCCACCACCCACCCAAATGACAGGGTGTAGACTTGGTGCTGCTAATGTCATCATTACAGTTCCAGGCCTTTTTGCAGGTTTAGGTCAATTAAGATTGTATGGCAATGTTTGTATTTCTATGGTCACATAGGTGTTCTGGACATGTACGGGGCTGGGTGGGTAGTCAACAAGGACACACATGAAACTATGCAATGAAACCCCAAAGATAAATGATGTGGGTAAATTTGATGATAACAGGATGTTTAACCCCTTTGTGGAGATAAGAGTTTCATATTAGCCAAATACTTTCAGCCATGAACAATAACTTGTTTGTGGTGTGTATCATTAGCAATTTAACTGTAAACCTGTTAATGCTCATATATTTAATGACTCAAACTCAACACATATAAACCTCTTTAGTCTAAAGTCTCTTTAGTCTAAAATGCAAATTCCACCTTGATAAGTCTCGGGTAAGAAGCTCCTGACACACCGAATCCTCTGTGGTCACCAGATAAACTTGATTTGACTGCGACTCAGAACATTAGAGGGACATAGGAGAGCAGATGATTAGAAAAAGTTTGACACAGCAATTTAAAATACAGGCCTCACATTATCTGTGTTTTTTCTTAACTGTCTGTCTGCGGCTCTTTGCACACTCACTGTCGCTTTGTGATAGGCAGGTTTTGTCGCACACGCTTTGTAGAGGATGTGGTTTTGTAGCGATGCATTTTCTCGGTATCAGGCGGCTGCTCCTGTCCTAACGCTGCAGGAGTTGTAATCCTCCAATCATAACAAATGAATACAACTTGTAAACTATGGGCACAGTGAGTGTTGACCACCGCTTAATGGGGACCATTAATGTCCATCGTATGAGTGGATCATTGTGAGAATTCTGTCCAGAGCTCTGTTGGCAGTAAGCCCATAGCAATTTTACCCAATGACTTTCCTGCACTGATGAATTGTGTGTTTTGGTTGTGTGAGTGTGTTCTTTTGTGTGTTTAGTGAGGAGAAAAGCAAGGCATGCTTCTTTTTAAGGAAATGCTAAATGGTGTCAATATGTTTCCTCTAATATCCCAGTGTTGCAGATTGGAGTATAATAAGCTTCCATGTGTCCAAAAATTGTTGCAGTTTATCATCAGCACAGTACATGCAGCGATTACACATGCATGTTTGTTCAGTGCCCACTGGACTGAAATGAGAATGGACTGGATCTGCCTCTTCTACATTATGTAAACGGGTCATTAGTTTCTGGTGAAACCCAGAGCATTACAATCGGGTGCTTTTCTGTTTTAGATCAGGGTTCTCCATCTTAACCAATTTTCCTTTTACTGTAAATATGGCTACAACTATATTCTCATTAGCTATTAATCTGCTGGTTCACTTCTCAGTAAATCATTTTGTCTATAAAGAAATTAAGATACACTAATTACTCCCTAGGATAATGGTTAAAATGTGGAAAAGATGTTAAAGAAAGTGGCCCCTGATCAGGATCTGGTCCAAACTTTAATGAGTTATTCTAGTGGAAAGTTGTGTAGTAGTTTTTTGTGATCTTGCCTCAAAAACAAAGTGACAGCAGTGAAAAGTATCTCCTTGGAAGAGGTAACAATGCTAAAAGCCCAACATGAGTCTTAGAATCCAAACTCCAAAGAAGTTTCATTCACTTTTCATGTCCGACGCTGAAAAGCTTCACATCTTCACGTTTGCTGGAACTGCAAATATTTGGCATATGTGAAAACAATTCCTCAGTTGATTAATCAATTAATCATATTGTGGCAGCTCTAGATTTAACATGATTGTATGAGCGACGTGTTAGAAGTGAATCACACAGATTCAGTAATGATGCATATATATTTTAATGGCACAGTCTTTATCCTCTTGGATTTGAGAAACTGAGAAGTTTGCATGTAACAAACGTATCATTGAAGTCTATTGGATCCGTGGTTTCTTCTGGGAAGTTGTTTATTGAATTGACCAATTAAAGTTTGAGTTTGTGGAACACACACAGCATCTTGACCACAAGTTTTTCTCTTTTTTTTTTTTGTTCGTCTGGCACTGCTTTGTTTGTCTGATTCCACTGAGAAGCCTGCGCTCCGTACCCACTGCCCAGTTCCACCAGAAATGAATTGTGATCATAGATTCCTGGGGGGACTAATTAGTGAGAAGAATAGTCTTTTGGGGCCTTTGGTTGAACCTTAATAGCCCCATTTTTATGTCCTCATTACAAAAAGCCCTCTTGCCTTGTGTTTACTGCAGACGTGAGGAATCATCAGGGTGAGGTTGGATTCTTTGTTTTGAACCAAAAAGTTGGGTGTTTGTGGAAATGCTTGTCTAAATAAATTATTTAATATCCTAATGCTTAGCAGTCATATTGTGAGCATCTGACTTTGTCCAGTAGCTTTTAGTATTCATTAGCTTTTTGTTTTTACTGTTAAAACGACTACAAAATATATTTTCCTGATTTGTTTCAACCATTGGAGGCTGTGTTAATACATAAACACTCTTGGAAACTGGAAGTAGTTACTCAAAGAAATAAGAAAAAACTGAACGCATATTTATGGTGGGATAAAAATGAAATTCAGTGGTAAATCCTCAATATGCTGTTTTATTAAAATTTTGTTTTTTAGGAGGTGACTGGAAAGTTGTTTGGTTGCAGTGACTTCCGTGCAGCCTTGGAGGATGGAGTCCTGCTCTGCGAGTGAGTAATGATGCTCGAACTTGGATGTAGTTAGTGACAGTCAGGCTAAATTACCATGTAAACCTATAGTTGCAGTAGAGTCAAGCTAATTTAAAGTTTAGCTTCAGCATCAGTTTCCCTAAACAAACCTATAAAGGCATATTCCAATAATTAAGTTACATGAAATGGACAATTAGAAATGAGCTTAAATCTCTTTACTCTACGATGCAATCAATCTTGTAATCAAGCAATTCACTTTTATTTTTTTTTTATTAAATTTCTTTTCATAATGCAGTTTCTTTACTAGAAGTTCAAGATGTTTAAGCTCTAATCTATTTAGCTTCCCTTGAGGAATTAGACTGGTAATGTTATTTAGATTTTCAAACACAGGCTGCACAAAGTTAAAATGTTCTTAAACTGTTTACTTTATTGTTTTGACTTCTAGTTTGATCAACCAGTTGAAACCCGGCATCATTAAACGAGTAAACAGGCTGTCTACTCCCATCGCTGGCCTGGTGAGTGTTTAACAGTTTTTAGTCTGTTTTTGTGTGAATCACTCATGTTGTTTTCTTGCCTTAATGTGTTGGAACATTATTATCTACGTTAATAATTGAGTCCTGTACACAGCTGTAATATACCTGGCAGATTTAAATAATGCATTTAAAATCTGTGATTATTGGTTATGAGCACAAAAGAAAAGAAGAAACCTGCTAGCCAGGAAGTCTGACACATTGTGTGGTTTCCTGTCCAAGGCACCGAGAGACGGTGTTGCCACAAATTCAAATGATCCAGAATCGAGGGCCACAAACTAACTGCTGAACATGTTTTTTTTATCAGGCATGAATGCACATGCAGATTTATTTTTTTTCCCCCTTCGGGCTGTATTTTGATGGCTTCATACAAGTAAAATTGTCAAAACTGCCCAAAGCAAGAGCAGAAAAAGATCAATTCCAACCATCCATCAGGGGCCAGTGATTGGAAGGAGCCCGACAGTGGATCCTTAGATGTTGGTTTATGTTGTGTGAGGTGCAGCAGAGAATTACCAGTACCTCTGATGGCCTAAAGGACCCTACTGGTGGTTGTGCATGTTTAACCTGTTGACTGCAAATTAAAGGTACACGTAACGTAGTTTTCTAAATTGATTAATGTATAAACAAACAGTTTGAAGCTAAGATGTTGCCTGCTGCTCCCTGGGTGGTGTCGCTATTTAAGCCCTGATGCAGTGGAAGGGAAGTCTCTGGTGGTTCATGCTTAGCTTGCTGCTAACTACAGAAGGCAGACTGGTTTTTCCTCCTTCGAACAAAGTGTCTTTCAAAGCATTAAATAATGTGCAGCACCAAGCAAAATGAGTTTAATGTTTCCCGACAACAGCCAAGTTCAGTTAACTTCCACAGTTTGTTTATAGGCCAAAGCTGATGAAATCTGATGCATTGACATTTCAGGTAATGATCACGATGAGAGGATTTGTATACAAATTATATGAAACGCTGTTTAAAGGTCGAATGTCTACAAAAATATTTGATCACAAAAATTATATAATATAGGAACATATAGAATTCATTCATTTGTGCTAAATATGAGAGGAAACATTCATGTACAAAAATACTGCTACTCATTAGTATTTCAATCATGAGTTCAGATTAATCGAACAATTGACAATTATTAAGAGGCTGCAGTTCTAGAGGAAATGCACCTGAGAACAGTTTAAGTTCTTATTGTTGGTGCTTTTACCAAAAGGTTAGTTTGTGGCCTTTTCCCGACATGATGATGTTAATTGATTTCAATCATCATCGCCAACTCCGTGCTCTTATTTCTTTAACTGTGTCATCAATATTGAATCTCCAGGACAATGTGAACGTGTTCCTGAAAGCCTGCGGGAAACTGGGACTGAACGAGTCCCAGCTGTTTCATCCAGGAGACCTGCAAGACCTGTCCACTCGCGTCACTCTCAGGTAAACACTGTCACTCCATACGTATGTGTGCACACATGTGATCAAGCCACCACAGAGAAGCCCACATTTACCAATGTGCTTCCACAATGATTTTAATGTGTCTGACCTTTTTCATGCAATTATCCAATCAGCCAATCATGTAGCAGCAGTGCAATGCATATAATTATGCAAATGCAGTTCAAGCGATCAGTTGATGACTGAGCAATATTTTCCATGATTATCTAAATACAATTTTTTTTCGATAGCAATATTAAAATTCCAATATATGTTGGTATAATTAATGTTCAAGCACAGCCCGAGATAATGTTCACATTAAAACATCAGAATAGGAAAAATAATGGGATTTTAGTGACTTGTATCATTGAAACTGTTGATCTCCTGAGTTTACTTCTATGACATCCAGTGAGCTGCAGATCTGTGGGTGCACTGTGTTGATGAGTGAGGTCAGAGGAGACTGAATTGAGCTGAAAGGATGGGGTAACTCAGATAACCACTCTTTACCAACGATGAACAACCTGTCGAACATTGAGGCGAAGGGGCTGAACCGCGGCAGGAGACCACGTCAGGTTCCTCTCATCTCAGCAATGAACAGTAATCTGAGGCTGCAATGAAAACAGCATCCCCAAAGCTAGGTCTCAGTTTCTGCCGGTCGGAATTTGGCATCAGCGACGTGAAATCCATTATTACCTGCCTTGTGTCAACAGTCCCGGCTGATGATGGTGTAGTAGTGTGGGGGAAACACTCGCAGGCCCTTAATACCAGGCAATCGTCATTTGAATGCCACAGCCTGTCTGAGTATTGTTTGCTGAGCATGTGCATCCTTTTATGGCCACAATCTACCGTCTTCTGATGGCTACTTCCACCATGATAATGCCCTGTGTCACGAAGCTAAAGTCGTCTCACACTGCTTATGAAACCAGTTGAAGCATTATTGCGTAATGTACGATGGGGAACACACACACACTTAACTGGGGATATTTTTACTGCAGCACCTGTTTTATAGGTTTGTGCTTTAGCATCATAGCTTTGCATTTATAAAGATCTGAGCTCTGCCTAACAAGCTGCTGCTGTGTGAGTTGATCGCCTGCTTGTCTTTAAATCCTGATAAGTTGAGAGTTGCAAATGAGAAGTTTTGAAATGTCGCTCGAACGTCTCTTTATCTTTTTCACAGGCAAAGCTATTGCATCTGTGTCACTGTATGCGCAGTCATACTGTAAACGTGCAGCATGATTTATCTCTTTCCCTGTTTTATTTTTTTATTCTATTTCAGGCGAGATGAAAGCAGCAGAAGACTGAAAAATGTAAGTTTGACCTGGATGAATTCTCAATTTATTACCTCTGAAACATTTTCTGTTATTTAGCAGGATAATTCTTTTTTTTTTTCACCATTTAACATTAGGAGATTGGGCCTTTTTCAACATATTTGTTAATCTCTGTTAGAATAATTCATGAATCTTGATGCAAAAGAATCAGCCATGTTTATGAGTGAGCAATTTGGTGCGGCTCAAAAATAAAAATAAGGGTCTTGTGAATTTAAATGTGTTTCATGAGGCGATTGTCTTTTCTGATTTCCCTCTTATGGCCGATGAGTTTTACATTAACACTCTAATCACTTTACAACATGAGAGACAATCCGTAGCCAGCATCTCATTTATCAACCCAATTACCAGCACTTGTATCACGTTGGTTCCAGCTCCTGATGCCAACATCCCATCAGCATCAAGACTCTTCCAGAATAGAAAGTGAATGATGGTCAAGGGGGTTGTTTCATGGCTCATCACAATAATCTGGCATTGCCCACCACTTGGTCTGTGCCAAAGTGAAGACTTATGTTTTATCACTGTGCCTTGAGCTGTATCTGTAAATGCGTCGCTCTCAACAGTAATTATTTTTGCAAACATGTGACGGCTGTATATGCGCACACGCATGTGTGCACCGCTGGTATTTTACATGTTCCGCAGCTCATCAGGTGGTTTGGTTATCTGCGGAGCCTCATTTGAATCACACAATGGCCGACGACGTGGACTCTGTAATGAGGCTGTTTGTCGGAGCACTCTTTCTTTGTAATGGTTGTAGCATTTTTTTCTTTGAATCAACCAATTAGGGTCAATTTGCAGCCATTGAAAGCCACAGTTTCCATTCAGGTTTCCAACAGCACACACAGATAATTGAAGCAGAGTTATTCATACAGTTACATGTTAACAGCTAGAAAAAGCCCTGAATGCTTGTTTACTCAGGTCCTGCAGATGAGGTAAGAGTGGAACTAATTTTAGCGTCAGTGGCTCAAATTGGCTTGAATCATCCTAATTTCCTCTTCTTTTTTTTTATTTTTTATTTTTAAAGCTGCACGTTTTAAAGGGTCTTTGTGCATAGTTTTATTTTTTTTCAAACTCTCCCACATTTAATTATATTGCTTCTCTACAATGGCTAGAACTGAAATATCTGTATTTAGCTTTCAGTCGAGCGGTAAAGTAGCTGCTACAGAGACTGATCAAGAATAATTGGTAATCCATACACATGCATTTATCACCACTCAATTCTCATCTGTCATTTAACTTGCATTATGTTATCAAATATTTAGCCGTAACAATCTTCTCCAGGCCCGACATGGATTTTTGTTTTCAGTCTGCTCTACGATGACTGTGTTAAGACAGACGGGGGAAGTCTGACTCTGTGCTGTGGCTTTCCCTGAGCAGCAGAGGCTGCCGCTCTGCCAGGGAGAAGAGGGGCAGTACGTCAAAAATACATCCCTCGCCTCGAGGCAAATGAGAAATAAATGGTGTCCAGAATGCTTTAGTTGCTACAATAATGAAACTCTCAATACCAGTAAGAGGCCCATATTTCACAGCCTTTACTCACTGTCTTTACTAATGGTTGATAGGTGTCTGGCTGATGTCACTAGTGTTGTGGACCGTGGATGGGGTTTTGAATGGGTCTTTTAAAGACCATGTGTTTAAACAGTGTTTCTCATGGCTGATGCTGAGGGGAAAGTGCGTCATATGTTTAGGGACAGAAGGGAAATGGCTACAAATGCCCTTTTAGTTTTGGTCAGACACATTTTTAATACCTTTCTAGACATTTTATAGTGACATAAATTTCAGGATGGTTGTATCAGTCCGTCCACGGCTTTTCTTCAAGACTGATATTTCAACAACTACTGGATGAATTGACAGAAAATCTAGACGAGACATAGACTGTTCTCAGAAAATGTATCATAATGTACTGACTTTTCCTCTCGTGCCACAAACGGAGCTACACTTGCGAGAGATACCTCACTCGCCACCATCCTCTCTCATACACACCCTCTCAAGTTGGATGCTATATAGGCTAATTTTAAACTTCTCAATGCCTCTGCTGCCCTGCGTCAGTATCGCTGTCTGTTGATTCAACCCCTCCACCACCCCAGCATCTGCCTGTAGGCTCCGACAGGGTGTTAAAGACATTTCTTTTCATCATCAATATATTTATTTAATCAGATCTGGGGTAATTAAGTCAGAATGTCGATGCCAAAAACTAACTATGCTGCAAAAAATATGTCTGACTGAATGAGGTTCTGTTTTTTAATGAAATTTCTCAACAGTGAAATCTTACTACACACCCTCAGGATGAATTTGAGTCACTTTAATGATCCAGTGACTTTTCTTGTTGCGTCAAAATTCTAATTTGTCGAGCAAGAAAATACTAAACACCAGAAAAACAATCATAGCTGTTAATTCCTCGTTTTCTTTGTTTATCAACAAAAGTACTGAACCCTTTTTTTTCGCCACACTTGGTGGAGGGATGGGCCATCGACCAGCCCAGTTAATTTGGTAAAAGTTTATTCAAGGGGGCAATTATCATTGTTTTTGCCAATTTCTCAGGAAACTTTATATGAATCTTGACATGAAAAGTAAAATCTGACATTTATTGCGTTGATCTAGGATTTTATAAAATTTGGTGCAGATTGTCAGACTCCACCCTTTTTATTTGTATCTAATAAAAACTAGACATGTGTGTAGGATTGTTTGGCCTTCAAAGCTCACACCACCTAAAAATCCCATTTTAGTCTAACAAACTAAATCAAGATGAACTTTACATTCTAGCTTTATCATGTTAGCATTGTCTGTGGTAGCATACAGATATTAGCATTTAGCCTCTAGCACCACTGGGTTTCCTTATTGTCTTTCTTCTAAACATTTCCTGACTGCAGCACTGCTCAGCATTTCCTCTCAGGACTTTCACAGTGTACTGTCCGTCCCCATTGAGTGAAAAACACCAGGCACAAACTGGCAGCTCTGTACGGCCTGCTGTGACAGGGGAGAGGCTGCAAAATGATAGTGTCACAAACAGCAGCACTTTGCTGTCACTTTTAAAATGAGGGCGGAAAAGGGTCTCGCTCCGTCTGTCATGCTGATGGCCATTTTTGTCGGAGTGGTAAGGGTGGGCTGGCAGTTCGATTGAACTCCTGTGTTCTGTATGTTTTTAGGCAGAGAGGTAAGTCATTGTAGCATGGGCGCTTTACCTTTTTTGTCCTGCATCTCTGACAGAATAAGTTGAAAGCTTAGTTTTATGATGTTCTGGAGAGAAGTAATTGCTGTCAGTGGTTTGGAATTGAAAAGATGAGAAACAAGTTCAATGTGTTCTTTTAACAGGAGAGTGCAGTTGTGTACTTCATGTTTATGCCTTTGATCTTCCTCAGGTTCTGATCACCATCTACTGGTTGGGCCGCAAAGCTCACCTCGATGCATTCTACAGTGGACCTCAGCTCAACTTCAAGGCCTTTGAAGGACTGTTAGGTTTGGCCTTGTCCAAGGTAAGCTGCTCCTCTAGCCTCTTTGGTTTGTAATCCTTTTTTTTTTGTTTTTGTTCTGTTCATACTGAGCCTGCCTTTTTTTAAATCCAGTCCCTAGACGAGAGCAGTAACGTGTTTGTGAAAGACGGCGGGTACAGAGAGTGCTGGTACCCGGAGAGGGAGGAACGTCAGCGTATGAGACGGAGCTATAAGAGGGAGAACTCTGTGGACAGTGTTGATTCTCTGGACTCCCGGGCCCTCCGCCCAAACAGTGAAGGTACATTTCATTTTATAATCTCCTAGTTAACAGTTTGTGAACCTTGCACCATTTCAAGTATGAATCTTGAATTTGGGCACAAATGTAGTTTCTTAGTTTGTTTGCCTTTCTTCCTGAGATCACATACCTGCTACTGTGAAACTGCAAAAAGCTTAGAATAGAAAAGTCCATATAAAAAAAACATGAATTATAATATTTTTTATTCCATGTGCACCCATGTTACACTGGATCATTTTACTTCTATCCAGACGCCGCTGATCCTCGGATCTCGTCATTTTTGCTGCACGCTGCCGTGTTTGGTGTCGCTGCGCGTCAGTGAGATTGTGTCAAGTTCCACACTGTGGTGTTAAAAGTGTCTGGGATGGGAGAGGGTCAAATACTTGGCACAAATCTCCCTAAAGGCTTTAGCTGTGTGCAGACTCGGTCATCCACTGAAGCTTCCTCTGTGTGTTTCTCTGGTTTTCAGACTTTTTCTTTCATTTTAACTTTATCTGCCTGTTTTTAGCTTTGGTTTCTCGTCCTTTTCCTCAAAACCAATCTTTTCTCCTGCTTATTTTCCATATGATCTCCAGGTTGTGGAAGTGATGCAGAAGCTGAGCAGGTCTTCAGAATGGAGACGTCACAGCCCCCAGTCCATCAGACTAAAGGTCATATCCCACCACCACTTCTAAGGAGAAAGCAAAGACGAGAGGAGAATGGAAGCGGCTGCGACGGTCCACTCACCAGGTACTGTAGATGTGGTGGTGGCTTCTTTACACAGCAAGTTCACATGCTGTGACTAACTCACTCATTCAGAGCTGATGTGCATTTTTCACATTCTGCTCCACTGTAAATTTAGTTTTTTATAGTTTTTCTGTAAGTCTGAACGTGTATATCTTTTTAGAAATAATTCATTTGACTTAAAAACATAAACCGTCTTTAATTGTGGAATCAGAAATTGGACCGAAACGCGACACAGTAGTTGTATGTTGACAAACTATGAAACGTATGGAGCATATTTCACATTTTTGTCAAAACGGTTTCTGTTCTGAAGACATAATAATTTACAGTTGAGTCTGATGATCGGTCAACTTTAACGACTTAAAAACAGCAGCCAATGCAAGTTATTGTGAACAGTATTTTAATATATTTTATCTGGGGTTTTTTTGTGGTTAAAACTCCGGTTATGAAGTTATAATGACATTTTAAAATACAAATAAAAAAAAACATGTTTTTCCAATTGAATATTTCGAAACCTAAAATATTGAGTAGCTCTGTCCAGGTGATTGAAGACCAAATGGCCTCTGAGTAAGTTTCTTGTTGACTTTATCCAGTTAGTCGTCAGAGTTATTGTTACTATGGCGACTAGAGGCTGCGTTAGAATGAGCTACAGACTTGTAACAGATGATCGGGGGCAGTTTGGCCTGAGGCTGCCACACCCACATGGGAGCAGAACTTCAACTGTCTGAACAGCCCATCGTCCCTCCCGGGTCAGATTAGTGCCCAACAGACGACAGCAACTCTTTGCAGAAGTAGACGACGATGCAAAGTATTAATGGTGAACAAGTAGATGCTACCTCCTGCACCGCTGCTTAAAAATTTAACAAACCTTGTGTAACCCTGTGAGCTTATCCTCAGAAGACTGTGAATTTGCATAAATCATACATTAATCATCAGTCACACTTGTGCCTTTTTCAAATTTGAAGCAGCTTTGTGACGTGGGAGATCATTTCTAAGATGCTTGGTGTTATTATTTCACCCAAAGCGATGCCTGTGTGATCATCAGCTGTGAATAAACCGCTCTTTGCTGCAGCGTCGACGGTGCCCCCGTCTCTCCCAAACCCCAACTCGCTCTGACTCCCCCCGAGTCTCTCTTTGATGAAGAGCTTTTCCAGCGGGCCCTCTGTGATGAAGACTCTGAAGACGACTCTACCGAAGCTGACCCCGTCCTAGATGACTTGTATTTCCGGTGGGTGCAGCAGGCTCTTCGTCAGATGTCTGCCAACCCCAATACCGACCGCTTCTTGCCTCGTTACTGGACGCCTGAAGAGGAGACTCGCGTGCACACGATCTACCTCGGCTCCCAGAGAAGACCCTGGTATCGTAAAATGCAAGGCTTAAGGTCGGTGGGCTGCTTTTAATGCTCTGTGATGCGCGGCAGTGTGAAGGCACAGCTAAGTAAAACTAATACAAGGCAGAGCAGGAAGGGCTCTTTTGAACTGTTGCCATTTGCTTAATGTTCAAAGCTGTGGATGCATTGCTTAAACACAAATATCACATGGCTGAGTTTGCAGGCTTGAGTCTGACTTAACAACTTAAGTTAAATTGATACTTAAACATAAAATATAACTTGCTAAGATAACTGCAGTTTGACATGGCATGTGGTTTCATGTTTAGTATTAAATAGAAGCATATAAATTCATCATTTCAAGCAAACTAAATCCTAGTTTGCTTGGTGCAGGCATTAGCAAGTGCTACTGACGCTAGATGATAAACTAAAACCTCAACATTGTTTCTCCTTTTGAAGACTGTTACTATTGTTTATTTATCATCTTATTTTACACGTTCTCTTCCTTCTCTGTGATTCTAGCCACAAAACTCTGGGTTCTTCTGAGGAAGACTTTGACCCCATGACGTCTGCTACTGTGCAAAACACCTCTACCCCAACTGGAGAGCTTCAAAAGCCTCAAAAACATCACTGAGAACTTTCAATTCAAATGGATTTGTATAGCACCAAATCATAACATGCATTATCTCAAAGCACTTTATAAAGTAAAGTCGAGACCTTATCAAATTGTAGAGAAACCAAAAAACTCCCTGTCCCGAGGGTCCACACCTAACAGGAAGTCTGAGAGCACATACCTCCACCAGGGCCCAGCAGTCCCCTTATGAAACCACATTTAAATTTGCTAGATCCAAATTTTTATTTCAATCTTCAATCAAAATTGCATCACATTTCACACCATGGATCAGTCCCCTAAACATGCCTGATTGTTTTTTCTTTCATCAAGATTCATTCATTATTCTCTGAGAAATCAATACAAATGTTGAAAAACCACCCTGGCAATGTTAAAACGTTCCTGTATCTGGATCCGGATCTGCACCTACATTTAATGGGTTCCTCCTTGGGTCAAGCCCCACCCCTCCACAAAATACAGTAGAAAAGTAGTTTTTGAATAATCAAACGACAAACAAACAGAGGGAAATCTATCCTCCTGAGGAGTTACTGAACCTGATCTCCCAAATACCAACACTACACACTGTATACTCTGCTGATACAAGCTCTACCACTGTTCTATTCATCTCTTCATGTACCACATTGTCAAACAGATGCATTGGAGATTTGCAAGTGTGAAAGGTTCAGAGGGGACCTTCATAATTTTTGCAAAGATATAAAAATCTTTCTCCTTTTCTCAGATATTTAATTAAGTTATTAGAATAATTGAATGTGCTGTTGTAAGTATCAGGCGTTCGCTGTGGCACCTTTTTAAAAAAATTTTTTTATAGCACATGATGTTGAGGGTGTTTTTACGGCAACGTGCTGAGTGACTCATTAGATCATAATGGTTAATCAGATGACTCGTGCACTCTCATAGCATAACAAAAGTTATTTATACACATTGTGTGCGGTCATGTTTTCTACCTGTGCTATGATTTGATGTGGAACAATAAACAGATTAAAATAATGTGCAGCCTGTGAATTTGTGCATTAAACTCAATCTTTCTGCCAAGATTATTTGTGTGTGAACCCATTTGTGTCGTATCCCTTTTTAAACTACATGCCTCTTATTTACATGATGTTGTCCCCACGCCATCCCCAAAGCTGCTTTTATCAAACCAAATATTTAGCATAATGGCGGTCATCCATCTTCATGTGTTTCTTTGGTTCTGTAGAGAATATCACAACCGGGTCAGGCCTGAGAGACCAGTTCAGGTCAGGCCTGAGACACCAGTTCAGGTCAACCCTGGCTGGATTTGGTGAGTCCTAAACGTCTGGGTTTAAAAATAAGCGCTGATGTTGCCGCTGCTTCCTCCGTGTCTGCTCTGGTTTGTATTCCGCTTGGCTGCAAAGGACATTACTCTGCAAACGGCTCTTGCTTACTTGTTCCCGAAGACGGAGCATTTGGTGACTTGTCAGAGGAATTTATGACAAACCACAGGACTGATTGTAATCACAGTCCTGGTTGCCCAGATCAAATTATGTCAGTTTTGATATCCTAGCCGCTAAAAGCTGCTGTAAGTTATCTGAATGGCACATCTGACATCCTCTGTTGACTGCAGCAGTGCCATTACTTGCTGCGAGTCAAATCTGTTGTTACCCAGACAGCAACATCTGCTGCCATTTATACTGCTGCGGTATTTGACTTGGATGGCAGCCCCCGCCTCGCACTTGATTATGGATTCTGTTGTTTGAATGCAGAATGTGTCGTGTTGCTGCTGTTAATACTGTTTCCCGTCATGTAATTTGTGTGCGTCTCCATGTAGAAGCTAGTTGGTATGTTCGTCATGCTTGCTCGGCAACACTGTTCTTAAGTGACACTAAAATAATGTGCTGTTTTAGATGCCATCTTCGCTCTGCGTATCCATTATTCATTTTAATGTCCCATTTCTTTGTCCGTGTGTGAAACAGGAGTAAATCTCTCAGCGACATCCCGATGTTCTACCCTGTGCGTAAACTTCCTAAGCAGAACACCATTCACGATGTGGGCCTGGACGCTGACACGGCAGAGGAGTGGCAGCAAGAACACGCAGAGACGAGCGGCGTTCCCGGCAAGGAGAGCGAGGCTCAGTGGCAGGATGTAAGTCAAAAGTACCACTACAAGGTCCATTTAGTAGTTTTGGAGCTTTTGAGGATAACTGGTAGTTGCCTCAACCAAGGAGGTTGTGTTTGGGGTTTTTTTTGTCAGCATTTGTCTGTTACTTGGAAGGGTTATGCCACAGTTACTGGATGGATTACCACAAAACGTGGTATCACCACTGATTTTCCAAATCGATTCCGTGTGGGCAGGGTCTGTAAAAACAAAGTGAGACAGAGTTCACGGACACACAGGAGACTGTCTCCAGACACACTCGATAAAATGTAGCCCCTGTTATGTAAAATGAGGTCCATCATGGGAAATATGGTAAATATTAAAATCAATTTCTCCTTTTTAATCTTAAATAATGAAGAACCCAGCCCTATTCTGGACTGAGGGCCAGTTGAGTTTATTTTTAGAGATTTCTCAATCCATATTGAATTAAATGTTTTTTGCCTTAAAGCTTAAGTTATAGTGAAGCTCCTTGGAGAAGTGGAGATTTTAATATCTGCAATTCAAAGAAATGGGGGTGGGGGGGGGCTAACATCTGGATAATGTGACGCCATCAGAAGCTGGAGAGCAGCTACAGGACCTTGTGTTGGGAGTTGGTTACACCTGATGAGATCAGTGCCCAAGGTCGAGATTGGACTTTCTATGTCACAACAATGTGTCTGAGCTTTAACGTATTGAAAATGCCAAAAAAAAAGTAGTTTTATCCCCAAAAGCACCAGTGTCATTGGCTCACACGTTTGTTTCAGGACTTGACAAAGTGGAAGAATCGTCGCCGGAGCTCCAACACTGACCACCGCAGGAAGTCGCTGGACAGAGAGCATGTGATCAATGCATGCTCCCTGTCCATGACCAATGGGGCTGTGAGCAACTTTAAGAATGACACACAACGCGGCGCAATGCTAAAGAGGTACAATCCTGCAATAGAAAATGCTAACACTCTCAAACCCTGTGCATGAAGGGCCACAGTGAACTCCTGTAATATGACCCACATCCTCCCCCTCATGCTTTCTGCTTCCTTTCATTACATCGGCTTCCCTTACATGCCGACTCCTCAGAGACCAGCCGCCATCACCACGCAGGAGTAACCCCGCCCCCCGTCTCCACTCCACCGCTCCTCTGTCAAAATCCACAAACTCTGATCTCCGGCCACATACTCGAGCTCTGCTGTCCCGCAGCTATGCCACTGAGGCACCTTACAGCCCCAGGGTGACACTCATCACCTACAACTCAGCCCATACGCAGGTGAGTTTACAGCTGTGCTCTGTTTTTCCACTATGGCTTTATTGAAAAATAACTAATCTGATAGATTTAGCTGAATGCGGTGCCCGCTCAACCGATGAGCTGTTGGGTGAACATGTAGGGAGTCTTGATCCGGCCCTGCTCTATTTCCCCCTCCCCACTTTACTCTGTCCTGTCAAATAGAGATGTAATGCCTTATAACATCTAATAAAACATTTGAAAAGTGCAAGGCAGGGTGTAATGTATATTTTCATCTTCATTTTATGCTGTTACATGGCAAACCCTGTTCCTGTGCTCTATTTCTTCTCAGGGATCACTGGTTGGAGCCATGCCTGCCTCCGATGGGACCATCCTGGGAGAGGAGACCCACTTTCCCTCCCTGGCTTCAGAGGGAGCAGGAGCCACCACACCCTCTGTAGACTTCCCTTTCAGCTCTCAGACTCAAGTCAAAGCTCAGGGCAGACCAGCTCCGCTCCAGCCCACATCTGAACCGGCTCAGCCCCAGAATGTTCCTATAAATAAAATCTCCACTCTGGTCACAACCTTGCAGCCCAAGGAGGCCACAAAATCCACCTGCACTGCATCTACGCTGAATCACAAGGAGCTTCCACCCAGCATCGATCCAGCAGTTCCGACCGTTTTTCCTGCCCCAGTGAATCAGACATCTCTGGAGGACATGTCCCACCGGTCCCAGGAGGAGAGCCTTAAGACGACTTGGGAACCAGCTGAGAAAACCGCAGGTGTCTACAAGTACTTGTCCAGAACTGTGTCGTGGTCCGGCTCGGCCAGCCTTCCCCGCGGATACCGGCGGTCCGAGGGCTCGTCCCGTCTCTCTTCTGCGATCACTGCGAGACCCTTTGGGACCAAGCAGTCGAGGATGTCGTCGCTGCCGAGACTGTGCAGTGTGAGTTTTACCAAATGGTCTCCACACAGTAAGACGCCACCTAGTGGAAAAATAGTTTACCCTGTAAAATAAAAAACAAAATAGACCTACATTGTCGCTGATGACATCAAAAGTCACACTCCAGCTGTTTTTTTTTTTTATGGACATGGTAACAGGATGCAGATAAACAGTCGATACACATAGGTTTGTCACTAGTGTGTTTATATGAATGGACGACATTACTGCTCCCAAAAAGTGAAGCTAAAGCTTTTTGATTGCCACCTGTAACCAAGGTCATAAATCTGGCCTCCATGTTAGTGGATGGGACATGGACCAAACTAAAAAGTCAAAGATGGTCTGTCATTTTAGGTAGCTCTTATCACACTGTTTCTTCAATAGTTTAATTCTCTCGTAAGTTTTGTTTTAATTAGTTATTTGATCCTTTAAAAAAATGGGGTGAAACTTTATTGACTGCTGAGACTGACCTGTGATTGGTCGAGCATGAGTATCAGTGCGACATCACCACCGCGGCTCCATCCTCATCCCTCTTAAACAAACTCTGGCTCCAAATGAACGTGAAGGAAGTGAAGGCCATCTTACAGTCAATGGTCTCTGCAGACAAAGCTGAAAATATTCTCTATTGTTACTGAAGTTATGGAGCTTTTTAAAGAAAGAGCCGCCAGCTGCACATTATGTTTTACAGTCTAGACAGTTATAATTCTCCGGCTGTTATTCTGACTCCGTGTACGTTTAGTGCGCAGGGACTCGTAAGTCCGCCACATGGATTCTAGCTAGTTAATATAATAAGAGCGTTTCCTGTGTTTGGGGGCTTGTGTTACCTTTTCTTTTGCCCTCATTAAGAATAGGAATGCAGCCGCCACAGTCTGAACAGCGTCAACTCACTACAAGATAACACACTTTTATTTCTCACGTCTGCCTGGAGAGTTAATGGTGCGATCACATGTGTCTGCACCGTCCATCTGAAGAAATCATCCTGTTCCATTTTTTTTTTCTTCATCTGCAGGTAGACGGCAACGGTTTGCAATTGAACAGTGAGAAAGAAAAATGTCTTTCTCCACCCACGAAATCTTCTCTTAAAAGACAGACTGCAGCCAGTCACCTGAGGACTTCACTCAGACTGAAGAAACCCAGCCAGATGAAGCAGAGTGGTACAGATCAGGTGGTGGTGGAGGAGGAGGAGGAGGGGGCGGGGGGGTCCATTGTCTCCACTCAGTCCTCCCTCAAGACCAACGGGTTTCACCATCAGCCCTGCACCCAGACCCAGCCACTACCACAACCTAATTCCACTCTGCAGGCCCAACACTACAACAGCTCCACTCTGCCGACATCTACAAAGGTGAACTGTTGTTTTACATCACACAGCATTTGTGCCATGCTCCTCTATTGATGCACTGGAACTGTGAACATCTGTGAACCCTGAGATGTCTTTAACTAGGATCTAAATGTTTAAACTGTTCTAATGAGGGATTATCACATCTGTTGCATGTGTTAAACTCTAGCTTATCAGTGTTTAAGAGATTTTACTTGGAACAATTATTAGACACTGAACTACTTCAGCTGATTTCTTGTGACTTAAGTTAATCTAAATACATGGCACAGTTTTCAGTCTAATTTATCACTCAGTCATTATCACAGAGGCATGCAGAGGGTAACCCAAGGAAGAACCCATTCAATTTTTTTTGTAGATCCAGGAATTTCTTTTTCACTTTCTTTAATATTGCAACGCTTTTCAACATTTGAGTTGATTTCTCAGAATAATTCATAGATCCTGGATTCAAAGACTTTAAATATATCTTATATTTTGGGCCCGGTAGAGGAAATTTAAGTGCTATTCCAGTTAACTATTGCTTATATTAAAATAGCTTAGTTTTTTTGTAGAGGAAGATGTTAGTATTTTGTCAGACTTGGGTCTTAGAGTCTCTTTCACCCACACGTGTTTTGACTTTTTGACTAGCTGCAGCAGGAAAAACACACAGTGCACTGTAAAAACAATTGTTATCCAAGTAGGTGAGCCAGTTTTCAGTCTGTTATTGTTCATGCTGGTTCAGCTTCTAGTCTAACACTTTCTAGATGTGAGTCCTCGTTAAAAAAATGTTGCACTTGTCCTTTTCTATTCTGACAAGTTCAATGTCAGTAAAAGACATTTTTTCACTGTTAATTGTGTTGTACCCTTAAAGTACCACGACCCTCACTCTGCTTTTTTTTTTGGGACCAATTGGTGCATGACAATGACATCACATAACTCCCAGCATAAGTCCGCCAACCTCAACCTGAGTCTTGTATGTGCACCATCTGACTTTAAGGCCTAAGATACCTTTTCAATGCACTGCTTTACCAGCATTCACTAAAGCCACAAGCATGAATGAATCTGCATGTGACAACAAAACCGGAAAATTATAAAGTCGTCACTTATGAGAGTATCCCTGTATTTATGCAGCAGGCTTCTAAAGTCTCTGATTTCCACCAGGAAGTACAGGACATTGGATCACAGGGTGTCACCTTAACTTGTGTGTGTGTTTCAGGTGGATCACAGTAACATGAGAGTGAGCCTTACCCTTAAACCCAACAGTGTACCAGACTTTGGTTTGCAGACTCACTGGGACTCGACAGGAGCGAGAGTAAAGTTCATCCAGCTCGGTAAGACGTTCGCTATATTTAACTCTGCATTACTCTAATTTTGTAACATGAATAATTAATTGTAGATGGACTGAAATAGTGTGACGATTAGGCCATTGAACATTGTCTGCTACAACGTGCTCGCATATTATTTTCCGCTTCTCGTTTGCTTTTGCACACAGCCGGCACTTTGGAACAGTAACACACCACACTGGCTGTTCAGGTTACAGAGGAGAGATATAAAAACGATGTTGGTGCATCAATTTCTTGAGAGCCAAAATGGTAGTGCAGCTAAATAAGAGTGCAAAATTATGCAAACAAGGAGAAATGTGCAAATTATCCACAGCGATTATGATAATGATGTACATGAGAGGAGAAATGACCATTGGGTGGTTTTCACTGATGCACTCATTCAGGATGTGTGTGTGTGTGTGTGTGTGTGTGATTTAAAACTCCACCATAAATGTTTAATTAGATGTGAGAGAGGTGTCACTTAACTCGCTGCTGTGCAGTTTTGCTTGACAGGCCTAGTTCTGACTCGGGAGCAGCAACCTTGTCCTCCCATTACTGCTTGTTTCTCACTTTGTGCTGAGCAAATAAATTCTGAAGCTGGCACCTCTGTGCCGCGCTGTCCACGCTATCATCTTTTTTCATTGTCCTGATGCCTGCCCCCCCCCCCTCTCACTCCGTCCCTCCCTCCTCAGGCAGTCCAGCGGAGCTCTGCCAGCTGTGTGTGGATGATGAGATTGTGGCTGTTGATGGAGTGGCGGTGGCACACATGAACTACAACCAGTGGAAGGATAAAATTACATCTGCCCTGCAGTCCGGCAATCTGACCATGGACATTAGACGCTATGGCAACAAGGGTGAGACAATGAGCCAAAAAAAGATCCATTTAGTCTTTTACCTCCTCCTGGTGCTAAAATAATTTGATGATTTAACCTCTTGCATCAAAAACGTTGGTTGATCACGTGGCCTTGGTTTTGATGGCTGGTCGTTGTCATTAGATTGGAGCTCCAGTGAGGGGAGTCATCACAACCAGCCAGGGAAGAGCAGGATGACCCTCAATCTGACGGCCGCAGCGCCCCTTCTGATAGGTTGTCCTGATCACCATGCCAACAGCACTGCCTCTACAGAAACCGCAGCATTGAAATTCAACGGGCACACAGACAATGTGAGCAATGGTTCAGCCAGTTATCGTCTCATTTCAAAAATGGATGCACAAAGCTTCTGGTGGTCATAAGGCCGATCTTGGTTTTCTTTCACCTGCGCAGGTTAAACAAGGTAAAGTCTTGGATGGAGGGTCTGCTGAAGGCCACAGGACGGCCAAAAGTAAAGGTAACAACAAACACTACAAATCAAAACATGACGGACATCATCTGTAGAAATAAATCCTCAGATACAGTTTGTAATTTCTCATCCTTTCTCCATGTTAGACGTTAATAAATTGATTAGGAACAATCAGAAAAGGAGGGCAGAGTTTTTCAAACAGAGAGGTAAAAATCCAGTTTGAAATGTAGCTTTGGTGGCTGGAGCTTGGCTTGGTTAATTGTTTGGCATCAAATGCACATGCTGAGTATGCTGCGATTTTAAGAAGGAATATAAAATTGGATGATGCACCGGGATTAGATGGTGATTAAGGACTTTTACTTTAGGACCACCATGAAAACAGCTGGGTCTTAAAAAGTCTAATATTTTATAATCTGAATTTAAGCCGTAAAGTATTACGTCCTAGGTCTTGAATACATTTAGCTACGTCTTATTTGGTAAAAGTTCATGCAACGCTACTTCCCGTCATACTTTGTGTTTTGTCAGCATGTGCTGTAGTTATTTCTCAATGATACAAATATTAGCACGCTGTAATAAATCTACAAACGAGACCAACGTGCAACTGATAACTCATGAGATTAGGTCTTTAAGCTCGTTGGTCCGAATTGATCTCGGCAGATACCTTCAGTCTCTGCCTGTAGTTTGAGAGAAAACATGGCATTTCCACTTTATCTTCAAATATGGGGAGGTGTAAGAAATTCTAGGATTCTGATACGACTTCATATCAGTTATACTTATCATAGGTCTTAAAAGGCGTTAAATTGAACTTGTTGCAACCTGCACTAACCCTGATTAGTCTAGTGTTTAAACAGTTTTATTCAAAGCAGCCATACACACAACCATAAAAGTAGCATCTCCATGAATTAATGCCCACTTTATTTCTGCATTAAAATGTTGGTACAGTTTAACCGTGCAACCGCAGAGCTGGCAGCACCGATCATGTCTCTAATGTACCGTGTGTTGTTAGCAGGTCACTTTCTTACTGTATGTTCCCATGTTCTGTCTGAATGGGTTTTTACTTTTTAATTGGTTACGTCCTCATTCGTTTGCACAATGACTGGTTTGTGACGCTGCTCTTCGTGGATGTTAATCAATCTGATTGTGTCCTGCTACAATGGCGTCTCTCTTCAGGCTCTGCAGCATTCAGCCCATGGGTTTACTTATGTGGTAAATGTTTTCACTGTATGTGGTGGTGTTGTTTTTTTTACTGTACTCTGAGAGTGTGATTACTCTTTTTATTTATTTTTTTTATTTGCTATAGCATGCTTAACTGTTTGCTTTACTGTTTGGTTTCAGAAGTTGTGTGCAGCATCTTTAGGCTGGGGAGACATTAGCAGACTCATTAACAGGTTTAATCTTAACCACTCATTACCTGTTTGATAGCTCTGATCATATGTTAAACTGATACCTGCACATCAAGGTCAGTACAGGACACAATACATTTATGTTGTACATGTTTGTGTTTTGGTTTACATAGACTTGTAAATATAACAATAATAATATTTTTTATACAGCGCCTTTCAAAACACAATTACAAGGTGTTTCACAAGTTAAAAATGAAAAATTGAAGACGAACAATTGAATACAGTCTCAAAAAACTAAGAAAATATTTGAAACTATTGGAAGATCACACAGCATTGGACCTCGGATACAGAAATAAAAAGTTACTGCTAAGTAAAAACAAGATAAAACAAAACTCATATAAAATGATTAAACTAGTTGGTAAGATCAGGAGAAAGCACACATTTTACAAATGTGTCTTTAAGACGGATTTAAAAGAGGATAAGGAGTTTGCCAGTTTGACTCTGGTTCCTGGTTCAATTCCCGGCTCCTTCAGAGTGCATTGAAATGGCCCTGAGCAAGACACTGAACCCCCCCACCGCTCCTGATACTGTCGTGACTGTGTGAATATCAAAGTTTTTGTGCTGCTCAGAAAGATGCAGCAGAGCATTTGTCAGGGATCAAACTGAAGTGTGATGCAGACATAAAGGAGAACCTCCCATGTGTGACCCAGCTAATGTGTCCCCGGCCTCCGTGTGGTGACTGTGTGACCTCCATTACATTGTTCTCTTGGCTGACATGTTGTTCTCTCACCCAGGAGGTTCAGAATCTGCGATATCTGATGTAAGTTACCGCACCGCTTCATCAAAGCTTCGCTCAAACATACGCTCTGTGTTTGTTCAAAGAGTCTGTGCACTGCTCTGTGATAATGCTGCAGCCCACAGTCTGTCTGCGTATCTCCAGCTCCAGGTGCCGTCCCTCAGCCCCTCCTCATCCAGCTGGTCGTGGGACCGAGAGGAGGATCAACGGCGACAGGAGAAGTGGCAGGAAGAGCAGGAGCGCCTCCTACAGGTTTGAGACTTATTTTCTCCCAGCACAGAATCACAAAAAGGAGTTTATTGCTTTTATTAATCATCATAATCATGTGTCCTCTTTTTTTTGTTTTTCAGGAGCAATACCAGCGGGATCAGGAGAGACTGAAGGCAGAGTGGCGCAGGGCACAACAAGATGCGATGGGGGACTTGTGCAGGAAGTCGGTGGTAATGTTGTGCAGTCCTCCTGAGTCTTTTCTTAGCTGCAGACCATTTTTAAGTTAACACTGCGTTTATAATAAGTAATAATAAGATGTTGCTCTATAAAGTCATCACAGAAAGTGCTTTTCAATGTTTCCCTCAAGTGTAAAGACTAAGACTGTGGCCCCTGGATGATGGGACTTTAATTACCAAAGCCTAAGAGGTTATGTTGCAGTCTACATTTGTCTGTTATTTAGCAGGATTGTGCAAAAACTACTGGGATGGATCCGGGAATATTTTTCACTTTCTTTACATTGTGAAATAGGACGGTTTTCAACATGTCAATTTATTTCCTTGTTTTTTGCAACAACTTTTAATTATCTGTTATGCAAAAACTTTACAACCAATTTTCAATACATTATATGGAGGGGTGGGGAATAACACAAGGAAGAAAGCATTACATTTTTGTGCAGCTCCAGATCAGGGACTGATCCAGGGATTTGTTTTTCTCATAGTTCATGGATTTTGATAAATGTTTTTCAGGGGACTGAAATTTATGAATGCGTGAAATCTGTTTCAGATCCAAAAAGTCTAGATCTAGTGAATTTAAATGTTTTATAAGGGGGACTGCTCGACCTTGGCAGAGCTATGGGGTCTCTGAGTTTTCATCAATATTGAATATCATTGCAATTATATCCTGTTTTTCTTTTAATACAGTTTTAGGAATACTGATGGAGGGTCCCTGGTCAACATTATCCTTCAGGGATTATTATATATTATAAACTATATATTTTTTCCATGTATTTGAAGCAGACCACCTTCCAGATGACCAATGGCGGTGCGGGCCCTGCCAGAACGCAGCTCCATGTGAATGCACCGTCAAACAGAGCTGCAGGAGAAGAGCAGAGCCCTGACGGAGACGAGCGGAAAGAATCGGGACGTCAACCCCAGAGTGATGCACGCGGAGAGCAGAGTGACGCCGTCGCTGAACAAGACTGGTGAATTCACTTTTCTCTGCGCGTTTTAATATCACCAACATGTGTCAGATCTCTTCCATCCTCGCTGAATGTAACAGTTTAATATGTTGTGCAATTTCATTTTACAACACGTTTTTCTGACTGCTCCTAATGTTGTTCACGCTGCACCTCAGGGCTGTGGAATCCTGTGGCTTTGCTCAGCTGTCTACTGCACACAGGTCAGAACAAGATAAGCTCAGTGTGTCTTTGCCTTGAAGCCAACATCAGCATGCAACCAGTTCAGTGTAGACCCTGAAAACCCCCCAAGTCAAATTCTGCAGAATGATGTCTGTGTGTGTCTCTCTTAGGGCGAAGTCTTTGTCTTCCCCGGCCTTAGCTGGCTCCCACAAACAGACACGAGGTTAGTCTGCCCCCTCTGTCATAATGTCTCCCCCTGTTTTGGTGATGGACGGAACTAACCCCTCCGACTTTGACTGGTCCAGGTGATCAGAGGAAAAGAAAAGGACAGTCCCTGTCCAAGAGTGAGCAAGACAGGCAGCAGATTTTGGAGGAGATGAAGAAAAGGACTCAGCTCCTGACCGACAACAGCTGGATACGTCAGCGCAGAAGCAGCTTAAACAAGGAACCAGTCTACGGCATGGTTCCTCTGAAGAGGTGGCTCCTGTTTTTGTATCATACTTTTTTGTATCTAAACTCGATTTCAAATTGCACCTTACCTAGTGGATTCCCTGATGTTTTCTGAATCATGACCCTCTTGCCTGCAGGTACGAGTCTCTGGACGACCTGGACTCTTTGCGTCACTCCCCAGTATCAAGCGGCACATTCGGTTTCCCTCGTCCACACTCCGCTGCAGGTTACTGCGCTCCGAGCAGGAACTGCTCCTCCCGCTACAGCACCGGAGCCATTTTATCCAGGAAATATGTATCCATGGACCCAGCTCATCACGGCAGGTAATTGACTCTCTTGTTCTACATCTTAGCCTCACACACTGTTTACATGCGTAGCAGCCATGGTAATAGAGGCCCTTAGTCTCTGCTTCACCTGTTTCAAGGTGAGAGGTCATGACTGGGTTAAGGTGCAGTTACAGTAGCTCCAATCATTGTGCATAACTACTTTGTTTTTTTTCCTAACTTTGGTTGGTCAGTTAATAAATAAATGGTCTGTACTGGCATCGCCCTTTTCTAGTCATGATGGCCATACACACACACACACACACGCACACGCACACACGCACAGTCATACAGTGCATCTACGGGCAGCACTTTTTCTCTGAGAATAGCACAGCTGTCAGGTGTAATTTGGTCCTCAGTATCTTGCCCAAGGGCACTTTGGGCACGTGGAATGGGGAAGACTGGAGGACTGACTCTACCCCTTGAGCCACAAATTGAATGTGTTCCTCCCTGACCCATTCTGTATCATTCCACGTTTAGTGGTAGTCTCGCTTGCAAACAAACAAACAAATGGACAGGGGTAAAAACTATATTTCCATCATGCCGTCTACACTCTCTCCTCTTTTCTGTCGTGTCTGGCATTTCTCTCGACATCTCCATTCTTCTGATTGGTCTAGAGGAAGAAGACCGCCCACTGCTTTGCTTTGCTTTTAGGCAGTCTTTGTTAAAATGTCACTGTCAGAGAGCCCCACCAGGTTTAATATAAGTATGTTCATTAGCATGTAGATCTAAAAGCTGACTCACCTCTACAACTCCCTGCTCCATATGAGTAACACACACAGCACTCAGAATATGTATACATGACACAGGATTCCCACAGGTCCCTGAAATCCTTGAATGTTTGAGAGAGAAGGAAATCGATGTTTTAAAACATTTCAAATAAACTTTAAACTTGTTTGTTTTTAGTTTGACACTTATTTTCAATTTAAAGTCAGTAAATAAGTAAATGATGATAAGTGTCTCCTCCTCAGTCTCTGCTCTTCCACATAATTCTGTCTCGATATATTGTTTTGCTGTGTTAGAAAAGGCAGGAGGCCACATAATCTGCCTTCACTGTAACCACGCATTGTTTATTCAAAGTATTTGCAAAGCTGCTAGTTCTCATTAAAGAAATCCCTATCGCTGTAAAAGAGATTAATCTCACACTCTGCCCTGTTGGGTCCTTTTATAGGCAGTAGGCATGTTGGGTCCTTGAGATATCCTTGGGTTTGAAGTTTAAGACGGTGTGTGTACCCTGATAATATACCAAAATAAAGTTGAGTGTTGTGTTCAATCTGGTGAAATGATGTTCCCAGATTTGCTGGATTTCTCTTAAATAGATTCTTTTCTCGCTTCCCTCTTCCTCAGTGTGTGGGCTGCCGCCGATATCTCGGAGGAACTGAAACTGGAGTCCAGGTTCGAACCTGAAACTGTAAGCCCCACTGTGAGCTATGACCAAGTCCAGTGTGAGTATCGATCTCCATGATTGACCTCAACATGTCACCCGCCCCTCAGTTTCTGTTCCTTATGGTCGTAACCACTCCAGATTGTTATATTTGTTGCTCAGGTGAAACAGGGTTTCTGCAGGGTCTAATCTAAAGTTCAAGAATCGATCGGAATTGAAAAATTCTTAAATACATTAAAGTATTATGTAATAGATCTTAAATATGTATGAGTATGTCTTAATTATACATTAATAAAAATGTTGGCCGCATGCATAGTTTTTAATGATGCAGATAATAAAATGCTGTAATAAAACCCACCGCTCAGAATTTATCACAGTTTACTGTGGCCGTGAGAGACTATGATACCTACTGTCTCTGCCTGCAGCTTAAGAGATATCGAAGGTTATTAGGCTACTTCACCTTATCTTTAATTACGGTAAAGTGTAAAGTAACTCTGGGATTCTTGATATTCCTTCATCTGACGTATGTGACATAGGTCTTACATTTCATAAAAGGTCTTAAAGTCTTTAATTTTACTCGTTGAAAGCTGCAGAAACCCAAGATTGTATGGCCAATTCCTCGTCTTCAAAAACGGGAATGAATCTCGATCATACACTAAAACTTAATGTGACTGGATTTAATCTCTGTCCACAAAACTTCCAGTCAAGTAAAACTCTGATGTTAATTAACCTTTTAGACCCTGCTGCCTCCTTCATCTGACAGACATGCAGTTCTCCAGATCACAGAGTGAGCAGCCGAATACAAACTGTGGCAGCGCAGTGGGAAATGTCCACACAGCCAAGCCGTGACCTTTTGTCTCCTACAGTAACTGTTGGTGAACCTAAAAACTCTGCGACGTCTGTGATATAAGATCTTGACATTCTGTGGATCCACAAGCAAAGATTCTTAATCGTTGCTTTTTAATCAAATGTGCTACTTCCTGTCTCTTTTCATGCTAATTTATTTCCCAGAAAATGTAGATTAATATATGAAATAAAGTAGTAAAGACATTTATTATTCTTGTAATTAGTGTTTGGTTAATGCTTTTATTGTAGTGTTAGTGATGCTGTTCATTAAATCTTTGTGCTGTCTTGGATCTGAGCCCATTAGTGTGTTAAATACAGATATTTCTTGTTGATGTAACCATGTACGGTGGCACATTCTAAACACTGTTCTGTTGAAATCTCACCATGTGCACTTTGGGATGAATAAATCATTGGTTTGCATATAACATGTATTTCTCACATGAAAATGGGCGTCTTAACTGAAATTTTTTTTGTGAATAAAGTGCACTGAACATTATCAGCAAATGCTTTGATTTGTTATTCATTAATGTGCCACATGATGGCATCATTGGTCTCATAGAGAAACAGACATCTCATTGATGGCAATAGGAAGGCAACACTCATGCAGACTTAACATTTTCAAAATGTTGTTGACTTGTTGAAGCACAATTTGACTTCTGTATGGTCTCGTGCACTGCTCACATTTTATTATATTGAAACTAAAACACTGGTACTTGTCATTGTTAAACTAATGACTAGCTGACTGCAATGTTATCCAAAGGGATCATTTACTAAACAAATAAGAATTAACAGCAGCTATCAGATTACATGTGTTTTTATGCTGTCGAAAGAAACTGAGTTGAGGGTAAACACTTTTTATTTAAATGCTCTGATATACGAAGGACTATAACCTTTACCTAATCTTCCAATGTTTAACATATTGCATAAACATTGCATTTGTTTAACAAGTCTTAGAAATACATTGGACTCAGTTCTGTGCTTGTTTGTTCTTTGCATTAAAGTATATTGATAAGGTTATATTGATATGAACACAATCATATTGACGTGATTCGTTATTAAAATCAATCAAATTGAAAGAAAATGCATACAAATTTATTCTGCTGTTAACCATTTATCCGTGTAACCAAACGGCACCAATGAAACGTCTTGTTCAGATACTACGACTATACATTACTTATTATAAACTAGTCTCCTTCCCCTTTCTTTCACCCGACACTACTATATAAAGGGTTTGGTCAAACAAAGTCTTTTATCATGAAATGAAACATTCCCATAAATGTTAGCATGTCAAACACGATATATAGAGACACTATCGTCTATGGTATTTCTTGTGAACACAGTCCAGGTCTGACTGCTGTAAAGTCAACTCTGGTATCAGTTACTAATGGACTCCAGTTTCACTTTTTATAAACCGCTGAAGTGAGGCGCTGCAAGACATTTGAAGTACGAAGTTTTTGTTTGAGTGAACGGACCCGCTGCAGGAAATGGATGACACAAGACAAGAGTGACAAAAGGGAAGAGAGAGGTTTTGTGTCCTCAGACCTTTTTTAATTGAGGAAGTGACATTTTATAAAATGGTGGATTCAGGCTCTGCTCCAAAACTAAGGAAGAGTTTGTGGTTGTGGCGCAAAAATAGTTCTCTTGAAATGTGGTTATATAAAAGTTATAGGCGAGTTGTGTTTGATTAAATGAGGTTACTTTCCATAAATGTTATCCGTGTGTGAGGAAATGGAAGTGGGGCAGCACAAAAGCAGCATTTCATCCATTTGAGGAAGTTGTGTAGAAATGCAAATCTTATTCCCAAAGCTTGCACAAACTCAACCGTCACCCCTGTCTGACATTTATGAACGCTCAGGTTTTGTTTAATGCCACTTTTCTGCAGATGAGTGGCAAATATCTACGGTGTTATCCCGGTCAATGTAGCAGTGTCTACAAGGTTCTTCCCTTGGAGAGTTCCTTTTATTGACTGAGAGAACCGAGCTCTCTGTGCACCGTAGAAGTCAAACTGA
This sequence comes from Hippoglossus stenolepis, assembly GCF_022539355.2. Taxonomy (NCBI): domain Eukaryota; kingdom Metazoa; phylum Chordata; class Actinopteri; order Pleuronectiformes; family Pleuronectidae; genus Hippoglossus; species Hippoglossus stenolepis. The sequence continues at coordinate 11,067,572 of NC_061483.1, forward strand.
GATGTTAAACTGAGGTCGTCGAGCACTCGGCCTGATGGATGGAAATGTTTTTTTCTTCTGCTTTACTGTGACCTGATCTTTTTGGAGGAGGGAAGTCAGTCCCCCACAGACTTGAGTATGGCCATTTTTCAGTTCTCTGACATGCTCCATATGTTTGGGATGACTCTCGTGACTCCGGCCTGACCCAGTTAGATATCACTGTCCCAGTAAGCCCGGAAACAACAGAGGGGGTCAGAACAGGCAGGCTTGACTTGTAGGAACATCATATTAAGTGAGAGAGTTAAAAGATTAACTAGGCCGACTGAGTGGATGGTGTTTACAGAACGGTGGTTTCAACTATTCCTCTCAACTTAATAGTTAATAATTAATTAAAAGTTAAACTCTTGTAGTTGAAAATGTGAGCTTTTTCCTGAATGATCGAATCCAGACTTCAGTAGAGCAGACCCATCTCTTTGTTTGATTTCTTCGGAGATTAAATGCTCTTTTGCCGTTTCTGGATCCTATCATAGAAATGAGCACAACCTTACCTGCAGGGCTTAATGAAAAGTGGCACAAAGGCCTCACTGTAATCTCAACGCATGCTAAAAACCAACTGGACCAGAAAGAATAATGCAGAAGTGAGTTTTTAAATTCTAACTGACAAGTGAGCATGGAACAACGTAACCATGAAATGCACGATGGGGCAGATCTGTGTTGATAGTCACCAGGACATTTTATATAAGCTACTGTTACTGTTTTCCTTGTTTGAGGCATAATTGCAGAGCAGCTGAGTGGAAAATCATGACCCAGGACAAAACTTTTGAAGCCTCCAGTGCCTCCTTTGGATGTCAGAAAAACAACCTCAGATACTATGCAAAATAGTTTTTTTTCCAGAGAGAAGCCCTCAAATATATTTATTACTCTTTGAAAACTGCTTTCAGCTTCAGGGAAAGAAGTTTTCCATTCAAAACCTTCCCCACAAATTTTTTTATGTTTGGTTGACCAAAAATGTTATGTTGGTTAAAAGTCCCCCCACATCCACAGTCAGGCATCCACTATAAATTTAGATTTTCTTTTAAAAAAAAAACTAAAGAGAGAAACTTCCGCTTGGTGGTTTTCTTGTATGACTCTGTGTCTTTGTGGAGATTACATCACAAAAGCTGCAGAGAACACTGTGTTTATTCAGTCCGATGAGGAAGCGCGATGACATCAGGAAATGGTTGCAAATGTGGATTTAACCCCTTTGTCTACCTGTCACTCATCAGCGACCATTTCACCACCACCCCTGTGTGTCTGGACCACGGAGAGAGCAGCGACGTCACTGTCTGTAACATTGTCCAGAGCCTCAACAGACAGACAGGCTGGAAGACCTGGAATCTGTTTTTAAATCCTCACTTCAGCTGTGATCATGACTAAATATGATGTTGGAGCTAGAGCGCGTGCAGAGGTTAAACAAGGTGAACGCTTAAGAGGGAAAGTTATGATGCTAATATATACAATCATGCCTCAACAATTTTTCATGCACAGCATCTTAACATTTCATAACTGCTCCCTGCGCCAAAATGTCTTGATCGCCACCTGGTGGCTGGCTGCAGTATAGGTCACAAGCCCAGCCTCCTCCATGTTAACAGATGTGACGTGGACCAAACTTAAAAATCAGCATACATGTCATTTAAGGTAGTTAATATCAGACTTATTTGTGTTCAAGTGCCCTTGTTACTGATCATGTTTTGTTTTTAGTTACTTATTTTATGCTATAAAGTAAGCATAGTAGTGCAAACTGGCCCAGCGTGATCTACTAATGTTTATCTGGTATAAATGTTAAGCATTTACTTATTGCACAAAATACAAAGTGCAGCCGAAGCGGATGGGAACATATTAGTTTTGCAAGCATTTGGTCAAATATGAATTTTGTCCTGATGGTGCTGGATAAAAAGTCACAGGATCACCAAAGTTATTACTATTCAGCACGGCAAGGACCTGAGTGTCCTGTGGAAATCCAGCAGTCAATAATTGTTGGGTCATTTCACTCAAAACCTACAAATGTAAACCTGTTGATGGTACAGGAGAAGTGCGTATGATGACCAAAGTCATCATGGTTAGTTCTATGTGGATGTCATAGTAAATGGTAAACCACGGGCACTGACCAGAAAGTGCAGTTGCTACGCTGCTTTTTGCATGTGGCATAAAGAGGAACTGTCTAGAAATGAATAACCACAGAAGCTGCAAAGGCAAATGAAGGTGAATTCCTCATGTTTCGTCTCTGTTTTGTTGGAACATGTCGCACCAAGTACAGATATGATCTCAATATATATGAGTTAGTGTTGCAGCTTAAATGATTGCAGCCCTGAGAATGATAAGAAGGTTCAGTGCTGTACTTTGAATCAGCCTCCTCCATGTCTTGCCCTTTCAGACAGACCTGACAGGGAGGGAGGAGGCGGTTGCACTTCTTGTGAAAGGAAGCCCGGTGCAGCCCCAGCAGGGGGGGAGGATGCTCCCTCTCTTCCTCTGTGTTCCCTGCAGCTGATTGATGCTGGCAGCCTTTTACCTTTTAGTTTACCGGCACAGTGCAAGGCTCAGCTTTGTCACTGGGAGCTGCACCAATATCCGGTCTGCTGCTGGGAGCTGAGAGCAGCTCAGCGGAGTCTGGCGACATTTACACCCTCCCTCTGCCCGGCACAGCAACACAGAGCAGACAGGGAGAAAGAGCTTTATGGTCAGAGGCACTGAGGCTGAGCCCTTGGAGGAGACAGTTAACATGGCCACTGGAGGATCACAGATTTTAATCTCTGTCTCTCTGTCTCAGAAAACTCCTGGGTTTTTTCAAACACCTTTTGCCTGATGGCAGAAGAGAAGCCATTTCCAAGTCATATTTTTTAAATTGATTACCTTTTTCAGAAGCAAACAAAGTTGCCTGAAACATCAAAACCAATAATGACAATCAGTTTTAAGCAACTCTAACGTATTCTATAATTTCAAGCAGGCCAACTAGCTGAAGTTTAACCCATGATTTACCAAAGTCCTTGTTAAGGAAAAGCCTTAAAGGGGACATAGCATGCCCATTTTACCACAAGTTGATATGGTTCCTTGGGGTCTTAATGAAATGTCTGTAACATACTTTGGTCAAAATACCACAAGGATCATATAAAACAGCACCCTTTTTACCCTGTATAAAACAGCCCTCCACAGAGTGACCTGTTTTGAGTGCCTGTTCCTTTAAATGCTAATGAGCCAGCTCCCCCCCCCCCATGATTTTAAACGATATAAATTACATATTTTATATGATATAAATTATCAAATATGCATCCCATACTTTGTATTCCCCTTCTGTTGTCCTGGAGTTTTAATTTTCCCAATCACATAATTAAATGTCCCCCTCTGCCCATCCACTACAAGCACACAAGCAGACAGACAGAGAGAGAAGAGAGGTGGGGGCTATGAAGACTATCATTTACCCCCGAACCCCGACATTCAACGGGTACAACAACAAGCGGAGAAAGCAGAATCGCGGGCTGACCTTATATATACAGTCTATGGGGCTGACCAGCGGAGAAATGCTCGTCCCGTGTGAACAGCCAGGCGGCTGCGTGCTGGAGAACGGCGCTGCGCTGCCTCGCAGCGGCGCTTCCGCGTCCGGTGTACCCCGGCGTAACTACTGTAACCCGGCGTAACTACTGTAACCCGGCGTAACTACTGTACCCCGGCGTAACTACTGTAACCCGGCGTACAGTAGAGCTGAACACTGCGGAAGTCTTCCACACAGCTGGCAGTGTGGAAGACCGCTGCCAGGCAGCGCAGCGCCGTTCTCAAGCCGCGCAGCCGCCTGGCTGTTCACACGGGACGAGCATTTCTCCGCGCTGGTCAGCCCCATAGACTGTACATATAAGGTCAGCCCGCGATTCTGCTTTCTCCGCTTGTTGTTGTACCCGTTGAATGTCGGGGTTCGGGGGTTACAGTAGCGCTGAACACTGCGGAAGTCTTCCACACTGTTGGCTGTGGCGCTGACACAAATTCCAGCTCACGCACGGGAGAGCGAGCGGTCGCTCCCGAGCAGCTGCTGCAGCCTCCCAGTCCCAACGATCCAGACAAATGCCACATGTGAGTGAATCGCGAGCTGACCAGCGGAGAAATGCTCGTCCCGTGTGAACAGCCCGGCTGCGTGCTTGGGAACGGCGCTGCGCTGCCTCGCAGCCTCCGGTGTAAACCCGGAAGTAACGAGTGTGGGGGGACGGGGGGGGGGGGGCCAAGACCATGTAGGGAGACTTCCAGTTCCTTGTTACGACACAATACCCAGGAAGCGCAATCGAGTCGCTCAAGCATGACGTTTCTGACTTAGAGGAACTATAACAAAACGCGCGAGTGTTTTTTCCCCAGAGTTTTTGGGTTGGTAGACATGCCAGATACCCACATTAACCTGTAGAAGCACTAACAAAGTGGAATTTGCATGCTATGTCCCCTTTAAATCGTAGAAATTAAGGAATCCAAATGAAAAACACGAACAAAATATGACAGTGTTGGCATACTTCCAGATTTTTGTTAATTTTTGCACCAAATATACACTTATTTCTAAAATCATATATTGGATCAGATTTGTTTTTCCCATCGCTTGCACACAGCTGCGTGAAAACATGAAAGAATCCTGATTCTCTGAGAATACGTGACTTTCATGCAGCTGCAAGTTGTGAGACATGAGGTTATGTGAGGATTTGTATTTTATTACTTGAAGGTTTTGTCTGGCGATGTGATTTTTAAAAAATGGTATTTTGTTTGCATTGCTCCACAGCAACAAGACAGAACAAAGACCTGCCTGTACGTCTTGTCTTATTGCTAGAACTTCTTTTGACAAGATGAAACAGGCTTATGTCAGGCCCCCCTCAACACTGCAAAGCAAAGTTCTGACTAGAATTTATTATTGCTTTCATTTCCTGTATCGTACCATTTTTCTGGTGCAGTGATTTAATTTCCTCTTGGACTTGGACTCTCACACACACAGACACACACACGAATAATAATAAAAAAAAACATTAACCCCAAAGTTCGCTATCTGCTTATCTAGTAATTGAAGAGGAAATCAGGTAAAATACAGCTGCAATCCATCATGACAATAACAAAACTGTCAGACTGTAAAACTGAATCATGCTGCTGAAAATGATCAGCGTCACATTGCTACGGATCAGTGTGTCACAACTCGAGTGCATAGCTACGCCTTCAAATGATGGAGGGTGGCTTTAAAGCGCGTTTTAGTGGCTTGGCCAGTCGACTGCTCCGGGGAAGGACTTCTGAAAGAGGATGTTTGTTTTTCTTGTGAAGTGCTTTAGAACTTTGTAGAAAGGGAAAAGGTCAGTAATACATCATATGCACGGCGATGAGACACAAACACACATTTCATTTTTACTCGAGCGCAATCCCGAGGGCTGTTTATGATTCGAGGGATGTATGGACCCTTGGTGGTTTCACTGCTTGGTAACACAAGCGTTTCACTGCACGGGCCAATTATATTTGCGGACGGTCAGCAAACAGTCTGCAGTGATGTAACCTTCGTGTTGGTCTGTTACAAATATGTGTACTTTACATTTGCTGTAAAGCATGTGGGGGGGTTATTCAAACTGTGAAGTGTTCACTCTCATACCAAGATAACTGAGGAGATTAAAGAGCTGTGAAGAAGCTGCAGAACAAATCTGGTGAAATATAGTGACACAGCGGTTCAGTGGTTAGCGCTGTCGCCTCACAGCAAGAATGTTCCCTGTGCAAACCTGGTCCCGGATCTATCAGTATAGTTCAAATTTCAAAAAGGGGTTTACAAAAACAACTGAAACAACTGGTTCTGGTTCCTGGTTGGGCCGAGGCTTTTGAGTTTGAATTAAATGTTTCCATCTTTCACCCATAGTCCAGAGACATGCGAATTGGGGTTAGGTCAACTGGAGGCTCTAAATTAACCATAGGTGTGAATGTGAGGGTGAAAGGTTGTTTGTCTCTGTATGTTGGCCCAGTGATATCCTGTCTCACGCCCTATATGTCAGCTGGGATTGGCTCCAGCTCTCCCAGCGACCCTCAATGATGATGAGCAGTCGAGATCGGATGGATGAACCAGGAAACTTAGATATTTCAAGGTACATTCATAGTTTTAGACTACAAATATTTGGTAGTTTTCTTCAATGATCATTGATTTAAACAAATATTTCATCATTTAAGAGAATGAGGAACACATATTTGTGTTCCTGCTTCTTGTCTGTGGTTAGATGAGAAGACTTGATACCACTCTCTTGTCTGTATGTAGCCTCACCAGTGGATAGTTACCAACACACTATTCCTCATTTGTTTGTTAGATACTGAAGTCTAAAAAACAAGTTGTGGGTGTATTTGTATCGTTGAGTTTTTAAAGAGCTGTTGGGCCATTTACGTTATACTGAGATTTGGCTTTAGGCAAGACAATCCCTTTTGTTTTAGCCTTTCTGCAAAGCTAAGCTAACTGGCAGAAATATATGGCGGTGGAATTTATCATCTGATCTAACTCTGAGCAAGAGAGTCCAATAAGCACATTTCAAAATGTCAGACAACTGATTAATAGGCTCATTTATTATGTATTCTTAATATAATAAATGCATTAATTTTCTGCAGGCAAATGGACTGTGTTCACATGCATGAATAAGATATATCTACTCTGCAAATGAAGATATCATTGGATTGTTTCATGTTGTACATTGTGAAATATTTTGCTGTTGACGTGCTGGTTGGCTATTAACAACATGGGCTCTAATGGCTGCAGTATATATGTTGCAGAGCCGAATACTTTAACCTCTTTCACCCCTCTGAAAAAGTCCTGTGGGAAAATAATATCCTCACTTCTTTCTCTGACCTATAGTGGCCTTTTTTTATTGTTAAATCCTTGTGAAGAGTTAATTTTCAAGTGGGAGAAAGTTTTTAAACCACAGAAAAGTCTCAGAGGGTTTCCTCGCTTTTCATGCTGGTGCTTCACAACAGAACTTAAGTACTTGGGGGATCCTGCAGGATACGGAGCGGATAAATGCAAATGCAGCGCCGCCGTCATTACTCACTGTGAAGCAGCTCCACGGTAAACGGGACGATTTAGACGACATGGAGATGAGGGGAGAATATTCTAACATTTAACTGTTCATCCTGTTTTTATTTTCTGCCCTCACGCCTGATCTGAACAAAGAGAAACACAGCTTGAATCAATTATTCATGTGTTGTTCTCTCTGTAATCAGTGTGATATACTTTATCTATAACAGAGGAGAGGGCGATAAAATTAAATAAAAATTAAATAAACAGCATTAAAGACATGGAGGTCACAGTAAGACTGTGAGAGAAAGTGTGAAAGATTTAGCACGTGGAGGCTGATATGAAGAAAGTCTGTGTTATCTCCCACTCTGCAAATTGGTTAATTTGGCTCTTTTTATCTGTCTCCCTGCTGCGCTCTGTGTGTTACTGTGTGTGTGTGTGTGTGTGCACATTTTTAGCATTTGGCTGACGGAGTGTTCGTACAGAAAAAAAGAAGCAAACATCCAAGTGAAATGTGTTTTGGGAGGTGTTTTATCACTGAGGACACACACCACACACACGCACACACACGCACACACCACACGCACACACACAACAAGGCCTGTATTGGAAATAGCTGCCTGGCAGAGAAACTCATCATCACCTCAGAGGAACATAAAAAGGACATTCAAATTTAATTAGGTGTTTAATGCGTCTTTTCAGCAACAATTGTTCCCTTCATCTCATGCGGTCTCGGTCTAATGTAGATGATGGAAGCTACTGGAGGGCACCTTCGCCTCAGCTTTCTCACAATAAGATGCAAAGTAAAATGTATGATCGAGGGCCGAGAGTCAGTCGTCGGGTTTCGGGTTAAGTACAATGTCCTGTTTCTGGAGATCACACTGGAGGAAGAGTTGCGGCCGATCCTTCCTTTTTCCTGTCCAGATGGCAGCTTCAGCTGACAGCAGATACCGGGTCTCTTGTGTAGACATGTCTATCTTTGAAGCTCATGAAGCTCCTTGGTAGCAGAGGGGTGCGTGGGAGGTTGGGTTCTCGGAGGAGTGTGAACACATTCACGTGTATGCATCCATATTCATGCATCTCCATGTGGCTACAGTGGAAAGTTAGGAAACAAATCAACTCTAATGTATTTTACAGAACCAGCTGAAGTGTTCTTGGACAGCGAACAAATAACTGATTCATTCTGCTGTTTTTTCTTCTTCACGCATTTCTATTCAAGTTCACACAGCCCACACAAATACTCTTTTGTGTTAAACCTTATCCTGGGACATTTTGGATGTGTGCCCCAGAATCCCACAAGGGAACAGACATTTGATTACTGTACTTGTCAGCCAGAGAGGAACCCCCACCCCTCCTCCTTCTTAGCATCCTGCCCAGGAGAGATAACAGAGCTCTTCTGTTGCAGCGAAGGACACTGTTCTGCTTTTGGCCACAGTTTGTCTGCATTTATTTTAATTTTAGCTCAAACTGGTTAAGACCTCTGTTTAAATAAAGAAGTTGTTCTCTTGAAACAGTGGCATACATATAACTTTAACTAATCATTACTTTGTATGATAAACAAAGTAATGATGAACCTAAACTCGACTGCACAGACTTACTTTTGAATTAAGACAACTTGTCTCCTTTCTGTATGACTTTAGTGTGATGATGGATGCTATAGCCTTTACTAGAAAACATCTGACTTGGGGTCAGATTACGTCCGATATCACGTAGCTGTTGTGTTAAGTTTATGCAGCTCCTCCGCGAGACAGTTATAACATCATCTCTTTTTGTTGGCATTATATCCTGTACTTAGGTCATTTGGTAGATACATCATATCATAGGGGTAAGATTTCATTGCTAATACGTGCACACCAATAAAAGTATCCTCGAGTGCGGTCAAGTCCGTCTGATGCATGAAGTGGTCGTGTAAACATCTGAAATATCTTGATTTAAAATCATTGAGCCACTTGTGACCTGAGAGGAAAATGTCATTCTTATGCTAACTTGTGAGAAAAGAAGCGTCAGTGTATTTGGAAAAGACATAAATCTTAAAAAGTGGAACTGAACTCAAGGCAACAGTGAGGTGGAAAGTGTTACACATGTCACACTTTATTTATTGTAGCTTTGTATTTTTAAGAGAAAAAAAGAAATGACAACAGCGCATAGATGACAACATAACACTGTGACGAGGTCCCATTGTGTAATCTTAAAAGCGGTGATGATGTGAGGTCGATATTCAAGTGAAGCAAAAAAATATATAAAAATATATCATTGTACTGTCTTTCTTATCCATCAGCTCCTAAAAAGGAAAGACTTGAACGTTATGAGGAGGATCGAAGGAGTTGCAGGTCGAAATCCAAGCTATTTACCGAACATGCGTGTCCTGGATAATGTGCTCAGAACATGTGCAGCCTCACAATAACGTGACAATGTACACAGAGCTCAGTGAGGATCAGCAGAAACCAGCACCGTACATTTCTTACACCTCCAGTAAACACTCTAACTTTACTTCTACTTGGAAGAAAGCAGTGTTTGTGAAAGCCGCGATATGAGGCCATTAACATTATGATCCAGTGACAAAGACGTCATGTTTTTATTCTCACTACTTTGTGAGATTTGTATTTGAATTTTGGAAAATGTCTTTTTGTAGACAAGAAGAGAAAATGGCAGAAAAGTGAAGTCTGGCTGTAACGTGATGCCACAGTACACTGAAAAAAAACCTAATTGTTTTATCAACTCAAAAATATTACTTAAATTGGTAACACAAAGTTTTCTCAACTAAAAATGAATTTATTGTGTTTGTATAACTTTTTAACTTTACTTTAAACAAACTTAGTTTATTTGTGTGTTACCATAGAAGTATGTTCTTAAGTTGGGAAACTTTTCTTCTCAGTGTACAGAGCAGATCAGAAGAGGCTGAATCTGTGGTTTTCATGTTAAATCTACTGTTGATGGTAGATGACACTGGTTTATAATCCTTTGCTTCGGGTCCGTTCACCGGCTGAAAACATATTCGGTGTAGCTGGTCCACAGTTTGTCATCCCCCTGGTCGTTGCCGCCATAGGAGCAGGTCCCGGTGGAGTTGCAGGCCACCATGTGGAAGCCAACCTCGGCCAGCCGGTCGAACGCCTGCTCCAGAAAGTTGTACTTGAGGTAGTACCTGGAGGTGTATCTGTCCGGGGGTCGGTCCGGGTCCCGGCTCTCGTTCAGGGTCTCTCCGAACACCTCTTTGGCCAGAGAGATCTTACTGCACACGGTTATCCTGGCCACCCTGCGGAACTTGGTGTCCGCCTGGATATCTCTACCGATGGTGTAGCTGCCTCTGTACCCCACGGTGATGTATCCGGAGTCGGCCCCGGGGGAGCGCGGCGTCCTGTCGGAGGAGGAGGTGACCGGGCTGCTGAGCTCAGCCTCCTCCGGCTCCCCGCTGTCCTCCGTGTACGAGCCGTCCTTACCGGGCGCCAGGAGCCGCGACAGCTCCGCCAGCTGGAAGAAGTCCGCCTCCTTCTGCAGCCGCCTCCGCTCCTTGAAAAACTCGGGCAGGGAGAGCTCCGAGTCCCGCAAGTAATCCAAGATGTACCGGAAGAGAAAGCCGTCCCGGTCGATGAAGAAGCGGCCCTTGCTGTCTTTGGGCAGCTCGCCCGGGGAGCTGTGGGTGAACTTGGCCCAGAGCAGAGAGTCGGGCGCCGAGGTGAGGGTCTCCAGCCGGGTCACGTACACCTGCCCGCCCACGTTCAGCTCCACTATCTCCGGGAAAGTTGAAGTTTGGCTGCCGGTCTCTGCCATTATCTCTCTCGGGCTTGTTACTGTTTAATCCCGGCGGTGTGTCTGTAGGCTCCCTAACGAGGACGCACAGTTGGGGAGGTTCCTCGTCACGGTGCTGTCATGTTTATACGGTCCAGGCTGAGTGGGAGGAGGAGAAGGACGGACTACACCGAGTTTAACTGTTCACTGGAAACCTCTACTTCAGACTTTACAAACCTGTAGGATACGGAAGATCATTTTAGACATGATTTAAATTATAAGTCAAAGAGATTTAAAAGAGCCAAACATTTTATATAAAATATATATATGCATTTATTACACTGTAAGGAACATTTGGGAGTGTTCAGGTCATGTTGAGGGGAAACAAATCATAACGTCGTAATATTACAAAAATAAAGTTGGAATTTTATGAGAATATTCATAAGAAAGTCATAATCTTACAAGAATGAGGTTGCACTTTAATGAGAAAAAAGTTAATAATCATAAAAAATTACAACCTTTTCTCGTAAAATTACAACTTTTTTACTTTAAAAAGTCAATCGTAAAAACTATAAACTTTTTCTCGTAAAAACTTATTCTTGTAATATTACGACTTCATTCTCAAAATCGTAGATTAAGTGGCCATAGTACTCTGTCGTGATAATAAGTCCACAATTAAAGTTAAAAAGCCAATTTAGAATGTACAATTTCGGACATTGAACCGAACCAGACAGGGCACAGTTTGTAGCCAAGGTTTGGCCGAACCGTAGATGTATTTTAATTTTATTCAGTGGCCGCTAGTGGTATTGCAGCAAATAATCCCCATGCAGCTACATAATTGTCAAACAGAAGCTACGTTAAGCCACTGGGTTTTAATTCTTGTAACACTTTTGCAAAGCTCAGAAAGTCCTTTATGTCTCAATGACAGTGTCAGTTTACGAGCACCCTGCCGGCAGTCATGTTGTGTCTCCGGTACAAAGCTCCTTGCAAGGTTAAAGCCGTACGTAATGTTGTACCATGTGCTACAATTAGAAGATTTTGTGGTTTTACTTTGCATTTATTCGTCACTTGTTACCTTTTGTGCTTGTTTTTCTTATGCGTTATTCGTGTGTTGATATGCGCATAATCAAGTGTTGCTAACATGGTTGATGGCCTTAGTTTTATTTCAGAACTCAGACAGTTAAGCTGCATGGTCAGAGTTAAGGGGGAAAGGGTCCGTGACATTATTGGCCCCTGGAGCAATTCTTTTTCAAATTCTGATTCACCAGTGATCCCTCAGTTTACTGCCGAGAGGTAATGTGTTGGCCAGGGGTCTCAGCATGTTCACCCCTGCACTAAAATAAGAATGACGTACCTTTAAAGGAAAGATAAAGTCGGTCTGACTGATCTGTGCTGTCTCCAAAATCGTAAAGAGGCCTCACTCCTCCTCAGACACAATAAGTCTCAACCCAGGATCGATTTCAGCTTAACACCAAACAGCTCTGGGAACTGGTCTTGAATTGCAGCAGGGGCCGAATTCATATTTCACCACACACACCACTGACATTACTGCTCATCGCAGCAGAGGATGTCAAATTGTTGTGTTATCTCAGATGTTGAATTTAGCTTGATTCACAAAGAGCGTCAGATGTTCATAAGAGCGACTCGTGATTAGGATCCATCTGTATCCATCTGCTCCCAAACAAACTAGCTTTCAGAGAACATAAACATTTAGTAACTCAGCTGCAGCGCACAAAAAAAATGGAGCGTAATGATACAGGAAGTAATCAACACCAGTCAGAATGGTGTCGCAGTGAAATTGCTGTTGATACAGTTGTACAATAAACAGGATTATGTTTGTGCTGATTCAAGGGCACGATACAATGTGCTTTGATGAAGTGAAAGTCATTTATAACATCTGGATATTTGTAAAAAACTATATATCTGTATTCAAATGAGCTCAAACGAGGCAGAAGTTATAGTTGATTACAGAAAAAACAAAAAAACATTTTAGTTTCCACTGTGATGACGTGCCAATAAATACTGATGAATAAATAAAAGCAATAAAGACACTTCTCTGCTTTGTGGAGTTAAGGCTGTTCATGAAAATTATAATGTGTCTGATTCAGTGAAAAGACCAGGTACAGAAGATACAGTTGGAAGACATTTAATAATCCAGATCTTATTGTCAAAAAAAAAATCATGATTCATGGTGGTAATAACATCATGTCCACTTTTCGCAAATGAAAGCACACAAACTTGTTTCCTTATTCCTTGTTCCTCTTATATGTTTCACCCAGTTTTTCCCCAATGAAGACTTTTAAATCATTGTATTAGAGCGACCTCTAGTGGACAGTAAGTGAAGAAGCAGGTTGTATTCCTAATGTATTTCTTAACAGAGATTTTTAATGTAGTACTAAACCTACTGTACTAAATTATGTTCAACTTTTCTCAAGCTTAAAGACAACCGGTAGTTTTCTTTTTTAAGCATCTGTTGTTATTTTGTTATTACATGTTTTATAAAGCACTTTGAGCTGCATTTTACTCATTTAGAAGTGCTACCAAATTAATTTTATTATTATTATTGCTATTATTATTATTGTTATTTGTTTCCATTAGTTAAAAACTGAACAAAATGCTCTCTTGTTTTGCTGTAAAGAAATGAATTGTGACATCTCTGTCTCCTTCTTTCTGTCTGCACATACAGTAACACCAGCGTTGTCGTCCTCTCTGTGTCATGTCTGTGTCATTGCCGTTAAGGTCACCATCTTTCTCACAGTCTGGCGGGCGATAATTGGACAGAGGAAGTTGTAAAGTTTAGCTCTCCAACCATCTCCTCCAGAGAATGAAGGCTACTAGAAGAATTTCTGGCATCTCATTTACTGATCAAGTGTAAAAAGGTTTTTGTGTCATTGTCTAGGACAGTCGTCCCTCCTAAGACCCCTCCCTCCAATGTTGTTTTTACAGTTACTTCACGTTTCTAATTAGTGTTGTTGACCCTCACAGAAGACAATCAAGAGTTCAGGCCTTTTATATGTTTTGGTTGTTCAGGGAGAGACAGAAAATAAATGTGTTGGTGCTGCTTATCTTCATAAAAAGCAAGTTCTGTGTAAAGACGTTGTGATTTACTCTTTATCTCATATGTTCCATGTTGCAATAAGTGACAACTTAGCGAGACTCAAACAGATGAAGGGCCACAAGTTCAGTTGAGGTAAGTTCAGTTGAAAGGAGGAAAACTAACCAGAACCCAAGTTTGTATTTAGATACAGTTTTAAGATCAGCAACAGTAAATGCCCAGACAAATTTTTAATAACCTGTATTTTTTCCAATCCCCTGCAAAGCAATTTGAATTGCATTTGATGACTTTGAAATCTGCTATTTGAATAAAGTTTAATCGATATGTTGAGGTTACTTATTTTCAGTGCGTCTGCTCCACCTAGTGGTCACAAGACAGAGAGAAAGAGATATACAAATGACGTTTACTCAGTGTCCCTTTGGATCTGGACAAAAAAAAAACTGACTTGAATTGATCTAGGTTTATAAAAAAATATAGAAACTAGGGCTACGTTGTAGCACTAACGGGCCCGAGCACAGGCATTTTGAAGCCTGTTGCGGTTAGTGGAGAGAGCGATCAATAGGGCATCCCACCGTTCGGTGCTCGGGCCCTAATTAGTTGCTTTTAATTGATAAGTGGTTTTATATCATTATAGACAGTAAGATAGATGAAATATTGCTGCCAATTCAGATGTAAAGTAAACCCTCTATAATTACGATAATTGCTCCTATATATATGTTGATATGTATGTATATATGTGCTTTTTTCAAAGTTATAGATCGTGTGTGTGTGTTTTTGTGTTATAGATTCTGTCAGTACATTTCCATAGATATGTTCCCTGCACTAATAGTTTGTTTTAATGGTGTAGTTCATTTGTGCATCGCTCCAGAGAACGAAGTTGCCCTGTGAACTTCAGGAAGCCATAATGAAATGGGAGAAGTTAAAGCCTCCGGAGTCAGATGATCCGATGTGCTGCTGCGAGTGTGATATCTACCAGTACGGATGCTGCTGTGACTGTGAAGATCTGGACGAGGCCTTTAACAGGTTAGAAGAAGTATGACCTTTGATGAGACACAAAAGGGTCACAAGTGATTTACAGACATCAAATCCAATTTAGATGCAATTCTCAATATCATATTTTAGCCATAATTGTTCCAAAAGTAACTAAAAAGTAACTAAAAGTACAAAAGTTACTAAAAAGTAACTAAAAGTACGAAAGTAACTAAAAAGTAACTAAAAGTACGAAAGTAACTAAAAGTACAAAAGTTACTAAAAAGTAACTAAAAGTACGAAAGTAACTAAAAAGTAACTAAAAGTACGAAAGTAACTAAAAGTAACGAAAGGAACGAAAAGGAACGAAAGTAACGAAAAGTAACTAAAAGTACGAAAGTAACGAAAAGTAACTAAAAGTAACAAAGTAACGAAAAGTAACGAAAAGTTACAAAGTAACTAAAAGTAACGAAAAGTTACAAAGTAACGACAAGTAACGAAAAGTAACTAACAGTAACGAAAAGTTACAAAGTAACGAAAAGTAACGAAAAGTAACTAAAAGTAACGAAAGTAACGAAAAGTAACTAAAGTAACTAAAAGTAACGAAAAGTTATGAAAGTAACGTAGAACGTAACGTAGGTGGCGCTATGACCCTGAACTAATATTAATATATGGATGTGTTCAGGTCAGGATTGTGATCATAGGTCAGTAGTTCAGAGCCGGTTGGATAATGCAGAGTGGCTTTACAAAGTACTTCCTGTTTCATGGCGAATCAGTAGGTGGCGCTATGACACTGAGGAAATATTGACACATAGAGCTGTTCAGGCTTGGTCTCTGATCATGAGACATCAGTTTGGCGGTGATAGGACAATGCACACTGGACTTATGACAACATCGTCTCCTTTGGCGAAGGATGAACCTTCGCCGCACCTCAATGTTTACACGGTTTGAGGAAATGTCACAATTCTGACCATGATCCAATGACTTGACTGAGCTCTTTTGAGCTGTATATTGTAAAGCAGCCAGGAGCAGTTCATCACTTCCTGTTGCCACCAGGGGGCGCTGTGTTTTTAAGTCATGATTTCTGTGTAGATGTCATCAGGCCGGGACTCTTGTCTTACATGTCTAGTTTGGAACTCGATTGGAACAAATATGTCAGAGATACAAAACCTCATGTTTTGATGGCGTGTAATCAAACTTTGACGCCACGGTCACACCGTGTGACGAAAAATCGATCTTTGAGTTAGTTTTTATCTCCATCTTGTTTAGATGACACGCATCTCCATATGAAGTTGATCTGATGAAAGCCCTGGGACAAGTACATCAAAGTAAAAATGTGGAAAATGGCCAATATGGCCACTAAAGTCAAAATGGCAGGCTTCCTGTTTCTTTTTTCCAATTGCACCTCTGACCATTTTTGTTTGTCTTGTCATGATACACCTGGGCTACGAATTTTGTGAAGATCGGTGAAAGCTAACTGAGGGGTTTTTCTTTAGATGGCGCTGTTGAGCCATTTTTCCACGCCCATTTCAAATTACTCCAGAATACAATTACTTTTTGGGGTTTTGAATTCCCTGCAAACTTTGGTATGAATTTGAGCATGTCTAGGCCCTGAAAAAGCCCCAAAAGGGAAATACAAATCCTTCGAAATACAATAGGGCCTCCCACCGGAGGTGCTCGGGCCCTAATAATTAGCAATAAAACAAAGATATTACACGATATCACATTTTATTACTCTGCTGTATGTTTGAATTCTAGAGAGGGAAAATATTTATTTGTTTTTTCGCAAGGGCAATAATATAATTAATATCTTACTATAATTTATTGCAGCTGTAAATGTGTCTTAAACCCACAACCCCCACCTCCTCACACACGTCAAGGATGGTTGAAAATGTTGATTGTGTTTGAGGCGCTGTCGGATTCCCGTGACTAAGTTCTTTAGCTCTTTTGACATATGTACAGTGTGTGTGTGTGTGTGTGTGTGTGTGTCCTGTACCTGTCCCTCACTCTGAGCAGTCATGTGACCTCCTGCTTGTGACATAAGACATCCTCCTGATGTGACAACCCAGCCCAACACTGTCACTCTGCAGTGTACCGGAGTGTGACCCCCGGCGTCCCCTCCTCAACACACTCCTCCTCCCTGAGCTCGCTACATCACTCGGCCTTTCACCCATGTGCTGTCTCCCGTCTCTCACCCTCGCTCGGTTCCTCTCCAGTGATCCTCCCCCTGCTGCTGTCCGACACTCTGAGAGAGCCGAGACACTGAATCTTCCTTATTCACTCTCTTTTCCCCGAGCCCTTTATGTGCCTCCCCTCCTCTGAATGAGCTGGATTGGTCTGGACACAACTCAGTGCAGGACAGGAGGAGGAATCCGGAGGCTGTAAAACTATAGTGAGCAGTGAGGATACAGATCTTGGTGTTTATATAGAGATATGATTACAGCAGACAGGGAACATGTGACTGTAGATTTACTGGTAATTTCCACAAGGCTCCTTATTGGAACTGAATTGAACAATTTAAACTGATACACAATGAAACATAGGTGCATGGGTGTCTGTTTACCACTGTTCAATTTTGCAAAATTAGTCAATAATAGTGCAGCACATTACAAACTCTCATGATAGCACAGTTTAACCAGAGCCTTCTTTATAGTGAATTGTACTTATCAACCCTGCCTATAAGTTTCAAACCTCTTATTTGCTCTGACCCCTCAGCAGTGGTACCCAGAAGTGATGAGTTACAGTTATATAGTTCTACACGTGTACAGCCTAATTCTCAGGGTTGTGAATTCTCTCTTTAAACCTGCAAAAACTGATTTTATTGGCCACTTGAGGGCAGTAGAAACAAGCATTGAGAAATAGTTAGTTTAACAGTTAAGGGTTTACATGTTCCTCGGACAACAGTAACATCATCAGTCATTTGTCTTTGGCCTAATTAATACATGTATTCATTTATCACATTGGCTGTATGTTTCTATGTGTGTTTCTGCTGTTTGGTGCCTTTAAGGTATTCACTTTGTTCAGTTGTAAATTTGTTCACTGTTTTGTTGAAGCTAAGCACCATTCAAATGCACTTTAGTACATATGACTCACACAAAGATGGACGACAGGACCGCTCCTCAAAAGTGAAACCAGAGTGTCTCAATCACCACCTAGTGGCTGGCCACAGTATAGATTGTACATCCTGACTCCTCCATGTTAGCAGATGGGCCAAACTAACAAGTACACGACAGATAAATGTGTCTCAAATACAGTTTCTGTCATTTTAGGTAACACAAGCTCGTCTTCTCAGTAAGTTTGGTTTTGATTTGTTATTTGATCCTATATGAATGTAATGAAACGTCATGATTGACAGCTGAGACTGACTCCCAATTGATTGAAGGTGTGTATCAGTGGGATTTCGCTATTGCAGCTCCATCCCACTGGGTGGAGGATGAACCCTCCCCCTTGCTGCTTTAGTGTTCATGTTAAACACGTGTTTGAAATGTGGGTAAAAATGTTTCAAGGCGGTCTGGACTGTGCTAGACTTTGTGCATGTATATTGTGAAACTGTCATTATTGGGGACAATATCGTGACAATGTGCTTGTGTGTGTCTTTACATTCCTAGTGGCATCGCTTGTGGCTTTAGTTTCCATTGTGCTTTTGATGACTGAATTATGTGTGTGTGTGTGTGTGTGTGTGTGTGTGTGTGTGTGTGTGTGTGTGTGTGTGTGTGTGTGTGTGTGTGTGTGTGTGTGCGTGCATGGTCCTGTCACCTTCTCTCAGGGTTAAATCTGCACCCTTGTGCTCCTCAATCAGCCCTAATGGATCCTCTGGCTCAGACTCAACCAGGGGACTGATTGTGATACTAAAGACACACACACACACGCACACATATAAGACAGGGCGGGGCTGGACGCTCATGTGCGTCGTGATGAGCTAAGAGGAACGACGACCCTCCTAACATTTTCTCCCTGGCTTTGTCCTTTGTTTTCTTCTCTTGCGCTTCGCCATCACTGTCCCTGAATGTTGCCCCTCCTGCAGTGTCATAGTAACCAATAATCATAGCTTTCAATTATGTAAATAAAATGATGCAACATACAAACAGCATTTTCATCAGAAATGTCACATCTCTCCCTCTTTATGTCTTCGAGTCACCCACCCCCCACGACCATCCTGTCCAGGGCCCTTGTGTGTGTGAATGGTTCACGTTGGTCCCACCTCCCTCCCTCCTCTTCATTTGCAGAGTGAACAGGTCCCCAGGGGCTAATGTGTGCTTTTTGTATGTGTGTCCGTGGCCACTACATTATTCTCCCCACTGACTTTCTATGGGAAGAAAAAAAAAATGAACCCGCCTGCCCCTGCCTTCCTGTCTTTAGAGAAGAGAAGCGCTGAGGAAGAACATGTTGTAACACAGAACAGCCGTCATATGAATAAGGACACACGAGCAAGAATAAGGAGAAATAAGGAAACCACTGTTGCATTATGATTTTAAAGTTGCTTTAGACTTTTGAATCTCACATAGCACTCACAATGACAAGTATCTAATTAGAGAATAACATCCTTATCAAATATTTTATCCCAACAGCATCAAATTCACATCAAATTCATTTTGTATTATTACTAGATATTATTAAAAAAAACTGTTTGCTGAGTCATTATACAGCAATAAGAAAAATTGCACAATTTATGCAGAAATTTGTCCTTAAAATAAGAATAGGAATGACACAAAATATATATTTTATTCATTGAAAATGAAAAAACACAGCGACATTTTGACTGAAATCAAATCAAAGAGAGTACATGTAATTTATTTTGCAGTCTAAAAGGGATTCTGTTTTTAGCAGCAAGTTTGGTAAAAATGTTTTATTAAAACAATGAATTTTAAAATATTAACGTGAATTAACATGAATGAATTATAACTTTGGGAAAATGTCAAAATGTCAAAAGAAGAAAAAAACTGAAAACACATTGTGATTTACTGACATGTCTGTTGTGCAGTGGCTCTGAAGTGCAAGTCAAAATTACAAATGGGAAAACACAACAACAAATTTGTGTTGGTTTGTGATTTGCTGTTGTGTTGTTTGAATTGTCGTTGTGCTTTTTATTTACTGTTGTGTTTTCCCATTTCATGATTTGTAATTCAGGGCCACCGCACTGTTGCTCATACACACAAATTCCACGTGTAAGAGCTTTGTTTGTTTCTCCCTCTCGATCCCTGCAGCACCGACTCTCATCACATGCAGGTCCAGTGGAGAAATTTGATTCTGATTGATCACCCACTGACTCTGTCTCTCCTCCACTTCTAAAATGTGGCCTTGAAGGAGCTGAGAAACTGGTTTTACTCTACGCTCCAATTCCACATCTCTGAACCTGATTTGTGGCTCTGGCTCAGTAAGAGTCGGTGGGTTTGCTGATTGCAGCACGACGGTCTCGTTGCTGTGGTGAGTCCCAGACGTTCTACATGCAGCCGGGCCCGAGTGGAACAAGGCTGCTTCTATAATTAGGTTCTCGTGGCTCATTCGATTAGAGCAGCTGCTATATTCATTTTGCTAAAGATGCTCCTCAGCTGCTCCGAGGGACTAATGGAGGAGATGGAGAGATGTAGGTGCGGGACACAATGAGACGTGACATTATCGTATATGCTGGGTGTGCACGTGCATGAGGCTGTTCTCTTAAAACCTATAGTGCCAGCAAGTCAAAATTCAGGAATGATTAACATTGATATACACTGAGACACCCAAACTTTCACATAATTCCTTCTCAAAGCTCCATTTTATTCTCCTCCTCTCCATCACCCTGTCCAAACATTTCAATTGGCCGTCTTGTTATTGAATCTCAAGAGACGTTACTCAAACAGCGGCCTGCCGACGTGACTGTGGTGCCTCAGCCTCAGATGTGAAGATATGCTTTGTGTCGCACTATCAGGAGAAGAGACTGAGCATGTCTGATTCTCAAAACCATATTTAAAACTAACTTTAAAATACTTTTAGAGCCCTTCATCCCCTCCCAGTGTGTCATGGATTATGTGCTGCAGAATTAATGAGTTGAGCCCAAATACTGGATTTAGTTTGGATTTAACTTTTGTTAGATTTGTGGCTTCTGAAAGACATTCTACAACTCACACTCCTTAGTCATCATAAGGAGAATTAAATGATTTTAGTGTCTAAAATGGGTGGAGTCCCCCTTTATTTTTTTTAATTTATTTTATGTATATATTAAATATGGCTTTACTTGACTTAATTGTTAAATTGTGTATTGTACTGTGTAATTAATCTAAATGTGAAGCTGTTGTTGTAGTGGACTTATTTATATTATACATTTGTTGATTGACAGCCCCCCCCCCCCCATGACCCTCAAAAGGATAAGCAGCATAGATAACGGATGGATGGATGATTGATGCTGTTGTGCTCACCTCCTTTATGAATTATATTGATTATATTAGTGTAAATTAGATAAATGATGACAGTGCTCAGGTTGTTTGGTGCAAATATGGATCCGATTCCAAGACTTCAACAAACAAACAATGAATAAACTGCATTACTGATCACTGATAACATTTCCAGCAGGCAGTGTGAGGCCTGGACAGTCCCCTTGTCTCACGTCTTCTCTCTGAAGTTATCCCAGACTCCGCCACGTTAGATGTTTATCTGAACGCAGCGTCCGCTCGCTGTACCTCATCTCCACGTCCACAATGAGGGGAAGTGCTCCAGTGGGACTTGGCTTCCCAGAATTCCCTTGTTATCTGTTAAGGTTGGTCTACAGGAAAATAAGTCCAGGAAGAAATGAGAGCAGACAGCTGTAACAGATAAAGTAAAGAGTGTAAAATAAAATTAGTGTTGGTTGTTTGTTCAGGATCTGATTAGATACTCAAAGAATCTTCTTCCAAACCAGGTCGGGACCATAATTCTCAGTTTGCATGAACGTGATCCTTCAAAGATTTGTATTTTCTGTCAAATCCAATGTCAGAGAAATTATTAATTATAGACCAATGCAAACTCAAGGCGCTGAAAATAAAATCTGGCCAAATACCAGTGACTCATGTAAAGACATCATATAGGACGTTCTAAAAATATCTACTGGTTGTAAATGAATGAATCTGTTTTGGTTTCCGTCCAAATGCTCTCTAGAGGAGACTCCTACGTCAAAACCATCCCCCAACTACCCCCTCGCCATCGGTAAAGCCCTAAATAACTGGATTGACTTTCGGACAAGCGACAGTTTTCTTCATAATTGTTAATTATCATGAGTGCTCTCTGAGGTACTTTCTATGAATGGATATGGGACTCTCGCCTCTCTCCCTCTGTTTCCACCCTCTGCTCTTCTTACGGGATTGGCCGTAGTTCTCAAGGACACCGAAGAGGACGCAGACGATGGAGGAAGGAGGTGCAGTGGATGGGTGGGGCACCTACGTCATTTCTCCAGCATCAGGGATTGGTGGAATTTTATGGCAATGGGCGCCAGCGAGCTACACACCCTCCAACACCCCCCAACACGCAGTCCATCTTCCCCCAGCTGACCACCAGTAACCCCACCCAACCGGGGTGGCTCCTCCCCGAGTCCCAGACGTTAGAGAGTACAGCACTTAAGGTAATGTAAATAACCAGGGAGAGAGAGCTATTTTAAGAGACTGTCTTTCACTGTGGCCACGGAGGGGGACAAAGATGCAAGCCAAGCGATTGTAATTTCAGTCACGTTTTCAGACATGTTCTCTTTCTCCATCTTGCCTCCTGATAGCTGAAGGGCCCGACAGACAAGAAAGAGCCGTACATTCAATACGAGCCGTTCTCTCAAGACAGAATGTTTTCCTTTTTAGATATATTTCAAAATAACAAAGTTGAAAAGTGAGTCCGAATAAAAAACTCCCTTCAGCTTAAAATTATACAACAAATGAAATGCAGAAAGAATTTAAATGATTCTAATTAGTGAAACTAAAATTGCTGTAAATAAAAGAGAGCACAAAATGGAAAAGCAGAAATAAAAACATATCTCTTAAACGCAAAATTGTTACTTCTCAGGCTTTTTTCTTAATCTTTGCTCTTTCTTTTTATAAATGACTCATTAAATCACAGCTTCACGCCTCTAAAATAATAAAAAATCAAACAATAAGACAGTGAAGAGTCAGTTTTCGGTTGAACTCATTACAACACAACAGAACCTCATGACGGACAATAACAACAAAAGACCTTCAAAATATCACTTTGCATGCAAACATCGAATTTAGTGCAAATTTTGAAGATGAAGTCAAATTGCTTTCCAATTTCTTTTTTAAAGTGGAGTCAATAAACAGAAAATGTGAAATACAAATACAATTTTTCCTGAAATAATTTCCTTTTTTATTGTTTCATCTTTTGTGACATCAAAAATAAATAAACATTTATACAGCATCCTTTCCATCTTACTTGAATCATTTTAACTGGCATTATATATTATATATTTATATATATATATATATATATATATATATATACAGTATCGCTCTTTTTTTTATAACCTCATATGTTTACAAACATACACGCCACAGAGAAAAAACATCTGCACGCTGCCGATAACAATAGTTAAAGAGACCAGAAGCTGCTCTGCAACAGTTACTGCTCGACTTTGCAAATCACAAACGAAACAAATACACAAACATTTTGTCCAGATACACTACATGAGACAACTATAATCTTCTCTAGAGGTAACATTCATATTCAAGTCTTTGTTCGCGTCAGTCTGACCAGAGTCCAGTCAGAGCCGTGGATCTCTACTTATGAACGTTGTTAAGGCAGCTGAATACAAGATCATTTCAAATACAAATGTACACTGATTAAAGTGTTGACATTAAAGAGGGAATATTAGCTTTATTTTCTGCTCAGCATGGTAAATGGATTGTTCCTTTCTTTGATTCACAGATATATAATGTTTTTTTACAGGAATAATTGATGAGATACACGAGAGACATGATTGCCTGTGAAAGCTGCATCGAACAAAATGAGCTTCTTGGATTTTATGATGTTTAAGTCTATTTCATGTGTTAACTAATCAATGGATCAAAACCCAAGTGTCTCAGTGTTACAATTGGGAAGTAAGTTTCACATTTAAATGAATTGATATGACACATTAAAGCGATAAAATATCCTGTTTTTCATTTTTTCCTCCATTTTACCTCCACTTGCTCACAATCAGACTTTTATAACAATTGTTGTGCACGTGTTAAAAGTGTGTGTATGTGTTATTGCTTTTAACTTATAGTATACACTTCTTCTCTTGTGCTGTCAGTCACAGATTTTTCATCTTCTCTTACTGCAGTTGTCTTCAGTGAGTAAAAAAACTAAAAACAAAAAAATAAAGCGTCTCTTAACAGTGTGTCTTCAAACCAGATGAAGAAAGAAGAGCCAGATATCTTAAAGAACTACATGAGTGTATGTGTGTGTGATGTACTTCACAGGAAGACAGCTTTATGACTGGACAATCAGCAAGCCGCTACGCTACATATCTAGATCCTGACATTCGGGTGTTATTCAGTCACCACGAGCAGGATTTGCTCCTTTGTTGTTCAAAGGTAAGATGTTCGCTTGTTCTGTTTTTGACGGAGTGACCAGTTCTCTGTCAGTTTCAGTCACATCATCATTTTTTAAAATCACATTCCAGGTTTATCATTCTTCATCGTGGTGGGAGGTGTCTGGGCTGGACTCCTCCTCCTCCTCCTCCACCATCTCTTTTGGCATTGTGTCGCGGCGCGTGAAGGCCGCTGCCAAGGTCACGCTCAGGCGCGGTTTGACGGATGCCATCTCCGACAGCCCGATGTTGTTGCTCCGAGTCACGAGCGTCGTCTTATCCATAATCTCCCCGCTGTCCTTGGACACCACTGCGTCGAGAAAGTCGTATTTGTGTGAAATCTTGCCGCTCTCAAACAGGTACTTGGCCAGGTAGGAGAAAGCAACGTTGCCCAGGAAAGAGGCGAGCATAGACATGGTTTTGAAGGGAAACTTCTGCATGACAATGTCCTCGCTTTCTCCCGTCAGGTGGTGAATCCGCTTCTCAACAATCCAGCCTGGGTAATAAATGAAAGGAGGCAGCTGCAGGTAGGGTTCGCCTCCACCTATACGCAGCACCATGCCGAACAGGTAGCCAGCCACCGAGCCGTACGTGTTGGTGCCTTTGACGAAGAGCACGCTGAGCAGCTGGGGGAAGATGATGACGTACACTAGGTCTGAGCTCAGGTACCAGAGGCCGTAAACTGTCCCAGTTAGGAGCGCCATCACTGTGGCGAGGCCACCGAACACAAAGATGGTGATACGCATCACCCACACTATCTCACGGTCAGAAGCCTGCATGAGAAAATAGAGAAGAGTGGAAAAGCGATGGAGGATTTCATAGATCAAATAATGGTCATCCAGAAAACTGACCTGGGCTAATATATTATATGACACACGTGTACTCACTGACTGTCTGAACGCCATCTGGTAGATGTTCCTCGCAAACATGGAGCTCGCTGAGAGGATGGAGGAGTCTGCGGAGGACATGACGGCAGCAGAAACCGCACCCAGGCCGAAAAAAGAGACAAATGGTGGACAAAGGTGTTGGAGCACGATGGGTAGAATCATGTCTGCTTCATCCTTCTCTCTGGGAGGTATGGGTCCATATGATGTCTGGTTCCAGTCTGAGCGAGGGAGAGATTTAACACACATTTAAAAGACACATCCAATATTCACAGTATATGGGTACTGTAACATAAGCAATTCAGGGACTCTCACTTTTTCAGATTTCTCAGAAATCTAGCTGATTCTGGATTAAACACTTATTAAAATACACAATGAATAATGAATTTTTAAGCCATAGGTTACTTATTATCAGTATATAATGTGGGCATAATCACATTAAAACTGCAGCAAACATGTAAAGGCATTAGAAAACTAAATATGTGAGCAAAGGAAATAATTTTGTTAATTTTGTTCCTTTGCTTTCTTAAATCTTGGCTCATTTAACCTATTAACCAAAGTCTGAGGCTCTAATAAATAAGATGCTATATGATGATAAAATGAAGATATCACTGTTGCAATGTCAGGTTAAGTTTCACTTCGGTCTTTTTAGGTTTGAGATGATAACTCTTATCTGAGTTTTAGGACAAAAACAAAGTTGTGTGTTCAGTCGTTCACTGAGACATTTGCTGTCTATAAATCTGGAGATCAAACCTCTAATTTGGTCCCTTGCCCCCTTCTAATGTAATATTTACACAAGCAGTGTGGTTATTAAACGGACGGCTGCTTCATTATGGATGAGGCGAACCAGCTGCTATTTACCAGCCTATCTCAGATCTAAGGGCAACATGCCCCCCCCCCCACACACACACACACACACACACACACACACACACACACACTGATGTGAGCTCTCTAACCTGTGGAGGCCCCGATGGCTCCGATGAGAACAGAGGGCACAGCCATGACGAGGCACCCGAACGCAGCTATGAAGGAGAGGACCTGGGCGTACGTGGCCGAGGAGGCAGACAGGACTCTCTGGAAATACACCTGCCACGGTATTCCTCCAAGCATCTGTAGAAACAATTGCAGGCCACTGAAGAGCATTCACAGAAACTGAAGTCCAACATAAACATGTCAGGTCAATGTTATTTAGCTCAAAATCACAGATATCTGATGAAAAGAGGGATGAATCACTCGCGGCCTCTGTACCAGGAGGCAGAAGTTGTCGATCCAGACCCAGGTGTCGCTCTTGCGGATGCTGCCTCTCCAGGGCGCCTGATACACCTCCTTCACTGCAGTAATGGTGATGTCTGTCACCGCAGGGTTGGTCAAAGCAAAGGGGACGCTGATCCACTGTAGACGAGCAGAAACAAGAAGGATCCAATCAAAGGCTTATTGGATATCACTAAACTCTGGCTCTCGTGCTCTGAAGATAAAATAAGATCAAACATTATTGATCCCAGAAGAAACATGGAGCAGGATATAGATGTGTGCATGTTGAGTAAGTCCACTGGCATATAGCAAAAATCTAAACGATAGCACAATGTCTTATAATACAATATGTAGTTAGTTATCTCAACATTCAGATTAAAGTGCATATACATTTGATTTAGAGGATTTGAGTAAGTGAATAATGAAAACAAAATAATCAAGCATCAGATTAAAATTAATATAAATATAAAATGAACAATTGCACCTTATTTGTTTGTAATAATTTCTAGATTTTAGTCAAAGAAGTGATTTGACATATTTTAACACGATACCAAAAAATGACAATCTACTCAGAAGCACTCGATGCAGTTATTTACTTTTCACCTGAGCTCGACATGAACCTACCAGGCCGACAAAGATACAGAAGAGCTGCACGACGTCAGTGTAGGCCACCGAGTACAGTCCCCCCACCAGGGTGTAGAAGATCGCAATGAGCGCTGAGATAACCACCGACATCTTTATGTTGATGTCCACGATGACACTCAGAGTAGCTCCTAGGGGGTTTTGGACAAAAAAGATTGTGAACAATGCCACATTAGATTTATACACTTAGATTTCATCCACCTCAACAAGCAAGGTTAGAGCTGTGAACTTACCCAGAGCGGATAAGATGGCGGCAGACCAGAAGATCTCACCCATGAGTGCGGGGATGAAGAGGAGGCCACCCATGCGTTTCCCGTACAGCTGCTGGAACGGGTCCAGCATGGTGACGTAACCTCGTGAGCGCATGGGCTTGGCGAAGAAAAGACCACCTGGGACATAGGGTGCACAGATCTGAGGATTCATAGTGACCCTCCACAGCCCCTGACTAAGGGGGCTATAAATCAGAACAGCAGTTTCTAGCAGATATTTATGGTTATTATATATGAACAAAACCACAAAAAGACATATATTTGAACAAATGGGGGTAAAAAGATTCACGAGGATTGTTCTGAACAGAGTTAAAGTTGAAGGATGAACAGAGAATCTAATGCACATAGTTTCAAACAGATATCTGGTCAATAAGTATGAATGTGTGGATTTGTATATGCACATACATTAAGTATAAATCCATAAAGCATCACTCACCCACAACCAGGCTGAGGGCGTATCCAAAGGGAGCCTGTGCCCAGGCCAAGCCAGAATCTGGCAGATACACATACTCAGCTGTGCCATTGATGTATCCTCCTCCAACCCAGGTGGCTGAAAACCACAACACAAGGTCACAACTTGAGAAA
The DNA here is from genome assembly GCF_022539355.2 of Hippoglossus stenolepis. NCBI lineage: Eukaryota > Metazoa > Chordata > Actinopteri > Pleuronectiformes > Pleuronectidae > Hippoglossus > Hippoglossus stenolepis. The sequence continues at coordinate 11,095,476 of NC_061483.1, forward strand.
ATCTGATTCAAGAATCACATCACTTTAATATTTTATTTAACTATTACATCTATTCGTATAGTTTTGTTTCTTCCATGAGGAAAACATGTGAGATATTTCACTTTCTAAATCCTGATACAAGTATGAGACTGATTTTCACAAGTTAAAAGAAGTTAAAGTTATTCTTGTAGAAACGTGACGCCAGAGTTTCGGGTTAAATTCACCTGTCATGGTAAATCCACCGACGAATAATCCGATGTCCCTCCCGCCGACCATGATGGTCTCGCTGCGGTCGGTGCCCTCCGCCTCCCCGGAGTGCTTGTTCTTCCATGCCGCCCAGATGCCCACGACCAGGATGAGTAGATAGAAGATCGCGATAGCCACCAGCCCCTCTACATGGATGGTCATTGTCGCGCCGGTCTTCCGCTAGGAACGGGCAGGCATGGAGACCTGCTTGGACGCACGGAGGGAAAAGATCAGATATAAAAGTAAAATAAATCAATGGAGATTTCAGTACCACTGCATTTGGACAGATTTATGTCGATCGTGGCGATCGTTGACCTAATCATTTTAAGTAAAGAGAAAATATTGATTAAAAAAGACAGGAGGCTCGATTTTGTAGTTTTTCTCTTCTTTTATGGAAAGTAATACAGTAAGTGCCACACGTTTCCTTCTTATAGGAAACCTCCTAAATATATAACAATAAACTGTAGAAATATGACAGAATAGTTTTAAAATAATTGCAACTGTGTTTTTTTCGTCAAATATGTCCTTTGTTTTCGGTTTCTCCACTTGTGTCTCTATCCGGACACATGCGCAAAATTCAAATTACGCACAGCTTTCATCTCACAAATATGACCTCCCTGTAGATTGTTGCCTGATAAATACACAAAAAGAAGAAAAAAAAATTGATAAACCATTTACAAAAAGAGATGAAAGAACAAGAAAACTTGAAAGACACATGTAAAACTTACCTCAAGTGATTCTGGAGTCATGTGCTGGGGGACCTGAGGCGGAGAAGGTCGATCAGAACAGTCGCAGGGTTTATGAAGAGGCTGTGTGCGCCGTGAGGACCAGTCGAATGAAACCCGGTCTCTTGGGTGACTTACCGAGGCTTATAAGGGCGCAGGTGCCGTCAGAGTAACCGAGACACACGTCAGAGGAACCAAACGTCCCCATTAACGAGCAGCGCGCATGGAAACGCGTCAGAGCGCCGGTTGGTCTGACTGGAGGAGGGTGGGAGAGATTCCTTTACTGAGATGGATATGGACATCTCGCTGTTCTTTTTTTTTAAAACAACTGAATCACGGAATTGCATGACATGAATTTTTATATCAACGTTGCGCTTTTACGCATCAGATAATCAATGATTTGTGGCTCCGGCTCCTTCAGTCTCAGTGCGTAACAGCCGCCTAATTACGCAGCCGTACTTCACGTGGCCTTTTATCCGCTGTCACTCTCTCCCCAGTCGGCATTTTACCTTACAAGCGCAATTAACTTTGCACCAACATGAACTGGTGTTGCGCGCCTAAAGAGGATGAGAAACCTTGAGGCGCTCCTCTCATTGCGCAGGAGAAACATGTGACAAGATGCGTCAATTAAAATAAAGAACAGTCAAGCCTAACTACTTAAATGAAATACTAATAGATTTTTTTTTCTTTAGATACATTTCACAGCAGCTCCGACTCCCATGGGTTTATTATTAACTAGCCTATATGAACGTTTTCTGAGGCCTGAGCCTGAATTCTTAGACTGAAATGCTCCTTATACCTCTGAGCAATTAGACACAATTTAGGTGAACTGTATCTGCCACTTTCACTTGAGGATACATATCAATGAACTGTGTCCACTTAAGGGGCCCCTGCTGCCTGAACACCTTTAATCGGCGGCTCCTGTCAAAACTGACAGGACCCCCAATTAGGATGGATCCTGAAGAGCAGCGCGCAGATATAATGATACCGCCTAGCTTAAAGAAAAAAGAAACCTGGAACACACACAAACTCGCCAAGGAAGAAAAAACATGGTCGTTATTTGCTGAAGTCGAGGTTTAGTCACACACCAGGAGCAAGGGAGTCAAGTTTATTTTAAACTGCGCCCCCTTTTGGCAAGGCAGCAGAACAGTTTCAGCAACACGGACGGAGGCCAATGTGTCTCTGGTTTATTTAGTTTAAGGTAAATATTCATACATATTCTTTAATTCTTACTATATCCATATTATATCTTTTGGTTTTTCCTTTATGAGCTGAGATGATATCAATATTTCTGATGTCTGGTCTATAAAAACTACCAGATATAATTGCGTTTTTACCATTGATGTAGGAATTTTGTTCCTGTTCTATATTATATATATCATATATATTATATATAAGTATTTTGTTAATTTCAGAATAAAAGTTACAACATTATTTGGTTCAGATTGAAAGGTTCAACTGTATGTAAAGCTTATTACTATTGAAATTAATGTAAAAATACAAATAAAGACAGAAAAGCCCCACAGCTCATTTTAAGCATTTGAACAATTAGAATATCACTGACTTTAACTCTAATTAATTTTGACATCAGACAAGTGATTCTGTGCTGCACTGGCACCAAAAGCTAAAACCTCCAGATGACAACAAGCAGTACGGTTTGACAGATGGTTGCCACATGACCATGACACCTTTTCAAACCAAACACTGAAGCTGAGGCTCTGCAGGTTTGAAATCAGCCACGTTCAAGATAACCACAATCATGTCATTATATCAAACATATACAAACAACACTTCACAAAATGAAGCGTGTGCTGCACAACACAACAACACAAACTCTCAGAACCTGTGTAATTGAATGTTTATGTTCAACCAAGTAAACTGTTCAGGGCCCGAGAACTCGAGGTCTAATGAGCAGCTGTTGCTGGCAGAGCTCAAGATGTTCGAGAGAGTAAGAGAGACAGAGAGACAGAGAGACAGAGGGAGAGGGAGAGAGAGGAGAGAGAGAGAGAGAGAGAGAGAGAGAGAGAGGGAGAGATTATTTGCACCTCAGGAAACACAAGACATGATTTCATATTTTGCACTGCATTTATTCTTTATTACACATTCAGTGTAATAATCAAAATACATAGAGCTCATGTGATGGGACATTGTGAGGGAACAATCTACAGCTAAAGTGAACTTGTGCTCCTTGTTTTTAAAAACAATGTCTGGAGGACATGAAAAAGAAGAATCACCACTCTGAAATGTCCTCCAATTACAAATAGAGAACACGTTCCAAAATCACCGCGGCGCCCTTAAAGCCTGTACAAGTAGGAATTGAATGTTTAGGACTTGGGTGTCACCCAGTGGTACAAAAATACATGTCCGATATGAATGGAATTAAAGTAACACACAAAACTAAATAAAAAAAACAAAAACAGAATCGTGTCCTGTCCACCTTCATACATTGAGGTTATACATTCTACTGTTTGTATTTGGAACCATGGAAAGTGAACAGGGCTGTAAAAACTCCTGTCGTTCATCTTACCCTCATATTTATGTCTCAGGTCAGTGTCAAGTGTCTGTGGTGGAAAAAAACCTTTCGGGAGTTTTACTAGATGTATCTTCTACAAGTTGGGAGAACTGTAGGACTAAAATGGGAGTTACAGATGAAACATTTATGAACAAGTTACTACAGAATATATACAATCAATCGCTATTACTTCCACACATTTTCAGTTATTTCCTATTTGACTCAAAACTACTATTTGCTATATGGCTGAGGTTGAGGCGATGGAGTTTGGCAAACGCCATCAGAAAGAAACAGAAGCAACCGCACTCTGTGATCTGTACATTTTTTAAATCAAGCTTTTGGTCCGAGACTAAAGAAGAGGACCAACAGTTTGCAACATGAGGAGACTGAGCATATATTTATATATTATATACTTTAATTAACTATGAGTCAACTATAACAATCATTTTGTTTGAAAACAGTGTTTTGCTTTGAAAAATGAAATAAGGCAAATATAAAAACTAGTTGAAAATCAGGCAAACTAACTTGACATTCATTCATCACTTGTTCCAGCTAAGTAAAATATTATTTATAGTCACTGAGCCACAAGTAACAATATTTACAACAGAATCTACTGCCTCCCAGAAAACATTTAATTGGCTAAAATTATGATCTTCAGTATGGAAAATATATTTTCACAACTACAAAAAAAAAAGAGCCATGTTAACGAAACAGGAGCAGAGCTGCATCAAGTCTGAGCTGCAGTAAAGATATACCATAGCAACAGTTTAATGTGACAGTGAGATGGCTCTACATATAAGCTGGAGAAGGCAATTCTTGCCTTTACTAATGATATGACACGTGACATCACAGTTTACATCACTGGTATAATGTAGTGCCAGTTTGATTCTGCCACAGCAACTAACATGTGTGTCTCATCTACAAGACATCCTAGGTATTCATGCTCCTTAAAAGAAAGACAGCACCAAACACATTGACTTTTTTTAAGAGCATCATGATCCCTGATACACGGAGATATTAAACAGCTGTTTAAAGGAATGGGAGGGATAATGTAAATAGAAGTCCATGTTTAAATGTTATTGTTCCTTTGAAAATGGCTGTTCAGACTGATGAGAATTTGCCTAAAATGAACTCCTCAACTCTCCTCTTTCTCACTAATTTAGGATTTTTATTTATTTTATTGTTCTAAATGAGATTATGGGCTTTAATTGTTCCCGTGAACCACACACGTCCAAGAACCACCTCAACACCGTGTTAAAAACATTACTATCTTACTGTACTTCTGAAAACAAGGTCAACACATCTTACATGACAGACTTTAACAGATGCTGTTTCTTCAAGCATTTTCCCTCAGGCCCTCATGTTCTCAATGTTTTGATTTGATCTGGAAAAGAAATGTGAAGAACAGAGTTTATCAGCAAAACATGACGGTACCTAAAAACACATTCAAATTCAAGTGAATGAGAAAGTGGCCTCAGACTTTTGGACTTTACTGAAGACTAATCAAAACCCACTGCAGTGTCATGTATACAAAAGCCCTTATGATCCTGACCCAAAGGAATAATTTAAAGTGGCGACTGATGAGTCCATCATTATGTTCAGAGGTAAAATTAGTTTTTAAGTTAATTGAACAGGCCACAAATGTGGTGGGTTCTTGTTTGTCGAGTTTCCAGTGGCCAAAATGTAGAGATAGAAAATATGAATTATATCAGTCATAATGTCATATTATTATTTCTTTCAAATTTAAAGACAGATTTTTGCTCCTGAGTGAAGGTTCCTCACCTCATGAAACAACCCTCCGTTTTAACAAATAGTAAATGTGTCTGAACCGTGAATGCAGCCTTACAAACTAAACAATTAGCATTTATGTGAACTCTCATCATACCTTGCAACCAGTCGACTCCCTCCTGTAAACCTTCTCCTTTCAGAGCATCTGTGGCACTGAAACATATCAACAACATACATTAAGAAATTTGCCATAAACTACTATTTTTACTATGAAAGAAACCAAACCTCTAGTTATAATCACTGTGTTACATCCTTCACGTTCATCAGCTAAAAACAAAGGCAAGTAAATATTTGGCTGGTGCCAGTTGTGTCTCTATAAGCTACAGCAAATACTGCAGCACTTAACACTTATCTACACAAATATTTGACATGGATATTCTTCTTTATGTTTTTAAATTGAAACAAGCTGCAAGATATCAATTCAGAGAAATGCTATAGTCTGAATAGAACCGATAACATTTATATTTCATTTTACCATTACTACTTTCTGAAGTCGGCATCATCACTGTCAGATTCTAGTTACTTAGAGTAATCCACTATGTCTGTAAACTCCAAAAGAGCAGGGATGAAGAGATAAATCTGTGTGCGCTGTGCAGAGTGTATTTCACAGCAGACTACAGTTCATCAGTGATACACACGTTTTCTCAATGACACCGGAATGCAGCAGTAATTAATAAGCAAATAGGTGTTGATGTGTGTTCGTACCAGATGTGCCAGGGTTTGTCTTTGATGTTCTCCAAGCAGAGCAGCTGGGAGACCTTGACTGACGACAGAGCATCCCTGACATCCATCTTGTTTGCAAAAAAAAGGATGGGGATCCTCCTGTGTTTAATATCTGTGGAGAAATAGAGGAAAACCAAAAATGTATATTAATTATCCCAAAAATGCCAAATTATCTTAAATTTACACTGTGCTATAACTCAAGAGGGAGATAAACAGCTGATTTCAACCTATGCAAGAACATGATCAAGATTTGTGCAAAATGTTATCGAACTTACCGGGATGATTCAGTAATGTGTCCAGTTCTTCTTTGGCAACAACCATCCTCAGTTTGTCTGCACTATCAATGACAAATATGATCGCCTGACCTTCCCTGAGGAGAACAAAGTGATTTGAGAAGTCGATATGTACATCTACATCGTACATGGCAAAGAAGATTGTTGTTTTTGCTCCATCTACACACTCACTTGTAGTAATGCTCCCAGAGGTTTCTGTACCTGCCTTGACCTGACATGTCAAACACTGTGAAGGAAAGACTATGAGTGGAGAGAGGAGAGGAAATGAGAGGATATTCATTTGTGACAGATAAATACAACTGGAAAAGGAAAAATGGAAAAATGACATAAACAGCTATACCTGGAGGTCTTGAACTTCTCTATGCTGAAACCAATGGTTGGGACGATGTCTTGTGCCTGGGCCTGAAGGACAAATGCAGTGTTTTCTCAGCAGCAGATTAAAGTAGGAGTACATGTTGCAACATACCTTCAGTAATTTTCTAGTTAACAAATTTTATGAAATATGCACACAGTATAATTACAGAAAAGCAAATGGTGCAGTGATGTGGAGTACCATGAATTTTGAATTGTTGAATGTACTTTGTAAGTTGCTTTGGATAAAAGAGTCAGCTAAATGATATGTAATGTAATTTATGGAAGAGCACAACTTCAAATTCATGGAATCTTTAATTCAATTGGATGATAGAGAAATGACACACTTGGGATGCATGACTGAATAACATTTCAAACATTAGTCATGTTAGAAACACACAGACTTACATTGGACGGCTTGAGCTTGTTGATGATCGTGGTCTTCCCGCTGTTGTCCAGACCGAGACACAGAACATTCACCTCCTTCTTCAACCCCAGCCATCCCGCCAACTTGTCAAACAGCCCCATTGGCTAGTCAGCAACCATGAGCTGTCTGTCTGATCTTCAAGAAACAACACAATTAAAGCTGTAACATTCACAATGTAACACCTCGCTTATGGATTAAACAGGGGTCATGTTTAAAGGAGTCCTGGAAAGATCAGAACATCAACACATACATCTACAAATATGCTAAAGGTCAAATATGTGCCCTGACTGACTTCCTGTTTCATTACCTGCATTGGTTTTCAGAAATGCAGTTAAAAATCTATACGTGAAATTGTAATATGATTTTACTCAGTTTGTGACGTGTGCATTTGTAAAACTGTTTAACATGTGCACTATTTGCTTTTTGTGAGTAGCTGAGGTTATGCACGAATCCTTGCACGCATTTGTAAATCATATTTTCACTTGTAGATAGTGCAATAAACATTTGAGAACATTTTGATTCCGTTTTCTATCCATACCCTCAGCAAGAGTGAGGGAAAGCAACCCCTCAAAATACCCTATTAACAGGGGAATAAAACATAGAAACCTCATAGAGAACATCAACTGAGAACATCAACAAAATAACAGTATTTGCAACATTGATTAGAAGAAACAGTTTGTAACATAATTGAAAAGGGTTTCAATGTTTAAAGTGAAACATTGTTATTGGGTCCTTCTTAAATGCCCCTAAAGACACAAACATACTCCCTCTCTCTCTATTTAGTCAAAGTGAACTTTATTGTCATTCAGACCATACAACAAGAATTGCAGAGCAGAACTTAACACTATGTGCAAATATAAAAGGCAAATAACTTAACACAAGAAAAATGGACATAATAGACGAGACCTAAAGACCAACTAAGCCATAAAAAATGAAATTATTGCACAGAGTAACAGGTAATCTGTATCTAGTCTCTATATACAATGTTAAATACACCACATCCACAAGTATGATGTCAACCATTAATGAATACACATGTTACATTTCCCTCCTCACAGTGTGTAACCATGATTTACAACACACAGCAGATTCAGTGGAGACTCCACAAGTTGCCATTCCCACACCTCCTCCCCTGAAACCACTAATCTGTGTGTAAGTGTGTTGATTAGCCGCAGCGCAAAGGCTAACAACAGCTTCCAGCAAGTGACATTAACTCGACGACTTTTATTTGCTAACCGCCTGCTTAAGCTAACATGCTTACCGGGGGTGTAACGTAATTAACATTCGCTGTTTGGTTAATCTCTTGTTGTTAATGTCGCTAGGTAGCTAACGTTTAGCTCCCTCCGGCTTCCTGAGCGGTGTCCCACATGTAAGAGTCCCCCCCCGAGGCACCTTTTATTAAGTTGTCGGTTTTAAAGTAAAGCGACAAGTAAGAGACACGACGAAGGAAACGCGTTAAAACCCCCCAAACTTTAGTGTTAGCATCACAGTTGACGCTAACACGCTAGCGGGGTGTAGCTAACGTTAGCTTGGTGCTATCCTTCACCGCACGGTGCTGTAGGAGCTGGGTTTTACCTGTAGTTTGGCCTCGGGTCGTGTTTTCTGGATGATTTAACGCTTCCCTCCAGTTAATCCATCAAATAACCAGATTCAAACCAGCGTCTCATTCATTTCTCCTCCTCTGTCATGCGCCTCAGTCCGAAGAGGTAAAAGAGTTATTTACATGCTGTTGCTGGGAGACCGCTGAGCTGACTCAACACCGCCACCCACAGGCCAAACACGGGAGTGTCCTGGCTCTGTACAAATTCCCGAATCAGCGTGGAATCATCCGTAGTTGTATCAGTAACACATTGTTTTTATTATTATAATACCTATTATAATAATAATAATAATGACTATTTTTATTTTATTTGTATTTGTTTATTGAATTGTTTCTCGTTGTTAAATTTTGAAGTGTTTGAAGCACCTTGTAACTGTGTTTTGAAAGATGCTATAAGAATAAAGTTTATTATTATTATTTCAACAGTGCAGGAACACATTTAATTTGTCTCTCCATACTGCTCCTGTGGTGTCATCCAAGTGCCTGTTAGCCCGATATTCAATTTCAACTCGAAATGGAGTCATTTACACCAAGTTTTTAGCCTAAATGTCTGCTCTGATCCACGTGTGAATGCGGCTCCAGAGGAGGAGATCATTGGACATTTAGGCTAAAAACAATGTCGGGGCTTACGGACACTTGGATGACACCACAGGAGCAGTATGGTGGCATTTTATGTTTTTTTATGTTTGAAGAATCGGTCACCATTTACTTCAATTGATTTGGATTTGGCTGCAATGCTGTTTACCCCTGAAACTCCAAAAGTGTTTTGTGGACTCAAACACTTTGTCCACCCCTTCACAGGCAGAGTGGTGTGTCATTTTTCGTTGAACTATAGCTTTAAAGTAGATATATGCAAATCCTCCGAATCATGAACATGAATGCCTTTATAAAAATAAAAACAGTATACCACATTTAATCCAAAAGAGTAGATTTATAACATAAAGAATATACTGCTTTGTTTACCATCAAGCCTTTCATCATTAACCTCCCAGCAACTGTTTGACAAACTCACTTGACAATTCTCTTGATGTCCAGAAAACGTGTCAGTCCCTTGAGTGGCAATTAAGAGGACGCCATTATTGTGCATGTGTGAGTGTGTGTTTGAGAGACGGTGCGCATCCATGGTTACATGTGATAATGTGCATGAGCGACTGATGTCTGGGGCCTGTGCTGGTTAGAGTCTGAGAGAAAACAAAGTATTAAAATAGGCTCGTTTATTAAGGAACAAACATACTGAATAAAACATATGACTTTCACAAGACTCTTTGTACAAGACATACTGCATTATCATGAGGATAGAACATACACATCTCTATAAAATCTTTTTGACATTCAGCGGTCTTCAGTTCAAAAAACATGATTGTATTCATCATTCTGTCAATCTTTCTTACTGGCGAAGTGATTCATAAACCAGCTGGAAAGGTTGCTACTAAAATCACACTCCGTTCCCCATGTTACCGTGTTACATCCACATCCTCTCTGGTCATGAGGTAACAGACATGAGACCTTTCAAAGTCCATAGAAACCGTCGGATTGTCACTTGGAAAGAGAAGAGGTATCGGTGGACACTTGAATAAACACTGGAGAGAAGACGTCCTAAATTCAAGTGAATGCTCGTGATTGCTGAGATAATACAGAGACCGCATTTGGCCAACGCAGACAGAGGTTGATTGTTGTGGAGGCTGTGTTGATAATGATCCATACGATGATGAGTGTGTTTTAACTAGACCAGATGTGGTCTAGTGGTGGACTCCTTTCTCACAAGCAGCGTGTGGTGTCAGTTACACCAAAATGTCTTGTGTTGGAGCGTTGGTTTGTCTCCAGCTCAGTGCACGCACGCACACACACACACACACTTTTAAAGTCTGTCTTTGTGGAGTGGCCTCACACTTGAAAGCCACTCTGTTGGATGTGGTGAAGCTGCAGGCGCAGAGATTGTATGCTGCTTATGATTCTCCTCTGGTGACCAATCAAACAGATCCCAATACGCCTGATGTCGCTGAGGGGGAGAAGAAGATTTATACAGTTTGAATAATCATAGAACAGCAGCAAATGTCTTAGATCAAGGCAAAACATGCAGTGAAGTTGTCCACATTCCTTTAACCTGCAAAAAGCCCATTTGAATGAATTGATGGTCCGAACAATAAAAACATTCAGCACAGCAGAACAAAATACTGTAACAATAGTATTCGCTGCGGCTTAATAAACATTTTTTAAAGCCAGGACACATTTGAAATATCATAGCATTATCATCAAAAACAAGAAAGAACATTTAATATCAGGGTACATGATACACACAAGCTGTGCAAATCATAGACTGTATATAAAGATGGACGACATGACAGCTCCACAAAATTGAAGTGTCTTCATTGCCACCTGGTGGTTGGCTTTACTTCAGATCATGAACCCTGCCTCCTCCATGTTAACGGATGAGAAATGGACCAAATGAAAATCCGCCCCTTTGCTTAGTGTCTTCACCATTCTCTCTCCCCATTTCACCCTTGCATTGTCTTATTGATAAAGTCAGAAAGACCAAAAATTACACATCAAGTAATTATTTTTCAAGATAGTTTCTGTCATTTAAGGTATCTTTAAGTGATATTGTAAAAAAAATGTCTGCATTGTCGTGGTTGACAGCTGAGACTGAAGGAACATCCGACACAGCTCTTTTCCTCAGATCACTAACGTACAGACTCTGCCTCTTAATTACATCTTCATAGGCTTAATCGCTGGATAGTGGAAGGAAGTGGAGACATCTATTTTCATATACAGTCTATGGTACAGATACTTTTTTTTTTTTTTTACATTATTGGAACAATAAAACCGTCCCTCTGTTCCAATGTTCCCAACTTTTTTATGCTGCTTCTCCTACTCTACTACCTCTCCCTTGGGTTGATGTACTTTTTGATACCGTAGCTGCACTCTGTGCGATTTGGCTTCACTCACTCTATACTCATGGTTGAAATGGAATCCAGTGTTGTGTATCCTGCTGCAAGGAAGTTGTTCTTGTACTGGCACATTTTGATGGAGTCGAGCCAGTCACCGATGGAGATGAACAGGGGGTAGTCTGGCATGTCCTCCGGAGACTCGGAAAAACTAGGATGACAAAGAGAAAGTCAAGCAGAGCACAAGTATAATCATATTCAAAGCCGTGAGCTGCAAACCTTGTATCTACATTATTACAAACCATTTTCCGACATGCAGAACTTTCTACCTCTCACTAAGCCATTGGTTTCACTTCATGCAGTCTGGGGTGACAATCCACATGGAGCGACGTGTAACATCAGCAGTGAATCAAAGTGAATATATCAGCTCAACCTTGAATGTTCTCTCCAGATTCTACTGGGAACTGCATTGCCAATCTGGGATACCTAACAACAATTATGCATTCACTAACCCTAGGAGGTAGGAAATATTCATATATTATGCTTTTGATAACATTACATTGTACTGTGAAGGTCACACAACTTGTAGTCAGCGGACCAAAACACGCAATAGATCTCAGTGTTTGTGTGAATCGATACGTACCTCTGAACATCATTCACCAATGTCAGCAGGCTACTGGGATTGATTATGAGTTTGTCGAGGAAAGAGAGAACGTTGCTGAAGCGTGGCCGCAGGCTGGACTCCTTCTGCCAGCAGTGCAGCATCAGCTGGTGAAGTGTCACGGGGCAGCCCATCGGTGCTGGCAGGCGGTAGCCCTCTTCAATAGATAAAATGACCTGAGAGGAACATCAGTAAACATAATGTTGTCTCACACAGTTGTACTCCTCATAAAAGAGAAACAGTACAAATCACATGCTGTGTTCACCAAGCCAGAGTGGTTGTGGAATATTAAATCTGATTAGCAAAACTTACATCTTGATTGGACATCTCCCAGTAGGGCCTCTCGCCATAGGACATCACTTCCCACATGACAATGCCGTAGCTCCACACATCGCTCGCTGAAGAAAACTTTCCGTAAGCGATGGCCTCCGGTGCCGTCCAGCGTATCGGTATCTTCCCTCCCTTACAAACAGGGGTGACAGAGAAGTTTTGTTAAGGAGACCTTCAGATGCTCAGGTCCATAAGTCCTCACTATTCTGCACCAGCTGTTCGATCCTCACTCACTGTTGCAGTGTAGGCTGCTTCACTGTCATCTTCAAGGACTCTGGACATCCCGAAATCTGACACTTTACACACCAAGTTGTCATCCACCAGGATGTTGCGGGCGGCAAGGTCTCTGTGAACGTAACCCATATCTGAGAGGTAGTCCATGCCCACTGCGATGCCCCGCAGCATGCCGACCAGCTGGAGCACAGTGAACTGACCGTCACGAGTCTGGAGTGGGTGTGAGAAAGAGAGGGGACCAATAAGGTGTGAAGAAGACAATATAACCTCAGTTGAAAAATAAAAATAAAGTTTATCAGTTTATCTTTGAGTTAAAAAAATGTTATAAACATGTTTAGTTAGGCCACTGGCCCTTGACCATTGACCACCCAAATCAAATTATTTTATCTGTGAATCTAAGCGAACATTTGTGCCAAATTTGAAAGGATTCTCTTGAGACCATCTTAAGATAACGTGTTCACAAGGCAGAAACGGTTTAGTGAGGTCACAGTGACTTTGACTATTCAATTCAAGTTATCCTCGTCTCCAAGTGAAACATTTGTGCCAGATCAAATTTCCTATGGGTGTTACCGATATATCACTTTCTCAAGAACATGACGTCACTGTCACCTTTAGCTTTGACTTTTGAAGAACAAATTCAAATATGTTGTTGTTACATGTTTTACCAAATTTTGAGAAATCTTTTGTTCACAAGAATGGGATGGACGGACAATCTGAACACATAATGCCTCCAGGCCTTAAGTAACGGGAGTGCGTTATGTTTTGGTGCCAACCAGTCCCTGGCACTGGGATAAGATATGCTTTTAGTCTCAATTCTCAAGATGATAACAATATTGACATGGCTTATAATGACCTAGACTTGTTATCTGCTTCCTCCCATATGCTACAATACTGAGATGTTTCTATTGTGCTTCAAGCTTTTTGGTGCGGCTGTTTGCATGGGAGCTGCCCCAAGAATCTCTATCGACAGATCATGTTATAAATAAACTTGTGTTCAAGTAAGAACAACTAAGCGTCCTTGATATGATCCATGTATCCACCACTGTGAGTACCACCAAGAAAATCTGATTTAAAAAAAACGAAAATAACGAAATACAAGTTTTTTTCTTCATCTGTTAATCATATATTGCATATATTCGTCTCACCCGCAGGAAAGAGTCAAGTGCTCCATTTTCCATGTACTCCACCACTATCATCACTGGTCTGCCTGCAGGAAATTTGATCGGTGAACAGAGAAAAGAGACCAAAGTTAAAGAGAAGATGCACGTGCGCACACACACACACACACACACACACACACACACACACACACACACACACACACACACACACACACACACACACACACACAACCACACACCACACACACACACACACACAGAGCTTACTGTTAGTGACGACCCCCTCCAGCCTGATGATGTTGGGGTTGTTGAACTGTCCCATGATCGAGGCCTCACGTAAAAAGTCTCTCCGCTGTTGATCCATATAACCGCCTTTAAGTGTCTTTATTGCCACGGCGATGTCCATCCTTCCAGGTACACGCAAACGACCACTACACACTTCTCCAAATTCACCTGCAATGTTTTTAAAACAGGTCATTGCACACCGCCTCCATCAGATGGCGCCCATGTAACAACAAACAGACAAATGGGAGGCACCTTCATGGACCGAATAACACAATCTGTTCGATTTAATGAACCATCAAACATTACTGCTCACAGTCAGCAGCAGTGGATGTGCTCATCAGAGGTACAATATAATAAAATACATTAAAATCAGCTTGCTAAGAGGATATATTAATTTAAAAGTAAAACTTTATGGGGTTTAACATTTCTCATTAAATACAATTGTTACCCGGTGTAAAGTGTCTCTGTTATAGGTGCAAGTCAGCTGCCACTGGAACATTTGTTACATATGCTTGTGTTATATACCAATTCAGGAAATAATACAGATGCAAAATAATCTTTTCTTGGTAGTTACAGATCACTCATTATCAGAAGATAATGATTAGTATTGATTGTACCTGTACCGATCACTCTTTCAATGCAGATATACGAGGGGTCTATCTCTTTGGCAAATTCCTCCACAGCATGAGTGGGGTCTTCATACGTGTCTGGATCCACATACGTCTTTATTCCAGAAAATGGGACTGGAAGACAAGAAGAGCAACAAACAGTGTCATATTTTACACATGATTTTTGAGTAGAATCTCCATGTAGTACGGTGGCCCGCAGCAAATTCATGAGATGTAAAATCACAACTTTGGAGAATAGACGGAACATATTCTCAACTTTGTTACAAAACTCCAACACTTTAAATACAGCAGATTTTCCTCAGATGTGAGGACATTAATGAATCTTCATATATTATTACTAGACCCATGGTACAGTCAAGTCAGATTTATAATTGATGGATGGAAATATTGAACCTGATGTGTTTAAAAGTACAAAATATGTGCAGATCTTATAGATAAATACAGATCAAATCAGATAATGTGCTTTGTTCAGTGTCTAGAAAATATGGAAATACATGTGATAACGCACTGCAATCACCTGTGCAGTACAGTTCAGTGTTAAGTGTCATTGAGGTTTTCTTATTATTTTATTCAGAGCAAAACACTTACACAAAAAGTACAGAGGTAACGAATGAATGAACGAACGAATGAATTGAATGAAGCTAACTTTCCATTTCTGTTGAGACTTCATTCTTGTTCATTCTTGATTCAACTACACTACGTGAGTCAGTCAGCATCATCGCTGGTGTATTTTCCATGATATTATGAGGTTTCTCTGCAGTTTGGTCGAATGATGGAGAAAAAGAGCAGAAAGAGTTGGGGAAAATGCCTCAGAGCTCCGTGTATAAAGACACTGCAGGCAGCCAGACTTCAACATGCTCCTCTGTGGCAGAGGCTGGGGATGATGTCACACTGAGCGCTGCGCATTATAACTGGCACAAATGATAACTTGAAGCAGCCCCTGTTACACCTCGTGCAGATGAGCTGGGGACCGGGTGTACTTTATAGCCGCGTTAGCTCATATTGTTCAGGTTTGAAGGCTTCGTCTGAGAAATATTCCATTTTGGAGTCGACGCTCTGCCTCTGTCTCCAGAGTGTCTGAGCTCAGCTCTATAATAGAACAAGACTTTTTTCAGCCGTTTGTTGAGCCTGCTGGCGTCCCCCTGCCGAGGTGATGCCTCCCCAGCGCACGACAGCACAGAACAAACAACAAACACAGACTGTGGAAAGAGTCAAAAACTAGAACGGCTCAAAGTATTTTCATAATATCTGATGAAAAGAATCAGAAATGCATATTTGTGCTGACAAGACTGAGACAATTTAAGTAAGATACGCTCTGATAAGGAAAATGTAAATTAGAAAAAGGTATGAGCTGCAAAACAACTTTCTGTTCACTGGAGGAAAATATATAAGACGATATGAAGCTATACAAAAATGAGATGGATAGATGGTGCATGTTAGCATTAACCTAGTGCTCTCATCTAGTCAACTATGACAGGCCACAAACCCGAAAACCTTCAACACACACACACACACACACACACACACAAAATAAAAATTGTGTTCACTACCATGTCCACTGCGGAAGCGAGTCCGCCTCTTCTCCTCTGACTTCATCCTGGCTTTAATGTAGCCTTGACACCTGTACAAATTAACCAGATTACCAAAGAGTACAAATCACACTCATCTACACATATCACTCATTGTCTTATATCTTTCTGCTGATAAACCTCTCTATACAACACAGTGAATTAGCAGCAGAAATGATATCAAACTTATTTACTGTCCTCATGAGAAAAAGTGGAAAAGGTTACTTTGAAACAGCCTAAAACTGTTATAAAAAATAACCTTTTTTCCCAAACTGAACCTTTAGGCTTCTGCCTATTATATCACACACATTTTGCTTTGCAAATATTTCTCTGCTAAAAAAAAGGCAGCTTGTGTGTCTCTCTTAAAATTTTCTTCCATTTCCCAACTTTGAATAAATTTAAGGCTTGGTGCTGTTTGAAAATGCCAAGTAGTCTTCAAGTTAATATACATAAACAAAATGGGGAAAAAACGTATGAATTCTAAGTAAAATCTGGATGAATTTGGAGTTTAAATATCACGTATATAAAATCCAAAAAAATTCTGACACGAGGCCCAATGAGAAAGTACCTGAACCATTGATTACCACCTCAGCTAAGATCACAATTTAAAACCTGGACAAGTAAAAATCCAGACAAAGTTTGCACCGAGTCTGAGTCATTTTTCACTGTTTATTAGTAAGTGCCACTAACGGCAAAGTCCAGTGAACCAGTCTGAAGACAACAGTCTGAGTTCACCTGCGGAAGTTAATGGAATGGAGCAAACTGCTGGTACTTACATGCTGAGTAATTAGGCAGAAAATTGGTTCAGCCATTTGGAAAATAAGAGTGTCTGCTTGGTGGCAAAAGAGAGTCTATTAACAGACCTCCAGGTTGTAGCTTCACTCTGGAGATTATGTGAAGCACAAAGGTGTGTGTGTGTGTGTGTGTGTGTGTGTGTGTGTGTGTGTGTGTGTGTGTGTGTGTGTGTGTGTGTGTGTGTGTGTGTGTGTGTGTGTGTGTGTGTGTGTGTGTGTGGGTGGTGTTAGCTAAAGGGACCAAAGGACCATAGAGGCCCACAGGGTGTCTTACCGTCCAGTGATGAGGAGGAAGAGGGTGAGGATGACCAACAGGGAGAAACCTCCTACAGACGCAGTGACGACCACCAGAACTTGACCCTGATCAGCGATATCAGGATCTGAGGAGAGCAAGAGCAGAGGAGAAATAAACAGATAAGAGACTGATCAGTGTTGAGTTCAGAAACTTTAATCATAAGACTGACACACTACATTGAAAATGGCCAGTATTCATGGGGAATGGTCTTAGTTTCTATGTTGCTCATTTAAACATTCTCAATATTTATCACTAGAGAACTTGCAACAGATGAGATCCTCTCATTTTACAGTGTCCTTATTCTTTAACACATGAATGGTGCACCCACATTTAAATCACATATGAAGTAATCTGCTTCTGCTCTGTATTATAATCCAAATAAACCAGATTACACATGCTTTTAATTGGTTTCATTCAGACTTGGATTTGTTAGTTAGTCAGTTACACATACATCTTTCTAAAACCATTATGTGTCTTACTTTTCTATTGGTAAGTTGGAACATCATGGATACTCCTTTCTACCTCTGACACACCAAACTATGTTTTCCCAAAGGCAAATGTTGAAAAGTACATGTTAATAATATTTTCATAGCAAAAATATGAATTTTAAAAGAACCATTTGACAACAGCTCAACTTAAAACTTGAATTGACGTGGCATTGGAAGAGTTAATAATATAATTGTATCTCCTTTGTTGTGGTCTTCTGTGTCTGGCAACTGTTACCAAGTGGAATTGTGTTTCTTTATTTCCAACTAAATCTGAGGGGTCGTAGGAGACAGACATATCTCCTGATCCCTGAATCCACCGACACCTCGGTACAGGTGTAGGGTAAATGTTTTTACATATTTATTCAGTGATTAATTTATGGTGATGAACGCTCAAACATTCAGTTTGTATAAAATGAAATAAATGGTCAAGGAACATGAAAAAATAAAATTCACTGCACTGTATGGGTTGGATTAGATGAGAGAGGAGGTGACTCTAATGTGGAGGCACAATCCAACTATATAAATGGACCTGCATCAGAAGTATTGGTCCTGGGATGATGAGATTGTGAAGGTGGACATCTCATCTCTAAAAGAGTGTGTGTGTGTGTGTGTGTGTGTGTGTGTGTGTGTGTGTGTGTGTGTGTGTGTGTGAGTGTGAGTGTTCATCCCTACATATTTCAGGGTTAGAATCATCCAAGCGTTACGTGTGCATGAAAACTGTAATAAGCACAACTGCACAGCCTGAGTCAGGAACTTACAGAGCTTATAAACATTTAAATAAATGGCGCATGCCTGAGGAGGCGCTGATGAGTTTCACTGATCCATAGCAAAGAATGACCATGAATTGTCTCCAGGGATTTTATCGGGTTGTTGATCAGCACAGATGACTCCACTTATTGTCCCCCTGCGTTGCATTCAAACTAAACTCCATATCCACTGGGGTCTCAACACTAATCCAACCGACTGAATGTCAGAGTCACTCCTGCCTAACACACACAAAACAAAGCCACTGCTCCTTTACACCCACTCCCCCCCCCCGCTGTCGTACCCTCTGCTGCGGTGGAAAACTCAAAGTTGGGGCTGTAAGCGGTGTAACCAGAAGCAGTGCGAGCGCGCACATGGAAGACATACACAGTGGAGGGTCTGAGGCCTGTGACCACCACGCTGGGGGATCTGGTGCGTGTCGATGAGTAGCTCAGCTGCTCTTGCTCCTGGACAAGCAACAACACATCATAAGAGATAGTAAACAAAAGCACATTTTGGCAATTAAATGTTTGAACAAAACCTATTTTCTTCTATTAAATATTACAGAAGTGTCTTTAACTGCATTTGTTTGTGAGTTAGCAGCATTAAAGAAAGAAAATATTTTTCCTATATCTTTAACATTAGAAGAAAGGGCCTTTTTTTCTATGTAGTTTGACAAAAACAAAAAACTTGACAAAAACAAAAAAACTTCCTTACCTTCTCAAAGTACTTGATCTCATAATCCACTATGTCGGAAGGAGGCAGTTCCACTTCTGACCAGGAGAGAGCGATGCTGTTTTGAGTGGACGAGTCTTTTCTGATGACGCCCACCAGAGCAGGACCTGATGATGCAGTCAGAGAGAAGCAGGGGTTTGAGTCAAAAAGAGAAAACAACATCCTGATGCACTAGTATAAATGTCCACACTGGTAATTTCATGATACTTCTAAAATAAAGATAAATATGGACACTTATTTGACTTAGATTTTACCTTAGTGAATGTGTATGTGCCAAAGAGTGAACTTCAACATATAAGTAAAAAAATGAGAGAAACTTCAGCAAGAAAATAATTGATAATATCATTGCAACAGTAATAACAATTCATTAACAGATTCTCTCCTCGCACCCAAACCACTTGAGGCAGATGGCTGTGGTTCTGTTGGAGGGTTTTTCTCCCTGCTCGTTGTGGAAGCTGTTGGACCTTACTAGGAGAAGTATCTTGAGATAATGAATGTTGTGATTAGGCACATATGCAAATAAAGTTCAGAAGTTTTTTAGCAGGACTGAGGAACTGGCAGTCACTTATCTAAGAGAGGTGAGCACCCTGAGTTCAGAGACACGACTGCAATACACCTAACCCTCACTTCCCAGCTCTAATATGACGTTCGGCCTGAGACAAACATCTTTGTTAACCAAACCACTAGACCCACAGCAACTGTTCATCATTCCTGTCATCACTGCTGAATTTGGAGGGAACATTTTACACAAGGTTGCTGAGGAGACATAAAAATCACCTCGCAGAGATTCAAATATTTACCATTAATTATTCATTAAGCCCGCGCTTGAAGAGATTTGGCAAAATAATAGATCCAGTCCCTCTGTTGTTTAGTGTGCTGTCTGGAGGATCAGTGCTGGAATATACAAATCACTGTTGGAATACAAATTCCAACACCGACCAGAGAGATGTCTCAAACTGTCCTCATGCGAGACACAAAGAAGGCTGCAGATCGGATGGGACACTTCAGAAAGTTACTGTGTTACGTCAGAGGTGTTGGGGTGAAGATAAAATGTTTACAGCGGGTCAAGAAGTCAGGATTTCCAAGCAGAGACGACGCTTCAAGGTCCAGCAGCTCAACCACTTTAACTTGTATAAAACAAAAAAAGAACAAAAGGGAGAATGGTGCACGCAAGGAGGCAAGAGTTTGATGCTGACTGCTGCAGAAATGTGCTCTCCAGGTAACAATTATGTAGATTTAAGGTGTGTCTGACTTTTACATTACAATGCAAAAACTCAGACTCCTGACTCGAGTCTTTGAACGTGCATTCCTTCGAGCATCTGAAACTTTCAATCATGTCCTGTATGTGACAATCAGACACAAAAACCAGAGTTTAATACATTCACAACTCACAGCAAATAAGAAACTATGGTGTGTCATGTCAAAGTTTTACCGGATTATCAAAGGAAACAAATACCATCAATCATGTCAAAAAAAATCTGCATCCTTCCTAACTCACTCTTGGACTGGCTCTCAGTCATTGGGCCGTGCAGTCTATTGAAGAATTTGCGGCGCCAGATCACACATCTGCTGTCAGCCATGTTATTCCAGGTAACATGTGCCCTTATATCCTGCTAGCAGGTGGTAGCTGAGCCGCTCGGAGCGCCGGGATATGTTGTTGGGAATATCTCAGGCCTCTCAGTCTGGCTGCCTGCTGCAGTTCTTAATGGCCAACAGCAGACACATCAACAAACACATGCAGGATTCACTGACAGAGCACTGCAGCGCAAAGGTGCCCAGGCAAGTCAACAACAAACTCCAGGGAGTTGTTTTGCAAATGTCATCTGAGTCATATCTGAATAACTGCAGGTTTGAGTGTAATGATGACCAGCGCGGTGTCGGCTGCACTCATTATTAAAACCTGTTCTTTTCTTCTTACAGGTGAACGAAATGACAGGTGAGTTTGCTGTGGATATGTTGATGATACTCCCCTGTAATCCTGATTATTGTCATAGTCGGTAAATACAGCATTTATTTTTACTCCATCAATCGATTCATGTTTTGCCTGGAAAATGTCATGAAATTGGTCGAACATGCCAGTCACAGTTTCCTAAAGTTCAAGTTGACATAATCATAATAATTGAGCAACCGTAAAAAACCTTTCTCTAGAAACCAAAAGAACAAGCTGGAACTCAATAACAACTCAGTAGAGTGCATACAGTACCTCCACCTACAGTCCCCTTAAATCCAATCAACATGCACCAAATTGCTCATAGATGTCTCTCCCCTAAAGGTTTTCATTGAGCTCCCAATCACAAAACACCATATCTCCCAATGTTAAAGAAAGTAATAAAGATATCCTGGATCCATCCCCTGATTCCCTGACTCATACTGCTTCCTTCCACAAAGTTCCGTGGAAATATGTCCAATGGTTTCTGCGTAGTCCTGCTAAGAAATACACCAACCAACAAACAGACAAAACCTCCTTGGTGGATGTATTTAAAATATATTTCAGCTGTAGTGCACAGTTTCTAACACACAGTGAAACATCTGTATCCAGGCAAAAGACTTTGAGAAGACCTGAGGCGAACATGGACTAATCTGCAGGAGCAGCTCCGACATGCATAATGCATGTTCAGACCAGCAGAGATGTCCAGAGTCTAAACTCCAGTCACGTTTGGTCACCAGTGATGTATCAACAGAGACTTGAACCCTTATACCATGAGTACATGTGTTAAATTTCAAACCATAAAAGCACGAAATCCACAAAATCAAGCACTGGAAATGTAAACTACTGAGAAAATGTGTGACTGCATGCGCTTTCCATTCGACTGAATCTGTTTATAACATATATAAACAACAACAGCTCCCATAAATGTCTTGTTCAAACTAGGAATGGCGATATTTTGCAGTTGGCATCAGTTGCTTCCAGGCAGATAAATATGTATAACCCACTTACAGGGTAAGAATCACATTACAGGAGGTGATTTTCCATCTGCACAATGCAGTGTAATGTTGTGTATCTGTCACCGTGTCACTGTGCTTCCATCTTTGTGAGGATCGTCACTTTTTGCAAAAAGGGGGAAACTCCCCAAAAATCTCTCATGCAAGACGCCATCCCAGCCTGAGGATAAATCAATCCACTCGCTGTAGATGAGCGGTTCAAAGGGAACAATCACTGTCATTACAGTTCAATCACATTTCAAACAGCTAAAGAGAATCTATAAGGTCTCATTGGTTTATTGGAAACATGTAAAAATAGGTTAACCCTCAACTATACGAGCTCAAACATGTACAGAAAGGACAGAGGGGGAAGAAGGAGAGAGAGAGAGAGAGAGAGAGGGAGAGCTGTAAAGAAATCCCAGGAGGTTGCATCTCCCCGGCATCTGAGCATATAAATAGAAGTCGGCCGTATTCCCAGAGCAGGGAAGATGAAAACAGAGGAGAATCCACGGGAGGGAAGGGGAAAAGAGCAAAGTAAAAAAAATCTCCTGAATCAGGACACCGCAAAACACTGGGAAGTGTTCACACGTGGATTTAACATGTGAGAACTTTGTATGATCTTGATTGATGTAATCATGAGGTCGACAAAGTAGCAAATGGAATCTTTTCAAAGCAGAAAAAAAGGTGCTATAAGCATAAAATGGACTCAAAGGTCACAAGGGAGTTTATCTACATATGAAAGTCCAAAGAAATGCGATAGGTGTACCCCACCTCTCGCCCAATGTCCCTCCCCACCCGTGATCCTCAAAGTATAGGCGGCATAGAAAATAGATGGATCGATAAATAATGATTATTGCAACTCAGAACATATTCACTCCTTCCTGCAAAGGGATGGAGCCCTAACTCTCACTCTGGTAGTAGTTTGTGTTGGTATCAATCGAAAAGAAGAAAAACAAACAAGGCAAACAAGCCTAACTAATTGAATGCCCTGCAATGGATCTGCTTAAACAGTCTCACGCAATGCTCTGAGTACAAATCAGGGATGAGTTGGCAAAAGAAAAAAAGCTACACGACCAGAACTGGAAGGAGGCGTTGACAGCACAAGGCCACCAGTTCCTCTCGAGGAGGAAGAAAAGATGCAAGAAGAAAAGCAGTAAACTCATGAACAGCCACCACTCGACAAGCAGCACCAGCAGACTCTGTCAAATCAGGAGGTGAAGGATGGTTATATGTTGATCCAACCTGTAATGAAGTTTAAAGATATGATCACACTGTGCTACACATGTATGTATATGGATGTAATGTGACTGTTTGGACCATTGAGCAAACATAAGTCCCATATTACCAGTTAACAGTCAGAGAACAATATAGAAATATCACTTAGAATTTGAAGTAAGTAATTATTAATTACGGGTAATTTTTTAAGTATTTAGCTGAATTTAAAAATGAGAAAACTGGAGTAGTTTAACTAGCTTTAACCTTGAACAAAAACACATGTAAACTCTTTGAGTCTGATCTTTAGTCCAAACAGTCAAGCAGAAAAAAACATTGGTCCTGTTTTGTTTTGTTTTTTCAAACCTTGCAATAAGCTTCACTTTTAACAGACAGTCTTATTTTTTGCGATCGCCTCTGTGCAGCAGCCTCACACAAATTTGCATTGATTTCTCTGTGCCGCTCTCAGACTACTGCAGTGCACTTTGTGGGAGGAATCTTCAGTCAGAGACGCTCTGCTGAGCAATAACTACAGTGTATTTTGAGCCGAGTGCAGCTCACTGTTCATAAACACACAGATCAGCCTGCTCACTCGGCTTTGCCTTGCTGCCTCCGAGAGCCGGTAGGACAACAGCACCGGAAAAAATCAGAGAAACCCGCATTCCTGTTTTCCAAAGTGAGCCCGAGTGTGGACAAAGAGGCATTCGAAATGATCAAAGGCGTTTTTCTGAGAATCCGTGACAAAGCGGATATTGCTCGGCTCTTGCAGCGACAAAACTCCACGATAAATCCACTAAACCATACTGTCAAAGGCAGTGAGCATTCTGCTTGATGACAAATCATACATCTTACTTTACTGAGCATCATAACTTATCAAAGTTAGACAAGCACACAGGCAAATGGGGAAGAGAAATTATTAGTAAGTCTGATTAATAGGCTTGGAATAATTAAAAGCATAATGAGGCATTAATACGCAATTTACAAACAGATAACATGGCAACAGAAAAATTAATCCTCTCACTGCTTCTGACTGGAAAAAAAATCGAGTTAATTGCAAATTCTGCTTTTGATTGGTTATCATTCCATCACTGACATCATATCACAGTCAATTACATGAATCACCTCGGAGCCTGTCAATCCCACGTCTGTCCCAACAGAAGTTCAGCAGTAAAACAAACCTTTCAACTCAGCGATTCGTCGACCTCATATGAACGTGTGGTGAGTATTGAAGAGCTTATATAACATCTTGCATGTCATCTACCATAGAGTGTTGGGAAGAGTTCAAATGATTTTATTTTGTATTAAGAAGTTTCCTGCTGGATTTTCCACTATGTGCATAAATAGATCAAATACAGGGCAGACAGCACCAAGGGGAGAGCTGGGAAATGACTAACGGAGCATATGCGCGGCTTTAAGTACATGGATGAGGCAAATGTGCATGTAACTGTCGTATGTGCAGGAATTGGTTTGACTGTTTGTTTGCAGTCGGTGCACACACTCCGTGCGTCTACTGAGGAAAAGGCAGTTTGACAAGTTAATCCAGTCTAAACATCCACAGGGAAACATCCCCACAGGCAGCTTCTCCTCCTCCGCTGAGATTATTTAGCATTTCAACTTCCTGTCATCAGTCTGGCTGCCTTCACCAGAGAGAGAGAGAGAGAGTTAGGTATGAGGCGACACATATGATGTGACATTTGGTTTCCGTGGCATGACGACAGCCTATCAACATGTTTTATTTATAGAAATAAGACTTTAATTCAATGATGCAGGGTCTAGTAGGAGAGAATGAGCCACAAGAGATGACCTATTAAAACTGAGCGTAAACACAACTAAAGTAAATCCCTGCAGAGATCCAAGGCAGAAAGGTTGGTGAGGAATGGAAGAAAATGGAAATATTCATGATTTACATTTTAAAGACTGAGAAAATAATAAACCTATTGGGGGCATATGCACAGTCAGGAAACTTGACACATGTGAAAGGACATTTGTATTCCCAGTCTGTCCACTCCTGGCTTGCTCCCCACTTTGTCCCACACTTGATCCACAAGGAAGACTTTGTAATTCAGACCAGGCATCTTTCAGTTACTTTGTTGTTTACTGCATTCGTCTCATTCATCTCCATCAAATATTTTTCTGATTTATTTTTCCTGCTGAGCCAGAATACAAATGATAATCTCTGACAATCTTCATGATAATGCAATTATGGCGGCCTATTATTGCACACAAAGATGATTTAGCACCGATATACCCGCAATTCCCTGTTTTATATCTGAGCCGCTGATGAGTGATGAGCATCAGTCATGTTCTCATCAGAAATTCATCTCACCACTGACTTGCAGCTCATGCTGAAAGGGAAGAAAATGTGCACATACATCCTGCCATAATTTATTAATCCACCCTCTTTCCTCCCTTCATCTCCACCTTCTCCATCAATTATTCCATCAATATTCTTGCCATCAATATTCAGTGACTGAACTTAAGATCTCTTATTTTCCCTAATTCAAGCCCAAGACAATGGTGTCTTGAGGACTTCTGGCTGTGGTTGACCTCAGGTCAGCTCAGCTCGGCTAATTAAGATCTGGTTCGGGTCACAGTGGCTTTGTCAGCTATCCAGAGGTCAGAAATGTGCTTCACCTACTGACACATTAAGTTGGATGAGGAGAAAATGACAGTAGTGACAGTAGTGGAGGGTGCTCAAGGAAGAGAAAACAAAAATCTAGCTGCTACAAGCTGAAATGCAAACACAGTATTCCTGATGTATGACCCAGGTAATACAGTACAACATATGTAAATACATGCAGAATGTAACCTTTACTATGATTTTAGAGCTAAATATATTGTTGTGGAGCCCGACCGATAAGGATTTTTCAGGGGTTGCCAGTGATTCCCAAGTTTGAAAAATGAAATGTGAAAAAGTCTGCAACTCACCGGCTTGATGCGTGTTGACGGTAATATTCGCCAGTGAGCGCGCGGCCACACCCAGCCCGGCTACACCGTTCATGGCCTCTACGTGGAAAGTGTAGTTGGTGTGCATCGCAAAATCCAGTATCGCCACAGAGGTGCCGGTCAGACCATGCGGCCGTGGGATGAAGCGCAGTTCGGCCTCGCACGGCTCACACTGAGTCATGCCACTGTCGCCGTCACTTCCGTCACAGCGCTGGCACAAGATGTTGTAAGTGATGTCCTTCCTGCCGCCTGTATCACCGGGAGGCATCCACTGCAAGAAGAGCGCCGTGTCATTGATCAATGAGACCAGGTTCCTGGGAGCTGACGGAGGCCCTGAAGAGAAAGAGAGAGTGTTTAGAGGGGAGGAAGAATTAAAAACTCACTGATTACCACTTAACTTTGTAAGGCAGAGTTTCTCTTTAAAGCAGATCAAATATAATATGAGGTGTTATTGTCTGTTTGAATAAAAGAAACGACGTGGACCTTTTGGCAGAGCTGTCATCAAAAGATTATGATATGAACGTCAGTTGTTTTGTCGGCTTTCTTAATTCTGCAAAACTCCTAATTCGTTACTGCCAAAGTATGAAAGTATCAGCATCAAACTTAAACGTTTCCATGCAAAAACTATCTCAGAACACACCACTCGTCTGACCTCAGAGAGGAAGAAGCGACAGTGGGCACACGATCACCACAATCTGGCCCTCGAGCAGCCAGTGAGCAGAATTTGAATCTGAAGTATGTGTGATAGGTTTGTAGGTGCGTTCGGTGTGTGGGCGGTTGACTTTCAACACATCCTGCGGGAATTCATTCCAACATCTAGTGTCAGTCTCTTGGATAAAACTGTTCAGATTCAGTTTTTCTCAAAGTAGTCAGAGCCGAAGTTGTGAGGGTGTCTTTGTAAATCTGCGTGTAGGAGTGTGGGTGGTGTGAGGTTTCAAAGTGCCTCAAGTGTTACGCTCCAGCGCGCAACTTTCTTTAATTTCATGGATACAGCTCCACACAAGACAGTTTCATATCCACGGAAAAAGGTAGACTATGAGAGATGGTTTATTTCACAGTTGAGCTTGATAACACAGCAACAAATAAAATCATCAAAACAAACACAAAAGACATTTTTTTAATGCAGACGGACGTTTTCTGATTAATCCACTAACTTGTGCAAGGCAGAGTGGAGGGGTCTTTAATGGCCCGGTAGAAGCCTTTATCACAGTGACACATGGTGGCCGCCTGGTCATGGCTGGAGCTGTGCAGAGGACACTTGGAGCATTTAGTGTTCCCGGCGAACGCCTTGAAGGATCCAGGCCTACAAGCTGGAGACAGAGCGAGGCAGCACAGGAGAGAGAGGGGGGGGGCAGTTACACCATGGTAATGTTCTCCATGCGACTGCATTTCCATTCAGCACACATACATTTAATTCACAGCTCCAGCTGCCTCGCTCCTCACCTGTGGTCTGACCCCATTTCCCGAGGTGCCATGAATCACTGTCAAATCCTTATTAGCTCACTAAGCCACATGCTAATGGCCCTGCCCATTGTCCTGTCTAACAAATAGCACACACCTGTAAAGGCACATTTTGGGAATAAAGAATGGCAAACGCAAACATTCAGATGAGTCTTAAAATAAACACATTACTGAATTAGAACAACAAAATCTTGGTACTAATGTGTAGAGGGATGTGCAGGCAGAGTTCCACTGCAGCACAATCATGTTTCTTACATTGCTGGAACAGCTTTAACATTAAGATAGATTTCATGTTGAATAGGCTGAAAAACACATGGTTGCACGTTAACTGACAGCAGTTACTAAACCCTCACTTAATTCATAAGATCACCATCACTTTATCACTTGATACCAGTAAATTGCCATATCATTATGGTATTAGCTTACTATACCAGCATCACTATAACCTCAGGCGCAGTACGTTCAAATGCGTTAATTGAACGTCCTCATCGTTCAAACACAATATTGATTAAGGAGAAGACTACTGGACATCCTGCCTCTGCGTATTTCTCTTCTATTATTTAATGCTGGCTGGTCCGAAAGTCCAAACTGTCCAACAAAATGATTTCACACTGCAAACAAACCAAATCATGGATTTGATCCACACCAAAATCTCTGTTGGTGTATACATTTTGGACAAAAGTTTGATCCAGACCATTGTCTGAACTTTCACGTCAGTTATTTTGGCTCGGACTGAACTGAAAAGCCCAGAGGTCTGGACTGAAGAAGGTAGGTGTGAAAGTGTGCTAATGGCTTCACTCCCACCAGAGCCCTCGCACGATGTTTGTTCCTGGAACCATTTCTCTGCTGAACGCACCCGACTCCCAGTCAGAGAGCTTACGAAGCCACATTAAATAAACACTGTGATAAACACTGGGTTTGGCAGAATTATCCTTTTACCTAATAGACAAATTAGTTCGATTTTAGGATGTAACATGTGAATCTTTGCTGGAATAAAATATCAGTACAGCTTCGACGAAATACTGGAACAAGAATATCTACGATCTGTGTGATATGACTATTTTTTTTTTGAGTGCATGAACAATACACATGTTTAAAGCTTTAACATTTTTCAGGAGTCCAGAGGTTGAATTTAGGTTAAAAGAAATACGATAACAATCTAAAGCCATGGAAAAGACTCTGGAGTCCATTTGTTGGAATCAGCAGGTTTAATAGAGTCCCCACGTTCAGATTCCTTCTAATACAAACACAGAAGAGTTTGCATTGTTTGTAAGGCAGATAAAAAAAGAGCTATTAACATACAAATAATGCATTATAAAATTCAATTATAGGCTGCATTCAGTCGAAAATCTCCTGCTGACGTGAATATTTCTGAGTTTTACTACTTCATTACTTCCTCCATTTTACCTTCGCCATCAATTGAACCAGCTCCTCTTTCCTTATCGCTCCAGTTTTTCTCTTAAATGTTCAGCACCGCCGCAATTTTTCCTTTTCTTCATCTCTATTCCCAAAATTGTTCCTTCTCCCATCTCAGCTCCCACTTTTCTGTCCCGCGCTCTTTCCCTTGAGGCTTATCAGAAGATGGCAAAACCATTACAGATTGCAGCTTTCTCCCCTGACTTACCTCAGCGGAGAAAACTAAAGTACTAATGGTGCAGTTATTTAATATTACGGGGGAATCTCAGGATGGTTTCATTGCATAGTGATTTGCATGAGAATATATGTGCGTGGGTGGGATAATAATTTCAAAATTAGAAAATAAATATCCCCTTTATAAGACAGACAAGAGTCAAGACCTCGCGGTAAAGAGGGATATTATGAATTACGTTATAAAATGAATATATTCAAAAGATTTTATCATAAGGAGCACAAAGATGTAATAGTGAGTAACAGTAATTTAGTTTCTTCCTCATATCATCAGGAAATGAGGATTTTAGAAAAGTATTTTATTTTATTATTGCCTCCATTTAGAAATATTACCACTATAACACTTCTGTTGATGAAAGTCTTTTCATTACACAGTGCTTAGTTCCATACTGTTTCCCATGAATAATGCCCCAACTGCTGCCCTGTATTCAGTACTGCACCCAGGACTCCTTGTAAAGGGCTACTGTTACTGTTATACTGCTGAAATAAAGTAAACATTAAAGTAAATTGCTCCTGGTAGGAAAAGTGTGCATCAATCACAGAGCTTGAAATGATGCTAATAGGCCTCTAATTAAATATATGTGTAGTGTATTGTAAGCAACAGAAACAACAATAATAAATCAGGGAATTACAAAGAGTGAAATTGAATTAATTGACCATTGATGAACTGCCTGTCCTTTCTGTGCTTGATAGAAAAAAATATACTTTGTTCAATTTATGGATTCTCAGCTTTAACTAGCTGCAACTTCCAAGCAGTATCTGTGATAACTGCGATATCGAAGAAATAAAATGCAGATCTCATGCAAATGATGCACGTCTAATAATATTGTGTCAGTAATCCAGAGCCTCTAAAATGATGCACATCTTTGTTTGCTTTGATAGAACAACTATCTGGTTCACACTCCGACATAGTAGAGGTTAGTATGTTCTTGTATTTTGAATGAAATTCATTTGTCCAAAAGAGGCAAAACATAAAATAAATAAAATCAAAGATTCATTTGACTCATAGCTTTGAGTTTATTTTTTTCAAAAATCTGACATGAGAGATTTATAGCTGCATCTAAAAGTTACTTTCATTGAAGATTAATCTGTTGAGGATTATTGTTTTGTCTATGGAATGGAATGTTCTGATAGTCAGAGGTGACAAACAGTTGACAGACATTCAAATTGAAATGATATAAAACAGAGAATAGCAGCAAATCGTCATATCTGAGTGGTGAAATCAGAAACTGAAAGATTTTATATATTTTTGCTTGAGTAAACCAATTCAAAAATTGTCAGTCCACTCCAATTTGTTTTCCATACAGCTATCGAGCACTTTTCTTTTATATTTCCTTAAAGAGGTCAAACATCAGTTACTAGAAAAGACAATGACAACTTTGAATGAGAGATCAGATGCAAGATAGAATGAAAATCAAACCTGCAAGGAGGAAAAAACATACGTGTAACGAACAATCTCCATGGAAAAGTCGAAATACTTGAGTATATGAGACAAAAGATTCACACTGACAGAATGCATCACCACAATCACATTGCCGGTAAGATCCTAATGAGGAACAGTAATTTGTCACTCGACTTCCAATTTTTGAGGAACCTCATCCGCTTAGTTATTACCTTCCTCCTAAACACAGCTCCTGCCAAAGGCAACAAACACACACCTTCATTCCAGTTTCCAGCCACTTCCTGCTCTCTGTTATGAACTGGGAAGATCACCACCAAAAAGCAATTATAATACTCATAGTTTTGAAAACATCCAGACGCGCACACACACACACACACACACACACACACACACACACACACACACACACACACACACAAACATATCTAATGAAATTAAATTTGGTCACTATCAGTTGTTGGGCTTTCTTATTCATGAAAGGAACAATATTGGCACAAAATACATATTCCTACTCAGAGCAGATGCTGTAGACACAGAGATTAAAAAAAGCAATACTACAGACTGTGTTTTACCAGCCTTATCATCCATTATTCTAATAGTTATTTTGTCAATCAATTGATTATGAAATGAAAGAAAATGGTGTCAGTTCTACTTTTTCTACAGCCCAAGGAGACATGGACAGATGTCTTTGATCCTTCCAACAGTCCAAAATCAATTAAGTTTTCAATTAACTATCATCCATATGATAAAGAAATTAACACATCCTCACTATATAGAAGCAGAATGGAGAAATTAATTTATAGTTTTTGCTTGAAAAACAATCAAATGAAAATAATTGCTTATTAATCATCAACTAATTCATTTATTTTTTACATTTAAATAGCTTGTTTGTTATTTTCGATGATACTGGCTTGTTACCAGTTTTGATAGTATGGATGATATGGCATCTGTTATGACTCTTTAGTCACTAATTTAAAATCACTCATTTAGTGGCTGATACAATAAAATGGAAGTCTTTTTTCTGTGAGGAAACCTGCAGTCATTATTTCATTATTTTGGCAAGACAATGAACTGTAAATAAATCATTAGCTTCTAAACTTAAAATGGCAAAAGTGGAAGCAAACAATTTCTGATTTGCCATCGAGCTTCATGAGACACCAGACAAATCTGAACAAGCCCATAATGAAGTCAGTCTCTTGCTCCGTTTTGGTCTCCTCCACCTTCTAAGCAAACTATTCGGCTCTTCAGAAGCTAAATTCTCCACTATGTTTACAGCCAGTAGTTAATTGTGTGCTTTATTTGGTAATCTGCAGTGCAGTTTGCTTTTTGTTGAAAATAGCTGCCCGCCGGCTGAACGCACAAGGTACAAGAGCAGGAAGTGAGTAAAAACTCAAAAGAAAATAATTAGCTGAAAGAGTGAGAGAGTGAAGGAGAGCTGCAGAGCGGGATGATAATTCTCTCCGGGTTCATCACTACAAGCGATCCCTCTTGAATTCTACATAGCAATTAGATTCATATAAATATTGATCACAGAAGCTTGAAAAAGACACTTTTAAAAGCACTTTGCAGAGCTTACACTACGGCCTCAGGTTAAGAGCATGCATCAGATTTGAGTTTCAATAGATAAGCGACAGAAGTTTGGTCAAAGGAAGCACATCACCTGCACATTTGCAGCACTGTAATGACATGTCAACTAAGGACTTGTTTTTGGTATCTGGATTGATTGTGTGGACAGCAAAAACCACAGGAAATTAGATCCAAACCACATTTGTTGGTTTGAAATGTGATTCCAATCACATCTCTGCGTGTGTGTCTAAGTCCAGATGCCCTGGCTGCTCAAATTGGGCTTCAAAATATAATTTGAATCACTCTCAAGGCAACAATGTGGAATCCAGAGTGGCTGTAAAGTTACTCATGCCTTCATGCTTACTACAGCAACCCACGTAGGTGATGGTCTGGACACAAGTCCGATCCGATCACTTGCGAATAACAGTGCAGACAGTCTGTGCTGAAGATCTGATATGAGAGAAGCATTTGATTTTTGCCTCCAGTATGAAAAACAAGGCCGGAGAGATTGGGAGTTGTTTGGGTGAGCTGAGTTGGAAATTGTCTCTTGGCTTACGTTGTCAGAAACAGATGGAGCCAGAGAGTGTGTTTACCCTGGTCTTTCAGCTTTGATGTGCAGATGGGAAGTTCACAGAGAATGAGTGATGCTCTGGTCTGTCTGAGCGGCGTTAAAAGCCAAAGTAAACACAGTCCTTAATGGACAGAAGAGGGACACAGTGACTTGGATACGTATTGACTCCCTCATTTCCAATTCCACTTTACCTGAATCTAAGTTTGCACCTTGCCTGCTTGATCAATCCTGACGACCTCTGGAGACGGCAGAGGTGGTTTCTGGGGACCTGTGACTTGGATCATCATGGGGAAACAGAAAAGGGGAAATGACTGACGTACTTAATCCCGTGACTCTAAAACGATTCCGTTTGTTTGTTTGATCCTCACTATTCATCTGTACAGTAAGAGGAGAAGCCAGGCTGTGTTATTATGAAAGCTATCGGTGGTGTTAGCGGCAGAATTGTCACTTTAAAGGTATTTACTGAAACCAAAATATTTGAATACAGAAGCTTTTCCAGCACTTGAACGTCTGCTGGTGGGTTGTGGCTCTTGTCTGCGCATCAACCGTGATTTGATTGAATAAAAAAAAAAGACGTCTCTATTAGCCTCCCACACAATTCACCTCCTCCTGAATATGATGCTGTGACAAAAGGATGTGGAACAAATAGCATTAGCACTATGATGTCGCCTTATCTAGGTCATGATATAACCAGCCCATCTCTGGCTAATCCTCTTGTGGTTGACACTGAATGAAAGGAATAGCATAATAAAGCGCTCGATTGAGATGTCAAAACAGTCTGGCGGAACGCTATTGGGGTGGAAAGCAGGGTTTGATAAGCGCTGACGCCTTTGTTTAGGCAGCTGGGAGGGAGAGATGTACGTGCAAGCGCAGAGCTCTGCTCATATTTGGGAGCGTTGGGGTTTTCCCTATTCGCTCTCTCTCTCTCCATCTCTTTCTCTCCCTCCATTTCTCGCTCTCTCTCTCTCCCCCTCTTTTGCTCTTCCCCATGCTGCCTCTCAGACAGCTTTGATCACAGCAGCCTTTGAAGCAGTGTTCCAAAATGAAAACGAGGAGAAAGCAGAAGTCACCGCAAGTTCACGGCTAAACTTCCTGCAACTTCTTGCAAAGTGCACATCGTCATCGCAGCGCAGGCTCTGCAAGACCTCTAATTGACGAGGGGAAGAGAAATCAAAGCCATGAATCATTGATTACAAGGTCAAAAGGTGTTGTTACTATTGATCACTTCTTTTAACCTTAATCTTAGTGAGTTTAAAGATGCTGTTGAGATATTTTTGATGGTTATAATCTTAAATTTCTTTAACACAGCATAATACTGCACAGCTGAGCAAATACAGCATAGTCCTATCTCTGGGTTGCTTTAATCAGCATGCTACAGTGTTATTTCTGAGAGGGTTGAATCTTAAAGGAACAACCATTTTGGGAAATACACTTGTTTTCTTTCAGAGTCATTGTCAGAAGATAAGATTGGTATTAGTTACACACCTGTACACACCAGGTAGAGAAAAGAGCCACACAAGGGGGAACTGCCTGTCTAACCTGTCAAGGCTGCTGTGCTGGAGTGTGGATACACAAGGTTCAGACAGGAATTTTGAAATTAGAGGGTCAGGGATGAGGTCGCAGTAGCAAGGTCCGTCAATACACGTGCTCGACTAAACGCGAGTAAGACTCAGCTGTCAATCATGACGTTTGGCTCTGTTTTCATGACATCAAACAACAAATTAAAACCAAATTTAACAGTAACATTAGCACAGTTCAAAAGGATCAACCTAAAATGACAAAAAACATCTTTGAGACAAAATATATTTGACATGCACTTCATAGGTTGATCCCCGTTTCATCCGCTAGCACGGAGGAGGCAGGATTTAAGATCTAAACTTCAGGCAGCCACCAGGGGCCAATCACTTTGGCTTCACTTATGGGGAGCAGCCATGTCATCAATCTTTACAATAAATCAATGATCTTTATGTAGAGTTAAATCCATAAGAGGTTCCTAAATAGATTTTCAAGAAAATGTACACAATTTCTCAATTACAGGGCGGCCGTGGTTGAGGGGGTAGAGCGGTTGTCTTCCAATCAGAAAGTTGGCGGTTCAATTCCAGTCTGCATGCTAAAGTTTTCTTGGGCAAGATACTGAACCCCCAATTGCCCCTCATAGAAAAAAGTGCTCCCTATAGATGCACTCTGAATGTGTGTGTGAATGGATGAATGGCAATACACTGTACTGTAAAGCACTTTGAGTTCTATATATTAAAGTTAGTACCTTAATTGAGGCTCATTAGTTTAAATAGTTTTCAGATCATATGACTGAATTAACAGATTAACACATTGTTTTCCAAGTCAGCTCCTTCTGCATGAGTTACTGACCCATTCATTTCAATGGCTGCCAACATCCCCCTGACACTGACACAGCTACAGTACAACTGAGAGAAGCAACTACTGTCGGCCAAAGGGGATGAATGGGGAGTATAGATGTAGGACATATATATCCGAGGGACACCATTAGAGCACTGCTCCTCCGCTGCTGTGACACCAGTGATCTCTTCTGACGTCTGTGTCGTTTAACCACATCTTTCAAATGATTGAGAACGAGCAAGAAAAAGAATAAGTATGAAGCAGATAAAAGTGAAGGAGATAAAAAGAAGAAATTGCACCCGAAGAGCAAATAAAGGAGATATTACAGCCTGTCCTACATATCTGCTACAATAATGACTGTTGCAGTTCTCTCTGTAATAACCTGAGTAACCACATCTCCACGGGGGCACTCCATGAATTTCACCCCGACCAGTCGGAGACGTCAGTAAATCCGCAAAAGGTAGAAAGCAATACAGAGCGCGAGTTAATTGTGATCATGCAGTGTGGCTCAATTTAGCTCTCGCCTTAATTACAGTAAGTCTGAGCCTCGTCTAAATGAAAAAGAGTTGGAGGAGTTTTAGAAAAGACGAGGTGTGAGATAAATTAGCTGTGGAACTAACAAATGGAGGCAATTAGCTCTGCTAGCTCCCAGTCTGTCTGCACAGCCTAATTGAGAAACCAGGCCAGCGACTATCTGGAACAGTTGCTTTTACTTTTTTTTTTTCCCTTAATCTGTGCTGCTGGTAATCGGCCACAACTATAGGCAATGCTGATACAACAAATTAGAGAGGAGGCGTCGCATGAAAACTGCTTATCTCTTCACCTCCGTCACGTTGTTCATGGTCTCACAGAAGATAAGGATGGCAGAGAGAGTGAGAGTTAAAAGAAAGGAATGAAAAGGGGGGCAAGTGAAGAGCAACCAAAGTGGACAAGAGGGGAGAGAAGATGATGCAGGGAGGTGGAGCTGAAAGGAGATGAAGGAAGATGAGGATGGAGAGGATCAGACAAGGATGAAGGATCTTCGAATGGGAGGAGGGAATAGCAATTCTGTAAAGTCAGACTCCTGCAGATGACTGGGGAGACCCTGGAGATCTGTCAGTGTGATGCAACCTCCTCTCTTCTCCTCTCTTCCTGTCCCCCTCTCTCTATCCGCAGCTTTATTACCTCCACCAAGGAGGTTATGTTTTCACCCATGTACGTTGGTTTGTATGTTTTTTTTGTTTGTAAGGAAGACTACACAAAAACAACAAATGTGATTTCCGTGCAACTTGGTGGAAGGATGTGATGTAGGAGGAACTCATTCAATATTGGTGCAGATCCAGATCAGGAGGGTGGAGAGGATTTTTTGTTTTTACAATGACTTAACCATTCCGGAACCACACTTACAAGAACCACTAACCCGCCCCACTACCTCCAAACAACAAGAACTGAAATCTACCTGGATTCTGTTTCGATGCAAACATGCACCTGTCACTTTTAGTAGTCATTTCCCCTTTTGTCTTTTCTTTTTAACTGCAAATACTGCCATTATACTACATCTGTTGCTATTTTGCACTATTCCAGTTTGCACTACATCCGATCTACCCAGGGCCTTCTGATTGCGTACTATGTTGTGTTCTTTTTTGAGTATACTTAATATGTTGCATACTTATATGTATGTCTCTACTTAAATGTTTACACCAGGGATTAGAGAGAAACAGCATTTCAGTCCCGTCTATGTCCTGTGCACGTGGCAGAATTGACCAAAAAGTTGGCTTTTACTTTTTTTAGGCCTTGGTGGAGGTACTGACTGTTATTCCAGTTTATAAGTGTGCTACTTTAGTTACTACACATATGCACATACAAAACATTTAAAAGAGCTTCTTACCCCGGCAGTAGCCGTCTGTCTCCTCGTGCCCAATGCTGCAGACACAGCGGCCCAATGGTACCAGCCAGTCGCCATCAGCGCCACAGTACAATTTGGGTGTGTCCCTTTCTTCTGCATTCTCCACACAGGCTCCCCTCACTTCCACCAGAGAGGACGAGTCCATGTGCGGCACCGTGTTGGGAAAGGCTGCTAGGTTCCGTAAAGTCGATGGGCAGCGTTTGTAGAACACCTAACGTGCAAAGGAGAAACGTGTGAGGTTCAAGTTCTCCTTGGCTTATACTTCACGTAAAGATGAGTCACATCACAATGTTCACTGACCTTCACTGACACAAGAGCAATACAGGCGCCCACGTCCTGGAACGCCAGGTAGAAGCCCTTCTGTGTCACAGGCCCCACCTCCCTGACCTCCGTGTTGAGGCGGAGCACACGATCTCCCAGATCTGTCTGTGTGAAACTCTCATCTGCCGCGATGGTGTCCACCTTGAAGCCAACAACAACCACGTCATTAGCACAGGTCATTGCTACTGAATGTAGCGCCGCAGAGAACTGTTTTTCAATAACCAACCTTGGCATAGTCAAGAGGGCGAAACCGTGTCGCTGCGGGGAGAGGCTCATCTGTCTGCAGATAAAACAGGTTGAAGGTTTCCTTACAGGTGCCAGACACCCAGGGGATGGAGTTACAGTCCCTCAGTGTGAAACGCATCTCCACGTAGACCTGAGTTACAAGTGACATAAAAAAACAAATGATCAGCTGGTTTGACATTAAATAAAGGGTGATTACACATTTTGCAGTCGGCTACACATACAAAGTCCTTTCTGTTTGTAGAATAAACATGTGTATATTGGGTGTTATTATAACAATAAAGTCAATGAGACTTCACACAAACAGTTGGTTAAAAAGCATCGTAGCATTTCATTTATAGGGTAAAATATAGTAAGTAAAATAGTTGTTTTTTTTAAAAGACCAAAGTAAATTTGTGTAAAAAACAATCACCAATAAAAAGGATCAAAAAACTAGAGGCAGGTTATTTGAACATGTGATGGTGGCATCAGCTCATAATGAGCATCTCTCCGGGCAATGTGTAAAAAAAGCAGCCCTGCACTATCTTTGATTTCTCATGGGCTCTTGTGTTTTGACTATAATGGAAATCCTCCCCTCTCTCCATCACAGTGAAGTCATGTTGTTGTTGCTATACAGCACATCTGCCTGCCATTATTTCCTCCCCATATGTTACTGTAAATAGAAGTTTGCATTCCCTCCTGTCAGTTCGACACAGCCTGGCCTGTCCTATGACTAAGACATAAGTCTGAGGAAGTGTTAGTGATGTGGTCCCGACCCTCTGTGCTGCCTGCCGCTGGATCCATCCAGACCGCAACCAGTTGTTCTGGTTTGGCTCCATCACGTGGCAAACCTGAAAGGTGTGAATGGGTCTGTTCTGCTCGTCCA
Source organism: Hippoglossus stenolepis (assembly GCF_022539355.2). Lineage (NCBI taxonomy): Eukaryota > Metazoa > Chordata > Actinopteri > Pleuronectiformes > Pleuronectidae > Hippoglossus > Hippoglossus stenolepis. Next base: position 11,134,285 of record NC_061483.1, read on the forward strand.
TCTCTGTGATCGCATCCCACTGTGAACATGTAGGAAGCAAATATTGGTACGTTGGTAAGAGAAGAAAATGGACACATGGCAGCAGGGTATTTCGTGAGTAACTGTATTGTCTATGATGTGACAAACTAGGGGGTGCGGTTTCTTTGTACAAGTTTTATTTGTCTTCTATTTTGTTTCCTCCTACTGTTTCCAAATGGTGCGATCAGCCACCCTTTGTCTCCCCTTTGCTTCATATGTTGGGTCAGTTGATTGTGTTGATGTCCTGTGTTTTTAAGCAGTATTTTAGAGTAAAGTTCTGTTTGGTTGATTTCTTTCAAATAGGCCCAGTTTTCTTCTTAATCTGCTTATTTTTCATTCCTTAGCATTTTATATGTTTGGGTGAAATACATCCTTCGCTCATTTGTCCTTTGACATTCCCTGACAACAAGTTTCCTACCAGCATTAGCAGATAATATCGTTATTTGGGTGAACTGACCTTTTAAGACAACAGTAATTTGTGGGTTACTGTTAGGAATATGCTATTTTGTATAGAAACTTAGTATTTAATATATCAGTAGCCTATGTGTTAGACTGCAAATTAAATACATATTTATGTATATAGTCATATTGTAGAATGCATGAATGATGTGGTTTTATAGCTGTTCTGTGAAATGATCAACCTGTGCATCCTCTTCTGCACGTACTGAAACCTCTCAAGAAACATGACGTTTCGGAGACGTTATAGCTTCACCAATGTTTTCAAGCTGTTGCATCAGCCAGACTCTCTCATTTGTCCGCTCCGCTTTAACGGTGTGATGATCAGAGCCTCAGAAGCCCTAACGTTTATTGACAGGACTTTCTCACGACAGCCGAGATTGTGTCAGTTACACAGCAGGACCTGTAATTATATCTCCAGAGCATGAGATACATGAGAGACACAAGAACAGCTCTGCTGGAGTCTGTCCTGTGAAGGCCACGGCAGAGATATACACTGCATGACAAATATTATAATACAATTAACTATTCTGCAACTATGTTGAAAATATAATTTTATCTTTGGTCAGTGTTAGAAAATCATAGATTAAGTTTCAAATGGAGATAAAACTGTGGATGGCGAGATGCCATTAGCTTGTGAAACAGAACACCAAAGTCCAGCGTCATGAACAATAGTTACAAAGGGTAACTATAATTGTTATAATTGTTATATTATAATTGTTATAATAAACTTAACTAAAAGGAATGTGTTTGTTTTCTATCAAACTAACATACTGTAATTTCTACATTTCACTGGAAGAATTAATTAGCAGTTTTTGAACTCATGGTATAGCTTTAACCAATTATTGGACAACAGAAGACTTGTTTTGTATTTTTCAATTTTTTCAATTTTGTGTATTGACGCAATATTAATGTAACAGTAACACCCCCAACTCTCTCTCTAATCAGGTGCCCAGTTTCGAGTCACACCCCTACTCAGAGGCTGAATAATCCAAACTATGCAGCCACATTTCAACAATTCTAATGCAGCATTTGTGTCTTTCTCATGAAGTTCAACATTTTAATAACACAATTTGACCCTAAATTGCAGAGTGAAGTTGCACTCAACAGTGCAAAACAGTAATATCAACAATATGCCCATGCTGCAAAAAAAATTAATTAACAATTTTTAACTGTCTGCCATCATTTACAGCAGTGCCCTTTTTCATTGTTTTATTGGTCAGGACCAATGAAGAGAGAACCAACTGAAAACAGTTTTTTTTTAACATATAGTTTTAACAGAATAACTTAAAAGCTCCGTCAAACATGTGATTCTGCACAATGGATTATGGGACACTGAGGGGTGTGAAAACAAACGGGCCGTGTCCTAATGTGGGTAAATGAAGACCACATAATGCATCTAGGCCATTTTTGGAGACAAATTCAGAACCGGACAGGTTGTGTCAGACTTTTAATAGGTCTGGAAAAGTTGTCTTTTCAGGATCCCTGACTGTGGACAAAGCTCCTGGACAGATTTCCACTAAGGGGGGTCATGATCCACCTCTTCAGTGGACATATAAACTTCCTCTGGAAGTCTTCTCTCTCCCAGTTTTCTCTCAGAAAACTGAATCTTCTTCCATGATTTCAAACTATCATTTCCAGGTCACACACTGGAGATGGAGGGAAGCTAGTTTGCTAAATGGAAAACACTGTGGAAAACTAATTGGTCAGCATTGGGGATATCATCATAATGGAGCATTAGATAGGAGAAAATGATCCAAAGCTGCATACTGTGTTTAACGTGCTCACACACACACACACTCACACACACTCAGAAACACACACAGAGCGACACACAGTCACAGTTCTTAACTACAGTATCTTGAATGTACTTAAATAAAAACTAATAAAGGTACATTGACAGACAGAATGAGTTGACCCAGAGGAAACTGAAACAACTGAGGTAGAGTGTTCTCAAATGTAAATTATTAAATAACACTTTAACCTTGACTGGAGTGCGCAAAGGCAATTAATCTTGTATTAATTAAGCTATCTAAATTAGCTCTATGTGACACCCAAGGGCCAAATGATTAATCAATCATAATCGCTGCCTCTTTCATTTGGAACTCCAGCCACCCAATAACACAGAGCTCATGTCTTTATGAAGTTAAGTGAACTCATACTATCAATACAATGGGAAATATTGAAGTTAAAGTAGCAGAATATAAAAATGGAGAGAACATCTTGGTTTATGATTTGGTCATTTAGTCGGTAATGGGCTAAAACCATGAATCCCTGTGTTAACTACAGTATATGCATACCGGTAATTAAGTATTGTGTCCATCAAGTGCTTTCAATAAACAGTATGATCTATGTTTACAGTACATTACAATAGACCATGTCTGTTATAATTATTATTAGTCCAATTTCATCCAATATGTGCAATATTGTCTCATGTCTGCTATCTATTTATTCAATACTGTATATGTCTTCATTGCTTTGCCACATTCCAGCCTACCTGCCATGTCTGAGATTCTCTGCTACTTCATAAAAGTGTAAATGCTGTAGAAGTCACAGAAGAGAATTGCAAGACTCACACACTTCAGTAGATACACTTGTACATCATATTGTTTCACTGGCTTCCTCACAGACCCTGATACAGAAACTTGGCGTCTGTTAAGGAAGCAGACTTTCTGGTTTGCATAAGATCAGCGATAAGTAATCGGCGTTCCATTATGCATACGAACACGAGAAAAATGGTGATTTGTCACTCTGGGCGCTTCAGTGTTTTAAAATGCACCCTTGGGATGTGGCATAGTTCAGAGCAGAGAAAACCGATGCGAACCCGAGTTTGAAAGATGAGCTGCGGCCCACGCTCTCCGAGGCAATCAGGTGTGCACCCGCTAATCGCTCTGCCGATTGGCCCCGAGCTCAGCAGACTGCAGCAGACACAAACCAGGTTTTAAGTAAAAGGGGTGGGACTAATTAAGGTATTGAACTCACGCTAATGTGGCAATATCAGAGTGCAACAGCAGGTTCTCTGGAAATGGCGAGTAAAAAAAAAATATATCTTGATTTAGCTTAGAAAATTACACTGTGATGAAATACTAGAGATCTGGAAAACTGCAAATGATGCAAAAACACTTTGGAGCCTAATATATAAGTGGGATTCATGACTTTACACAAAAAGGAAATAAAACCTGTCACAATGACACTCACACTACAATGAGACCTGCAGGATTATGCTTCTCTAGGTTCAAATGGATTTTAATAACCTTTGCAACACAGAAAATGGTGAAGAGGAAGGTTTGTGGATTATCTGTTATGAGTCATGAACTGCAAAAAATATTTTCAAATTGTTCTTGTGACATCACCTCAGGAGACATACTAGAATACAGTTAAATGGGCGGATCCCTTTCTTTGCAGCTTTTCTGACAGATGCAATTCTATTTATGGTCACATGAAGGTCACATGAAGGTCACTCTCACTTGCAACATGGTACACAGGCTAAATAATGCATGACAAGTTCCTGCGTTGAAAGACAGAACTACACTGCATGTCACTTGAAGGTTTGCTTACAACTGCAGCAGAAACTATCTAACTGTCTAACTGTCTGCGTGGACGGTAACAACTTTATGGATGAGAGCATGAGCAAGCATGCTTCACATAGCTATACAATGTATTAATGGAGCAAAACATCAAGTTAGAGATCTCTCGTTTTTTTTATGAGAATTTTTTTCGGTTCATTATGAAACTGTAAGTGGGACAAAGTAGAAAATGGTGGGCCGCCACAGTCTGGATATAATGGGAGACACTGCTTCGACATGGGGAGATGTGCATTAGCCTTCTCAAAGCTTCATTTAGTACATATTTAAAATCCATTTGTGTTAATAAGGCTATACAAAATAAAAATGCATACAAGCTAATTTCCTGAAGAAAAAGCTCTTCTCATATAAGTTTATTGATTGAAAAATTCCCTGGTATAGAAAACGCTGAGAAAAAAAATGTGGAGTGATATTCTAGTCTGGTTGTCAATGGTTCTTGTCATTAGGTGTTAAAGAAGACATTTGGCTGTAAAGAAAGCTCACTGACACACACACACACACACACACACACACACCTGCCACGATGCACAGACAGATATTGTTGTATTAACAACAATGTTGGAGACGCTTCAACCGGTTCAGAGCTGAGCTTCTGATTAAAACAAGACAATTTGTCATTGTCAGCGTAAAGGGAAGACAGAGAGAGGGAGGTGTTATGAAAATATCATTAAATCTCTGTAGTTGTGATGAATTATTGATTTGAATCTTGGTGTTGGCGTGTGTGTTTTTGTTCAACCAATTAATGGCATTGCTGCTCCCCATAGCAAAAACCCTGTTTAGGCTGCGTGCAAGGGAGCAGAAGCTGTTTCAATTCTGGCATTTGGCCGTGAAAATATCTCAGTATTTTGTTTCTATTTATTGGTTTTGCTCCGAAGGATTTATTACACTTTTAATAATAGCCTGAAAGCACAAGCAGTCTCTCTACCACCTCAAGTCTCGAATTAGACACAACATTGTGGGAAATTATTGTTGTTGCCGATGGCTGCTCAGTCCCTGCTGAAATATTCGTAAGAGTGAAATCTACAGCGTTTCCCCTCCAGGCCGAGCCTTGTAAGAATTACATGCTACAGTTAAATTAGTTTAATCTCCAGATATTTTAAAGGCTTGATTGAATCTGAATTCATTCCACACAGTCGTACTGTCACAGGTGTTTTATTTAAAAAACTAAACACGAGAAGAGACACGAGAAGAAGAGTTTTATTTCACCTTTTATGTTTCAGGAACAGTCTAACTTGTGAAATCAATAATATTGTTTTCAGCTTAATGTGATTTAATCATTAATGGAGCTGAGAGAAGCAGGGAAACAGGGCCAACTAAAGTTTGGGCTCATAAAATGAGAATTGACAAAAGGACAAAATTATCTTTAAAAAGCTGCCGACAACAAAGGCAGCTCCATTTTCTTCTACTTCGGGAGAAGTTAATATATTTGTTAAGTTGCGGTGCCATTTAAGAATGACAGAAAATTATACTATCAACAGTTTAGCTCGACGTTTGTCGAGACTTCTGGAAGCTCAGCCAATGAGCATCAGTCTGGTGATGTGGAGGTCGAAAGGAGGAGGACTACATTAGTGTGAAGTTTTTAGATGTTGGGGATACATATGAAGTGATTGCTTGAACAGCTTTTCAAGTGAAGTTGAATCCTTATTGGTCCTTTTTATCTTTGGTTTATTCGATTGTACTTACTAATATTGAAATACAAAAACTGAAATATAAATAGTTGATAGATTTCAATGTAAATAGTTTTGTGTTCATGTTCTGAAAACATTACTTGGTCCGGTCATGATCTGATGACTGAACTGGCCTCTTCCCTCTGCTTGTCCTGTCTCCTGTCCATATCTGAGTTAAATGTACGACATGGGACTCTGGCTGCTATAGGGGCCTCGTACAGCAGCACAGGATCATGGGATTTGTTGTCTTCATTGGCATCATTGCCAATAAAAATCTACCAGGTGGAGATCACTTTCATGGATGAGGTAATGAAGTTTTACTCGTGTAAGGCAGCCGACAGAAATCAATAAACATGATCCATTACAATTAACCAGTACAAACAGTGGAGGTAAAAAACAGCTGACTGGCAAACTGGGTAGTGTGTTTTTACTTTGTCATCCATTATTTGTCCTGGAAAGACATATGGAAAATCGGATATGACACAATTAAAAGGCAACTAAAATGTTACTTTGAATAAAACGTGAAGACATTTTAATGAAGAAGTGTTATTTATTACATCTATAAACTGTATCTAATCTGGCTTGAGGGTTTGTTTTTAATCTTTGCTCTACTAAACCCGAAAAACTGGTGTTGTTTCATTTCATTGATTCATTTCATTTTAGTTTTATGTGTTTGACTGGCCACATTTAAAGTAGACAAAAACATCTTCTTACAGCACTTTAAAACATGTGAAAAGTCACTTACCCCATTGACAGGATAGGTCTTCCAGTCCAGTTCTCCCAGCACTGTTGTAGTGTCCAACAGAACCACTAGAGAGAGTGGGGCAGTGAAAACAAAAAAAAGAGATTCATGTAAAATGGAGGAGAAAGAGCGAGAGAGCGACAGTACAAGCACAGACAGTGACAGGAGAGAGGGAGAGAGCGAGCGAGGGAAAGAGGAAGAGAGGGAGAGTGCCAGAGAGGTTGGGCAGTGAATTTAGAAAGAAGAGAAATGGAGGTGACAAAATAGGACGAGAGCACACAACAGTTATCAAACTGTCAATGAGGAGCTGACAGAGCTGTAAAGCCCTTATCAGATTCAACCACCTATGAAATAACAGCTCTTAGCACCGATCCGCCCTCCATCTATAGGTGAAGTCTGGAAGATTAGTGCTCTCCTTCTCAGAGGTCAGCAGTTTTCTGTGCCGGGACGTCAAAGATGAGCCAAAGATAAATAACGGGGAAAGATCGAGGGACTGTTATGGAAATGTTGAATATTTAACTAAACACAATGTGACTTCATTAAAACTCATTTAAGAGAAATACAGTCAGCAAATGGACGTGTATGGATGGAGTTAGTGGATAAGCACAGCTCAGTATCCCGAGAAATAACACCTACGATGGTTGGATGATTGCACGCCAGTTTACGTCCAATTACAGGAAGTACGGTGCTTTGTAGGCAGCGAGGTGATAAGTGTGGAGGTCGAGATGGTGAACGGGTGTCTGGGACATCTTTCATACAAGACACTGGAGTGTTCCTCCTGTCACAGATCTGAAATCACATTTGCAGCTATAATAATTGTAATTAAACTTTTGTAACCACCTAACCGGGCGGCTGTGCATCAGGAGGTACAGCAGGTGGATGTACGGCTCCTCCATTCTGCGTGCCTAAGTGTCCTTGGGCAAAACACTGAACCCACACACATTGCACATGGATGTGTGAATGTACTGTGTAAATGTGTGTGTGAATGGGTTCATGGCAACTGTAAAGCGCTTTGAGCAGAATATAAAGACTCTTAGCACAGCTTATTTAGCGGTGACCACAATTTTTCTCTAAGCATATTGTAGTTCACATTGCAAAGTGAAGTGGATGTAGTAGACTGTATATAAAAAAGGTTGAAACAGTGGTGTGATAGCGTATGGATTATTGAACGTGTGATACACATGATGATCTTGGCCTCAAGTTTATTCTCCTCTAAGTCAAACAAGTTGGAAGCTCACCCGCCCAAAGTGTCCCACATCATTCTGGTCACTTGATAATCAGATCAGTTTCATGTGTGACACACGGATAAATAGCCCGACATGCAAAGATAGACGCATGAACGGATCTCGTGATTTTCACGACGAGAGACACTCACACTCACTTCAATGTTTCATTCTGGGTCAAGAGTGTGTTCGTGTCTGTCGGCTGAATTCAGACATGGCAGCACAGAGAGCTCTTGGAATACTAAACGATATTTTATACGTTCAAACTTGTGACCACTTGATATTATTACCCTCTGGTCAGGAGAATGAATTCATTATAGCTGTGACATCATCCTGTGAGTGTTTTCTGTTAGATTTTCTTTATTATGTTTCTTTTGTCTTGTTTTCTTCTGTGTTGTTTTATTACCATGTTTATATAAGTGCTGTAGAAATAAAGTTTTATTAGTATAATTAAATCCGACAGTGATCCTTTAAAAAGACAGATGCTTGATGGTGTTATTTGGGAGAGCACTTAGCTGGAAGACGTGACAGCTCCACAAAAGTGAAGCCGAAGGTTCTCCATTGCCCCCTGGTGGCTGGCTGCAGTATAGGTAACAAACCCTGCCTCCTCCATGTTTGCGGATAGGACACGACAAATGTTTCTCAAAGATGGATTCTGTCGCTTTAGGTAGTTCTTGTCACACTGATGTTTGTTCATGTTGTTTTTTCATGTTTTCTGGGACTGATTTGTGATTGGTTGAGTTTATCTGTGGATTCATGAGTTTATCATTCTACGATCACTACTCCACAGAATCTGGCACCAAAATGTTCAGATATTTTGGCCTCATTTCTGAATAGTGGTAGGAAGTGGAGACACGTCGTCCAGCTGTATTTAAAGTCTATGAGAGGCATGTTATCTTTGTCCATGATGTGTGCATACAAGTGTCACAGCCTCACACTGTCTGCACTCGGGTCACAGCTCAGGCTCTGCATCAGTTTGATATGATGAATGTGCAATTTCCTTCGTCTCCACACAGGCGGTTAATTAAAATCTCTATCAATAAAGTGCATCCAACTTCAGTGGTCCACGTTATAGACAAAGCTGTCACATCTTCAGACGACCCGTCATTTAAACGTACGGCAGACTCCGCCAAATCTGGACAGTGGTCGCTTCTGCTGTCAGAATAAGTTAAGATACTGGAGAAGATAGACTTTGGAGAGACTAAATGAAGCACTTCAATATTTACCGAGGCTTCAATTAGCCTTGATCCCCTGCTGGTAATTAAGGGCTGGATTTATAATAACTTGGCCTTGGCTCGGTTCAAAAGCAGGACACACAGAGAGAGGGGTGGGGGGGGGGGGGGGGGCAGTGTGAGACAGAGCAGGAGAGACAGAGACATTGATTTTTGACAAAGTCAGAAAAACAATCTTTCATGACCATGAGTAATGTTCCATACCATGTTTGACAGCAGCCAATTTTTTCCACCAACTGCCTTCACTGTTTTCTGTTCACCTCCTATACACAAACATACTGTGCACTCACACACATACACACACATGCAAAAGCACATGCACACACACTAATGTAGACATAAAATAATTAAATTCCTGCAACTATCCTTGGAGGCAGGAAATAATATATCACCCAAGATGAATTTGATACACAGATTTTCTCACTCAAAGTGCACAAACACACACACACACACACACACACACACACACACACACACACACACACACACACACCACACCGACCAGCATTTATCAGGAGGCCAAATCATATTACTCTTGTCGGGGGATCGTCTGTGGAAACTCAATAATGTACAACTCTCCTCTCTGAATTTCCTTGACCAATGGAAAATTGTTACATTTTAGAAAATAAAGTGTGGAAAAGTGATCTGTATAACAGTATATTGACACAGTTTCTTTTGTGACATGTAACAGAACAGTGCGACACACCAATGTTACAGGTCGATGTGTTCCGTAAGTGAGGGAATTAATCTTTTGAATCCTCAAAATCCTCAGTTCGCTTATCCGCTTTCTCTCTACTTGTTGTGCAATGAACTCACAGTAACGAGAAGACTCTTAAAAGTTACTGTAGCCGCTGACGTGCACTGAACTTTTCTTGAAATTCTCCGGAGGGCCTTTGAGTGAGAAATGTCTGAGTCACTTGCTCTGGACATTTTCCGGATCTTTTCCTGCCAGACCGCGGGTAAAATGTCAAGAAAATGTCAGAGTGAGCCCACGTGGGAACGCAGCAGGAAAACTTTTGGCGAATTCACAGTGAGCGAGTGGGGGAGCTGATGATGTTACTGCCACGTGGCGGATGTGAAACGGGAAGAATACAAATATCTGGAGGAAAAAGAGTCAGATGTCAACTTGGGGAGACAATGAGATTGGAGCGCTTTGGACAAAAAGAGCTGTCAACGGTGTTAAAGTAAACAGAACAGGATGTCCGCAGCGGAGTTCATACATTATGTGCTGTCTTCCACATCCCCCGCCCAGACGCCACGCCGCGCCTGAATGATCCAGACATTTCCCTGTTGTTGTGAACGTGTCTGACCCGGACAATATTCTGCTGTGTTCTTGAAAGACAAAGTTCTGAAAGTTTTCATCCCGTCTGAAACTCCTCCACTAAGTAATGTACAAAGTCCACTTTGTACATTACTGTTTGTGCACAGATAAAGAAAATATATACAACTAGTGTGGAGGTACTGATGTGCAGATTTGTGACTCCTTACTTCCAGGATTTATCCTAAAATAAGCTGGGCTAACCCTCTCCTGACTCTAACCTCACATTTCTGATACAGACATGACAGTGCTATCAATCTTCTCGACAAATCTCAGCATTTACCCTGATAGTATGTTGTAATAACAGAATGTATTGCAGACCTGACCTCTATTGTGTTGTCATCGTATTGTGTAATGACAACACATCTTGTTTTTCAGTCAGCGGCGTGCAGGGCATGGATTTGTTCCAGTTGCACCATGTGAAAAATACACAACTCCAAAAAATAGACACTATAACCTACTGGGAGGTCACACATGCATCACGTAGACTTTTTCGTTTACAACGCTGACAACAACAACAGTCTTCACAGCCCAGCAGTAGTTTGCAGAAAATTGCAGTGTATTTCTGGATGACACCTCGCTGAAACCTGGGCCTTAGCAGAATGGAAAAGCCAGACATTAAGTCAGAGTCCTCAATTACATACAGGTTTGTCTGAGGATATTCGGGAAGACAAGCACTGGGCTGAGATCCTCCGGAGACACGGACATTTCTGTGAAGCCTCTTGTTTCTATTTCTTGCAGTTTCCAGGATGTGGTTTCAGGGAGCCATTGTGAGAGGAGGAATCATTATTTTCTGTACGACATGAAAATAAAAGTCGACGGCAGCAACTAATACACCTGATCCTGACACACAGATGATGTGGCCTCCTCTTATGAAAGAGGGAGACTGTGCAGTATCTGCATAAATGCTACTGCTTGAGATGTCAGGCTCATCCTTTTAAAGTACACACTATATACAGAAATACAAAAGCGTTGAGCTGATTAAGTGATTTGTTACCTATGTTTCAAGTGCTGAATAATGTGTCGGCTAAACGCTGAAAATGTCCCAGGTTTTCAACATTCACTTCAAAATCTTCCCAGTTTTTATCAGAATCTAAATAATACGCATGATATCAAACTTCTTACATAGAAGTTCATCCTGTTCTGTCCCACTTTATTATAACTTAAAATAAACACAGAAACAAGGCATCACATGTCCTAAGTCCACACTGATTGGTGTGTATGTTTGAGTCAATCACACAATGTGCAGTTAAACAAGCTGCTGGCTGGCCTTTGTGTCCCAGAGACTCTTCCTACAGAAGCTGTTAGTATGCTAACGGTTAGCAGTCATGCTGAAGAGAAAATTGGTCTTTACTCCTTCCTTTGTGAGGAGCTCATCTATGAAAGTGCTGCGTTCACGGCTTCCATGGTGTTGAAAAGTGCCCTCGGTAAGTTTGATTAGTGCTAAAACATGTGTCCCCTATCCCAATGGTGCATGCATGGGCACATACATGTGCAGTAAGGGACCAGGTTTCAGTGGTTTTGAAATAAGTTCATTGTATTTATGGATGTACACCATTAAAGCGTGGGCCACATCTAACCGGTGCAGTCACCTGGACTGTTTAAAACGGGAGCGACTCCGTTCCATCAGACACGAGTAACTGAAAAATGTGACTGAAACATCTTGTTTGTAGACCTGGTTTAGAACATGGACTGTGTATTAAGATGGATGGCACGTCTCCACCTCCTCCCACTATCCAGAAATGAAGCCAAAATATATCCCACATACTTTGCCATCTTAGTCTGTGCAGTAAAGTGATCATGGGACGGAGCTGTGATAGTGAGAGACACCCGCTCGACCAATCATGAGTCAGTCTCACTTATCAATCGTAATGTTTCACCTCATTTGTGTAACATCAAATAGCTCATTAAAGGGATAGTTCACCCAAAAAAGAAACTTCACTTATTATCCACTCACCACTGTGCCCATGGAGGGGTGGGTGAAGTGTTTGAGTCCACAAAACACTTTTGGAGTCTCAGGGGTAAACAGTGTTGTAGCCAAATCCAATACAATTGAAGTAAATGGCAACCACTTCTTCAAACGTAAAAAAAACCCAACATAAAATGCCTCCATACTGACCCTGTGGTGTCATCCAAGTGTCCGTAAGCCCCGGCATTCAAATTAGACTTGAAACTGTGTCATTTACACCTTGTTTTTAGCCTAAATGTCCGCCGATATCCTCCTCTGGAACCGTGTCCGGACATTTAGGCTAAAAACAAGGTCTAAATGACACCATCTTGATGTGTGTTGGTGAGTAGATAATGAGTGATTTCTCATCTTTCTGTGAACTATCCCTTTAAAACCAAACTTATCAAAAAACTGACACTTGAACAAACGACCGCCTGATAGTTGTAACTTCATTGGGTCGCCAGCTGGAAAACTTAAAGTCTTTTTAAACACAACTGAGAATTCCAATGGTGAATCTGCATCATCACCGGAAACTGTACTGTGCGAGAGTGCGAAAGTCAAGCAGGGGCGACAATAGCTAAAGGGGTTGGGAGTTTAGAGAACAGTCGATTTTAAGACATCACATAAACTGCGTAGCTTTGGAGGAGAATTCACCGATATTTTTGGACATTATTTATAGCACAATTATCTTTATATTGACCTCAAACAACAAAACAACCAATAAATAAGCTGTTGTATGAAGGCTGCATCTAATCTCTCAGCCCAGGAGGGATTCACACCCATTACAAAACTCACTCAGATAAATTTCACCTACACAGAGCATATATCAGCCGGCTCTCACTATATATTAAACCCGTCTTCTTCTTTTTTTTTCAAGTTTCCCCTGTGTGCATTCCCTCCCCTTCAATTCAAATCTGCCACCACCACAGGCAGACAGACATCCTGTGGATAAAACACACACACACACAGAAAAATGAAGCAGACTTTGACATTTGTGCCAGTGAAAAAGTGTACCCTAAACATTAAACATTCAGGAAGGAGGATTAAATTGACCCCTTGCAAACGTGCAAAGTGGAAGATGTCAAGAAGCGATTACATGATATGGCGACCATTTACCCATGTGATTTATGTGGGGAGATAACATTATCATGTTCTGTGTTTCTCATACTTATGCAACTGCACTCGCTGCCCGTGTGACTGGAAATGGATTTTGAAAAGTGGGAAATTATTCTCACATAATTTATTTCAGCCACAGAATCAGCGTAATGAAATTCACGTTTCTTTGCAGCAAGTACAGAAACCAGAGCGTGTGAGGAATCCTCCTGGGACTGTGTAGGGGCCGGAGTTCTTTATATTTTCACCCATGAATACACGGACTCATCATAGACAGAGGCAGAGCTCAAAAGCACCAGTAAAGCTGACATTTACTGTGACACTCAGTGGTCACTATAGCTGGGAGCTTTTCATTTCTCATGTATTTTGAGTCTTTAAACATGTTAATGTGTGTTTTGTATATTTCAGAACAAAGATAATATAAGTCCAGCTGGGTTGAAGAGGTTCCTGAAACACTGGCATGTTCAGCTTCTTAGACATTTGTCATCAACTATTCAATGTCAGTGATTGTGATTATATTATATACACAAAACTACCACAAGCAAGACTGGATTCACACGACATGGATTTTGAGTCTGTAAATATCTTAATGTGTGCTCTTTGATAAATTCTCAATTTAACTGATATACTTAAAAACTGAAACATTGATATCACAGTCAATGGTGAATGTTTATACAGTATTTATGATTTGGAGTAAATATAGATCAACTGTGAGCTCCTGCTTAAACCAAGAGAAGAGACAACAGCAACCCGGCAGTTTCAGGTTCATGTTCAGGCTGTAAATGAATCTTTAAAGGGGAATTCTTTGTCAAATCCAGAGCTGAATAAATCGATTTTGAAGCAGAGTTGGGGTAAAAAAAATATCTAAACAGTATTATCCCTGTGTTTTGTGAACTGTACAGTATCAATGATTAGGACAACTGTGAAATCTCCTGAAGATAAGACTGAATATTTCTGTTCCAACAACAAATTGGGAAAAATTGTACATTTTTAGAATTTAAATTTTGATTTCTGTTGATGTTATTTCACCAACTTCAGATTGATCCAGCTGTCATCTTGTTCAGCCAACAACATGCCAGGGCAAAGACATGAACAGCTGAAGTAAATCCCATTAGACACCAAGTTGTAACAGCTTAGCATCATTTGTGAAAAATACACAGTCTGTACTAATATGATAAGATACGATTTTCTATAAATATGCAAATTTCCACTGTTAAACATAAATGCTTTCTATGTTTTATGACTGCGCACAAAGGAGACTGCATTGTGTTGTGTAAGTTTGTGTTTTGTGCATGTGTCCATCACTTTTGTAGGAACTAGGACTGTAAAATGGTTAAATGGATGCATCTTGTTCCCAGTCTGTGGTCGGATGTAGATTACACACTCACCTTGGTTCGTGGTTCCCGGGTCCGACAGGACACTTTTGAGCAGCAACAGAAACACGCAGGTTTTCCCACCGGAGCTCATCGTTGAGTCAGACACTGAGGTGCGCTCTGGACTAAAACGCAGCGCAGACTCCGAAATGGATCAGAAGGTAAAGAGGTTTCATGAAAGAGGCTGCAGAGATCTTCCCCGGTATCCACTCTCAGAAGGTCACTGTCGGATCCACAGCACTTGTGTTTGTCTTTCTCTCTCTCAGCCGAGCATCCCGAATCCCTCCATGCGGAGACGGGGAGACACACGACGTAAACAACCAGCCATTGCGCACGGAAAGCCCGACGACCTCAGGTGCAGAGAGTTCAAATAAAAAATAAGAAAAAATCGTGAAGAACAGTTGTTTTAAATCTCAGAACATCTACAGGCGCAGACTTTCCCGAAAGTGCCCAGAAGCGAACTTCTCCGGGGAGTGTTTGTGTAAAAGTGCGTAAATTGGTCATTTAACGTGTTTATCCCAAAACGTGGGAGAATCCCGGACTTCCAGCTTCACTTTCAGACACCGACATCTCTCTCTCGCTCTCTCTGCGTATCTCTGCGTGCATATCTCTCTCTCTCTCTCTCTCTCTCTCTCTCTCTCTCTCTCTCTCTCTCTCTCTCTCTCTCTCTCTCTCTCTCTCTCTCTCTGGCGCAGACGACACACTTTCCTCCACAACAGTCTGAGATCTAGGAGCAAAGTCAATGCGTTCTAATCAAACTTGGTCTTCACTCCTCACTTTGCATCACATAAAACGGCACCAGCAGGAGGGGGAGGAGGAGGAGACATGTGTGGGCTCCTGCTCTGTTATTGATTCGGTGGAGGAGGAGGAGGAGGAGGAGGAGGTGGTGGTGGTGAAAGGAAATATGAAGCCATTACTAGACGACTGTATCACCCCTGCGCTATGATGTAGGTTATACCTGCATTGGATTATGTTGTAGGAATAGTAATGTGTCTGGGCCAGTTCCTATTTATGGTGGCAGGGGAGGAAGGCGAGCAGACAGACAGATACCAGATGATACAGGGCATGGGGGGGTTGAAGGTATACACGCACGTACAGGAACACAATCGCACACGCACGAACAAGCCAGCCTCCGTGACTTTAGAGGACGTTACATCGACTTACATTGAGTTCCTGGAGACAGACCTAAACCTAACCGTAACCCAAACCTGAACTTATACCAACTTAAACCTAACATTAACCTAAATATAAACCTAACCTAAAACCAAAACGTGTCTTCCCCCTTTAAAGCTAATTTACAATTTAATTGAATTTACATTAGGGACCTCCACAAGGAAGACAAGTCCCCATAATGTGACCATTTAAATAGATTTAGGACCCAATAACATTAGTAATACCTGGACACACACACACACACACACACACATATAGGTTTATGCAGCTTTGTCCTTTGTTAGGACTTTGCATTGTCTTCCATTCATTGAGTTTAACCCAAAACTCATCCCTTACTTTAATCTTGACCAATTCTTAACCTCAACATAACCACAATGCGCATGTTACCACTAACCTCTAATCATGTTTAACAGAAGGCCTTGGTTCAGTGTTTGTACAGGAAATGGTCCTAATGAGGTAACAAAAACAAGTACACACACACTCATTTACATGTTATTATGAATCACTTCACTGCATTGTTAGTAAAACTGCAGCCCATTTATGGACTGTAATTGAATGTAACTCGCACCATAATAGATTTGTGGAGAACAACATTAATTCATTAATATGTTTCGCCCTTTGACACATTCAATATTTTAGGTCTTAGATTACTGTTGATGTTTTCCAAGAAAAAAATAAAACAGCATCACCTGTTACCAACACGTATTCTTTTAATGTGCTTCTGTAAATGTTCATGTTTCACATTTATGTCACAGTACAGTTGATAGGACTCTGCAGTTCCTGCTCATCAACAACAAACCCTCTGAACCCACAAGTTCCCTCCCTCTAATACTCCTGCCTGTCCTGACTAATGGTCTGTGAGCTTTAACACAATAGAAGTTCCCAGGCACCCACAGTCATGGTGAACGTATAATAACCTTTCTGCCACTAGAGTCACAGCTCAGCTGCTTGGACCGATGGGTGACATCAATCAGTTACTGTCTGTTAAGGTGATGGCTCAAGTTATTTCGGGATGCACTGCAGTATTCAGTGCATACAATTCAACAAATGTTAGTTCAGCCAGACAACTCACGTTTGGATTTTTTATAGCAGCAGCAGCAGAACACAGAGTTTGATGGGCTCTGAATTCATCCCTTCTAACATTGATATAATGGGGAGTGATGAGCCATTATCTTTAACCCCCTGTCGGAGCCTGCAGGTTGATGCTGCGGAGGTGGAGGGGCTGAATCGACGTAACGCTGACGTGGGGCAGCAGAGGCATTGACAAGCGAAGGGAGAGATGAAAAATCCTAGCAGCTTAAATAGACTGCCAAATTGGGAGGGTGTGTATAAAAGAGGGTTGTGGACAGCGAGCCACGTGACATGACCAGAATAGCTTGAGTCGCCTGCCTCAACTACTTCACAAGTGTCGCTCCATTATGTGGTTGCTAAGAAGAAATGCTCTCGCTGTATGTTACAGGTCTTCTACAGAAAAAAGGTGTTGTAGATACCCAGCGAATGTAGACATTTAAGTGACTTGCCTTATAACGATAGAATGACTCATCCAGTTGACTTTAAAAGTTTACTTGTTGCCGACTGGGGCTCCAAAAGTTTCAATGTTGATGTCTTTGTGAAACATTCTCTATAAATCCAGCAACTTGCACTGCCTTCCTCTTGCATTCCAGTCTTAGTTGTTTTTTTTGAGATTCTATTCACCTTGAACACACAGAAGAAACTTCAAACGTGTTTTTTGAAAGCTTCGAAAAAAGTCACAAGTCAACAGTGGTTACAATGTTATAGAAAGGTCTGTGATTTTTTTAAGACAAATGAAGATATAGAGTAGTGTCATGTTTGTTAATGACAATTTAGCTCATCTGAAAAAAGATCAAAGATAGAGCCTGTCTCTTCTCTGAATACATCGCAGCTGGCAGCTTGGAGACTGCAGCATTTCAGCACCATGGACAGAGACACCAGACGACTGAGGGCTTTGAATCTGTGGAAACTTTTTGCCTTAGTTGGTTAAAAGTTTGACTGTGTTCAGATCTTAAATCATGCATATGTGTGTTGTGCCATCTGCTAAGCACAGACAGTGTTAGTCAAAAATAAACCATACACTCTTTCTCCTCCTATTTCCAGTTATTTTTATGTCGCTAACTAAATCAAAGTGCTGTGATATTGCTGCTTCTGGTTTCCAGGGACTAATGTTGGCAGTCTGCTAAACTTGGCAGAATAAAACAAGTATAAATAGAGTGAATGGATCGTCTTCTTACAGCGTTATGGTGTTTAAACTCAACAGCACAACACCACAGAATAACTGGGAATAACTATTTCGGATTCATTATGTTGGAAAACCTTTGGATTTTGATAGACTGTCCTTACTCTAAGTACCTTTCTTTATTTTTTCATTTTTGTTTTCATTTTTGTTCTTGCCTGTGGCTGTGGGATGTGGGTTGCTGAATATACCTCTTGCTGAGTGAGAGGAGTGTGAATGCTTTTCATATGCTCATGATTCTATTTTTTCTCCATACGAGCAGTGGTGCCAAAGCATGACAACTGTTTTTTGTTGGCCCACTTGTCCAGACATGACATCTCAACAAAGTTGGCCAGATCCAGGAAATTTGGATATTCATAACCTCCAGCTGGGAAACTGGTGACGAGTTGACAGAAACACGCAGACTAAGAGACACTGACACTTCAGGCAGGAAGTGATGACGTCTGAAATAAAGGGAGAACAGAATTACTAGAAAATAAAACAGGAAGTGAAAACATGAGGTTGGGGCATGAGATGTGTCAACGAGTCTGGAAATTGCCTTAAATTGCCTGAAGTGATGTCACTGGAGTCCGCAGCATTTGGGGCATATGAAGACTGCAAATTTGAAAATACCCCAGGGTGTAAAGTTAGAAAGACTCCCCAGAACTCTGCAGATCTCTCCCATCTCTGCTGGAGGCTCACAGCTGGAGGCTACGGAGGCTGCTACCAGCACAACACACCTGGATCCTGGATCATTTTTTCGATATATTTTTATTTTTTCGTTATGTTTTTATACTCTGCCTTGTAAAGTGACCTTGTGCTGTCAAAGGCGACTATAAACCAAATGTATTATTATTATTATTATTATTATTATTATTATTATTATTATTATTATTAGTATTAGTAGTAGTAGTAGTAGTATTAGTAGTAGTATTAGTAGTAGTAGTAGTAGTAGTAGTAGTAGTAGTAGTAGTAGTAGTAGTAGTAGTAGTATTCTCTCTGACTGAACTGTCAGTGGTAGAGTTGCATTGTGGGTGATGCAGATGTCAGATTTTGACATGGATGGAGAACACATAGACTACAGATGATGGAATCTCTGATTGTCTCGGTTTTTATCTTTTATTTTCTCCCCATCATGACTCAATGTTGTAGGAGTGCAGTGATGAATCAATAGTGTGTGTTTGTTGAAGAATCTCATGAACATATTTCCACTTAACACACTGAGCGCATTTGTGCTCTCGGGAGGATTAACCATCTGAATTTGACCTATTGCATCACTTTCAAACACTATATCTAAGATGCAAATTAGATTGTGATGAAATGCCCAGATCATGATAAATTACTTTCATTTTAACCATTATATATAAATGAGCATCACTCTTGAGATAAGTGTTTTATGTTTTTAAAGTTATTACTGATAATCCTCAAAGAAAATGAACATCGCAGCCTCTTTTGCCTGTATTGATTCTGCTGTGCAAACACTATAACTCATTTAGCTCTCCCTACAGATCACATGACTTGGTCTATGTTTAACTTGGTCATCACACGTTTAACATGTATACCCTATGTCACAAAAGCATCAGCCAAATAAATAAATGCAAATAAAGAACTTAAACAAGTAGTTTTGGGCTGAACTGTATTCGAGAAAATATTAGTTAATACTGGTTAAAGTTCAATTCATCAAGCAAAAGAATGTCTATAGATTCCTGCCAAGGAGCCAGAAATGGTGCACGGCAGCTGTGTCCAGTGTGGATCACTCACAAATTACTATAATAATGATATCAATATAAATTCTGATAACATTTTATTTTAATTTGATTCTGTTGCTTGTGGGTGTTAAGGCAGTGCAAGGGTTAACACAGTTGCTTCACAGCAAGAGGGCGGATGGTTGTAGCCCTGGTTTGGCCAATGTGTTCCCATGTAGACTTTATACCAGTTTCCTCCCACAGTCAAAGGAACTATATGTTTTACATCCGCCTAATTGGAATAGCTTTCAATGTCAGAGACGAGCGGCTCAAGGCTCCTGCAACCCTTGAAGAATGAACGGTATAGTTAATGGAGGGATGTACTGTTTGTGTCTGCTGTCCATCAATAGTTTTCTCTGAAATGAGCGTCACATAACACTTCTTTAATTGCTCATTTTTCAAACAAAGACATATCCCACAGCAAATGAGCAGAACACATTCAACTGACAAGCCAGTTGAATGTTTTGTCTTTTATATACAAAAACTGACAGCGTCACTGTTATTGACCAATTCAGAACATATGAAACATCGTATGGAGCAACAGAGAAACAAGACTACAGGTAATGAGATGTTTGAGGAATCCCTAATTCTGAAGTGTTCTGAATATCCACGCTCACTGGTGAAACCCTTGCTGTCACACTGAGGAGAGGACATGGGGATAACAATGCAAATGTATGTTCCTGGCAGAATTCCTGGTGTTGCACTGGTTTTTGTATGTGAGAAAAACTATGTTACAAAATCCCAGCTTTTTAATTTTCACACGACTTACAATTTATGGAAATTGTTGGTCACAGCCCCCTACTCTGACCCCACTCCGATTCCGATGGGGTCAGAGTGATTATCTACTTACCACTATGCCGATGGAGGAGTGAGTGAAGTGTTTGAGTCCACACAACACATTTGGAGTTTCAGGGGTAAACAGCATTGCAGAATGAAATGACTCCATACTGCTCGTGTGGTGTCATCCAAGTGTCCGTAAGCCCGGCATTCCAATTCAACTCGAGACGCTGTAATTTACACCATGTTTTTAACACTTCACCCACCCCTCAATCGCATAGTGGTGAGTAGATAATGAGTGAATTTCCATTTTTCAGTGAACTATCCCTTTGTAAAGAAAAAAAAGTAAGATGATCCAAAGTTCGTTTTTGATCCTTAGTAGAGGTAAGTTTGATGATGCAAGCAAAATGTGTATTATGTAATAATTTGATTTCCAAACATGAATATCTGCATCAGATTTCAATCCATCCAGTAGATTCAGAGACATTCCACTCTTGGCTTTGATTCTGCTGTCAGGCGCTAGAGGAGGTGATCACCGAGGTCATTAATGTCCGGGAACCACAAATGTTATCCATCGTTAAGACGTTGAGATATTTCTCTCTGGAACAAAGAGGAGGACCAGGCGACTGAGCGGCGTAAATCAGTGACTAAAAACCTTGTGATTGACTTCAAAAAACTTTACTAAACCACAGTAACCATAAAAGAGAGAGGGGGTGTGGATGCATGAGTGTAATGGTCCTTTAAAGTCACAGAGTGAGCAGAGTGGAAGTGAATGAAGCAGCTCTGCCGGTGAGATGTCTTTCAAGATGCCAGGACAAAATGACCTGTGAAAGAATAAACCCTCATTAAGTCCTGGATGGGGATTATCACTCTTCAGCTGCAGACTGTCTGGGACCATAAAGAGCTTGAGAGCATTGTCTCCTTCGATCCATTTACTCTTACACATCTCCTCCGCTGTCGGACACCACGCATTGTGCTGCCTGATTATTTCTGATTCCGTCCGCCTGTCAGTCAACGTCTTTATTTATCCTCCACATGTGGAGCATCCCCCCCCCCTCGCCCCCGTTGCCCCTTTCACGCACTTTTTCTCGCTCGTCAGCCTTGCTCCTTCCTATCTCACTCCTTCAACACCTCCTTTGCTTTCCCTTTCACTTCCTTTTCACAAACAACCCGCTCCTTCCCTTCAGATCTTCTGCTGTAGCGCCAAGCCACCTCCCCACACACTTCTCTCCCCTCAGTCCATCTTATTCTGTTATGCGTGACCCCTCTCTCTCTCTCTCTCTCTCTCTCTCTCTCTCTCTCTCTCTCTCTCTCTCTCTCTCTCTCTCTCTTTTATCTTCTCACTCCTACACTTTCATTTCTTCCTCCCTTCCTCCTATCTCTCTATCTCTGAATATTTCATGATTTGGTGGCACAGTGCTGAGGTGGGGAGCCTTCCTCAGTCTCGAGCTTGCACAGCACAAATATTTACTCCCCGAGCTGAGCTTAGCTGAGTGTTGGGAGACTAACAGTGTGTGCGTGTGTGTGTGTGTGTGTGTGTGTGTGTGTCTGTGTCTGTGTCTGTGTTTGTCTTTCTGTCTGTGTGTGTGTGTGTGTGTGTGTGTGTTTGTGTGTTGGCCTTATAAGTAACAGTGATTACATGTGACATGGGCCCCAGGGGGGAAGGAGGTCTTTGGTCACATCCTACATTGATGTTAGTGCTCCGTTGCGTGGTCTCTGAAGACTTCTAAGATAGATGGATACATACAGTAGATGGAAACATCAAGTGTGTTAAAGACAAAAGAACGAGGGAGAAAACTGAAGGAAAAGGAGGTTAAATGGAGGTGAACAGCAGAGAGAGAGAGAGACAGTGAGCAAACTCCCAGTGCCTGTGCATTGACAAATGTCTGTTCTGTTTTGGCTGGCGAGAATGGGGCTCAATTGCAGGTCTGGAGGAACATCAAAACACAATTAAGGGCTGACATGGAACTGGTCATGCAGAAGAGCGAGGACAGGGGAGGAGGAAGAAGTGGAGCCAGTGGAAGGAGGAGGAGAAGAAAGAGAGACATGAGAAGCAGACACATGATTGTATTTCATTGGCTGTGATCAGAACAGTGGAATAAATACAAAAGGACAATCATCTTTGAAGACGCATGTGTTTGTGTGTGTGTGTGTGTGTGTGTGTGTGTGTGTGTAAATTGTTCCTTTTTTAAATTATTTTATAAACAACAAGATAAGCGTTTAGAGAAGCTAATTCAATTTTCAATCAAGTGATTCAGAAATGTTCTTTGCTCAAACAAAGGGCGCAGACACCAGCATCGATTCCAGATGGATTGTCCTGTCATCTTGTACAGACAGTCATGACTCCCACACTTCTGATTTTGATCATCCTCTGACATTAACTAGTGCAGCAGTCGCTCAGGGGGTAGAGGAGGTTGTGCACTAACCAGACAGTTGTTGGTTCAATTCCCAGGTTATCATTTGGTATCCCAAGAATATACTTTTGCAAGATACTGAACACAGATAATCCATTTACCACTAAGAGATTTTTTACCACTAACACGATTTTTTGAAATAGATTATACGCTAGGTGTGAATTATGCAAATATAACATAGCGATGTCATGTGACAACACGATACCCAGAAGTATCAGGCAGACGACTGACGAAGCGTTTCAGGAGCGTCAGGAGTTTCAGGAGGGTTTTCTGTTCCGTTTACTTTGGGCTTTTTCACTTGCAGAACTTTTACATGCATTCGAGAATAGTAATAGTAATCAATATTCTTGATAAACTTGGTTTTTAACATTCAAATGAGTGTGTGTTAAAATGTTATTTACCTTTAGGAACATCAGCTTCCAGGCACATTACAGTTGAGTGGACCGTCTTCCTTCACTGTGATTATTAACTTTACTGCTATAAAATAGGACAGAGTGCATTGAAATAGCCGAGAGCTGAAAGAAAATGGGCCATATGAAAAATGAAGTCATGTTTATGTTAAGTTTAATATTCCCTCTGGGCTTGTTCTGCCCTTTTTGCAAAGCATGCTGTGTTTGATTGATCAATTCTACGTCCCTAAGGGAGAAGTTTCATTTTAGTCAAATGGAAAAAGGTCACAATTAACATTTTGTTTATGTTTCTACGATCGCCAGAGAGAATAACCCTGAACATGTTCACATCCAACAGTTCAGATAACGTTAGAACCTTTTCAAAAGATATGCAAAACAGAACGTTATTCATGAGGACATCAGTCACCATCATCATCACGTTGGCAAAAGAGAAAATCACAAAATCTCAACGCAAGGACGTTAATAAGGTAAGTTATACTCTGACCTACAGGTCCAGACTCAGACAGGCTTATGAGTCTGTGTGGTTTTTATTTGGGTTCGATAAAAGCAGCTTTGTGATATGTGAATCACTCTTTGTCATTATCTGAGGTTGTGAAATTTTGATTATCGGTTCAGAATTAAATCAAATAAAATGAAATTATCTTCATCTCATTTTGCAAGTTCAACTAAATGAGTTTTGGGGTTTTTATTGCACGTAGCAGTTGATGAACTTCACTCGCATCACCGGGGCGTTTAAACATTCAAAACAACATCTCTGGCACAAAAAGGAAGGTGACATATCAAACATCTAGAGGACATTACATAAACTGCCGTCCTCCCCTCTCCCCCCGCTGCCCACTGAGCTGCTTCCCTTTTGTTCTCGAGCTCAGAAAGGCTCTCAGTCAATGCGTGACCACATTTAAACACCTGTGAACACCTGTTGTTCTAAGATCGATCGCGGTGGCAGGAGGAGAGGCCAAGATCTGTGGTTTAGGAATTGGATTGAAGCTGCGTGAGAGGCCCGGTGGGGATGTTGAATCGTCTGCGTGATTAAGCGATGCGAGAGGCTGCGTGCCCTTCAAAAGTATGTTCTGACTGCGGGCCGGCACACGCTCTTCTTTGAAGGAGCCGTCGGCATTTTATGTATTCGCCCGAAGCACCGTAACAATGTGATGACAACACTGCACTTGGCCTGTGTTGAAATAGTTTGATTAAGAGCGGTTTTCTAAGGGTGACTCAGCAGCCTGCATAATCATGTGCATCTGTTCATTACAAGACCAAATGGTTGTGCCGGGAAAAAACAACAAGAAGGTGAGCGCTCGTGAAAAGCTCCCGTGTCAGCGCTTTCTCTCCCAAGCAAAGTGTCCCGATGAGGATTGGACCCAGTGCGATAAGATGAGTCAGTGAGAGCCATGTTTCTCTGCTCCAGGGGGGGGGGTTTTAAAGGGGTGACACCAGGCGGCTGCCCTTTTGTTGACCACAAAGACAGCGGACGCAGCAACTCTCCACGCCAGCTGCAGCCTCACAGCATGTAGCCGAGCCGGGGCTTTACAATTTATTTCAGTCAGGAATACTTTTCCCAGGCCTTTGAGGGGAGGGATGACAGCGGGATTAGTGTGCTGCAGATGTAGAGCCTCGTCCTCTCATGAGCTCCGCCAAGGAGGTTATGTTTCCGCTCCTGTCCGCTTATTGGTTGGTTTGTTCGGATTTAAGCAAGATTACGTAACAACTGCTTGACGGATTGTCAGAAAAACTTGTTGGAAGGATATTGCAAGATCGTGCATCTTGTTTTTCAACGTTTTTTACTTATTTCTCAGACAATACTTTATGGATCTTGGTGAAAAGAATCAGATTTGAATTGCTCTGACATTTATCTAGATGTTTATGGTCCTAAGAGGTTGAGCCACAGTTATTGTTTGTAGTGGACTAAACCACTGTGAGTCAAGGAGGGGTCGGGGGGTGCAATCTGTCATGCTTATGAATGCTATATTTTGCTTCTATAATTAGCTAACATGCGTTCAGTGCATGTTGTATTACTATTTCAAATGATGTAGGCAGTATGGTTGCTTATGTTTTCAATGATATTGAGGGGGACAACTCTCTGACTGTGGGAGTCCGGACCCCCCAACCCCCCTGGAACTCCGTCCCTGCCTTCAGGAAAAAATGTAAAACTTTGGGGATCCCTTTAGTTTTAATTTAGAACAATTATCAATTAAATATTTTTTGCAATGCATTTTTTTTGAATGAATAATTTCCCCCTCAGCCTCAGCTGTACTTTGTGTACAAAGCTGTGTGTAGTTTTGTTTAAAACACTCCTGTGTTTAAATATAACCTCACATAGTCTCCCACCGGACTTGTTTCCCCTTGTTTCATTCTTTAAAGGCATCTTTTTCTTCACTATCTTTATACACTCCTCATTTCTGTCTGTTTCAGGTCCGTAACATTTTGCCATCTTTTCATATTTCACCCTTCATCTTCCGGCTCATTGATCCCATTTAAAGGTCACAGGAACATTTGACCCGCTGAGTCGTTCTACTTCCTGCCAACGACTTCATCCCCACAAGATCTTGCACTTCATTACCTTTCAGTTAACATGATTAACCTTGCTTGTCGTCAAATTGTCTTCAACAAGTGTCACATTTTTATTGCAATGCCTGAATGAGAATCATAATATCACATTCAAAACTATATATTGATATTTAATTATTTAGTTACTCAGTGGATATGTGGGAAATCTTAATTCCACAAATAATAGTCATTAAATTTTTGTTTAAAGACTGATGTTTTCATGCTGCATTAATTATGAATCAATCAGTTGTTTTCAATTGCCCTATAAATGTAAAATAGCAGTTTTTCTGTCATACTTAAATGCGTTTATTCATTCCATCTGATTCAATTATATGTGGTAATACAAAAACACAGATAATATTAGTTCAGCTTTGTGTGCACTCTAAGTTTCTTATGAGAATAATCCAAAGTGTGACGTGATGTGGATTTAGCTGAAACAAAAATAGTGTCATGATCGATGTGATCAAAGCCTGACGAGGGTTCTCTCTGCTTTTAACCAAATGCATGCTGGGAAGGATACCACTGCCCCCCTGACACTGGAACAGAATGCAGTATGGATGGATGCATGATGTGGAATTCTAAAGTGTGTCTATTCAAATTTCAGCTGGAACCTAAAGCCCATTAAAAATGTAATAATTTCCATGTGATGGCTGATGAGTGGTGGACAGACAAGTGGACAAAACCTGGCTGGGAAAAGAGACTAAGGGAGTTGAAGCGGCAGAAGAAGATTTAAGTTTAATGTGAGCATTTCATTAGGGCAGACAGATTGGAAAAGAGAAAATAAGATCATCTCTCACGAGGAGAAACGTATGATTTATGTTCTTTAGAGTTTTGACTCATTTACTTAAAGAGCTGAAATTCATCAGTTATATCGAACGGTGGGATTTCATTTTCTGTACAAATTACAAAAACTTGTGAGCATCCTTGGCAAAAGTGTCTGAGATCGGCCACGTTGGTGTTTGTGCCTCATTTGACACACATAAATCTGGCAAAGTGATTATACACTGCCGCACAGTGTGAATAAAATCTCCAAGCACCTTTTAATAATAAATGAATTATTCATGATAATTGAACTACTTCTGTAGAACCATTTAGTCACCTGCATTATTCATTCAAACTAGGTGTGCATAATGAATGTGGCAAAACAGCAACAACACAATAGGCCGTTCCTGTTTTCACACTCGTGCTGGTGTTGTTGCCCCTGAGGCTTTGACATTCACGTTTCTTTGCTTGTTGATATTTCTTTGGGCTTAAGTTGAAAAAAAAAAAAACTCACTTTTCTTAATTTTTTATGTGTCGGATTAGGAAAAGATATTAAAGACAAATAAGCAAAGGTCATTTCATGTCGTCACCGCTGTTGTTTGTGCATCTGATCCCATACAATACATTTATTTTGAAAGCATGTCTGCATGTGTGTGTGCGATTATGATCAGACCCGCTCCTGCAGAGCTGCTCAGCCCACTGTGTTCTCTGTCTGAGTGCAGCATGAAATTAGACACAACACTTCAAAGACAAAGTCCCTCTGAGACATGAGAAAATTAAACATCAATTTTTTGCTCCACGGCCTCGAGTTCAGTAAATGTTCAGCCATGATTCTCCTCATTGGCCTCAACCAGTCAGAGTCTCCCGGTGCTTGTTAAGGAAGAAACAGTTCACATGCAGGACATGAACCAATCCACCGCTTTCCCTCTGCGATCACTCATTATCGAGGTTGGACTCACATATAAAAATGTATAACGTTCACTCCCGAAGAACATTTCAAAGTTACTGTATTACAAGATTTATTAAATGTAATTTCAGTATATTGAATTCCCCAAGACTTGAATGGGACTTATTCAGGGATTAAAAACACAGCCACCATCACATAGATTATTATCCAACCCCCCAGGAAGGAGACAGACTGAATGTACACAAAAACATCCCCGCATGTGAGAATGCAAACATCCAAGTCAGTCGACACTTTCTGGAACTTTTCCTGCCAGCCCCCCGAGTGAGCCCACGTGGGAACACAGCAGGAAAATATCCAGAGCAAACAAGAGGGTGTTCTGATGACGTTTCTTTGCAACAGACGCCAAAGGGAAAAATTCTAAACACCAACAAAGATATCAACTTGGAAAGATGACGAGCTTCGCAATCTTTTGACGATGAGGATTGAGGTGGAAGTTGATGAGTCATAAACAAAAAAGTTCCAGAGGATAATTCATACGCCACATCCTGCCTCCTGCATGCTCTGCCTGCAGATGCAATTTCCCATAAACTTTTTTTTTAGACTTCATTTCTGAAAATGGCTTTAGACATATTTTTTTGAAAGACGGCAAAAATTACAGAAATTGCATCTGCACTACACAGTCCAGGACCTGAAAAGGTAAGGATTCGGGAAATTTGCAAATGCCTTCCTATAATGTGTGAATTTGAGCATTCATGCAGCTGTGAGTGTGTGCTCTGTATCGACAGCAGTAATAGTAAATACTCGGTCTTTCCTCCTCTGCCGCTTCTCCTCTGGGTGAACGGTCCTGAAAATGTATGTTATGGTTCTTGAGTGCTGAGTGCACTTGTACGTTTCACAAGAACATCAAAACACAATCAAGTTGTGTGGATCCCTGAGGCTGGAGACTGGGAGCTAGCACTTAGGGAGAGAGAGAGGACGGCGGGAGAAGAGGAAGAGGAGCTTCAGAGGCGGGGAGATGAAGGCTTAAAGGGAGGAAGAAGACCGATGTGCATTTGGAGAAGAGATGACTAGAAAGGTTGGGATAAATTACTTTCCATCATTTAATATTGTTGGCGCCAGATGATAAGATATTTTAATATAAAACCCAGACTGGGTGATATTGCATTGTTCATATCAGTTTTTAAAGCAAGCAGAGTTCATGACTAATTGATTCTCTCATACATTCATCATTCACTGAGAAGTTTTTACCCTCCTCGCCGAATCCGTCCAAAGCTGCAGCTCCAGCCCAGAAACCTCCTAAATTATCCGGTGTCATAATTCACCGCTGAGCCGAGTTCAGAAATCCTGCTTCATTTTTTTTCACCTTTGAAGCCTCGGTGTGACGACAAGTAACTGAGTCATCACTCCAGAAAAATGAATAGACAGCAGGGAGAGAGAGAGAGAGAGAGGAGAGAGAGAGAAAGAGAGAGAGGAGAGGAGGAGAGGGAGAGAGGAGAGGAGAGGAGAGGAGAGGAGAGGAGAGGAGAGAGAGGAGAGGAGAGGAGAGGATGCTACCAACTTTATCTTTTTATCTGGAGCCATCGTCTGCAGTGGTATTGAAAATGGACAGAGGCTCCGAATGAGCCTGTAGATGATTTACAGGTCTCAGGGTGTGGGAAAACTCTTACATGTGTAACAATATACTGTTGATTAAAGCATTTAAACAAAAGAGAGATAAATCTGGAGTGTGAAGTTAAAAAGATGAGAGCTAACCAGACCTGCACTGCGTCCTCCTCCTCTCTGCTTGTGTCTAGAAGTTTGAGGTTATAGTCCAGATAACCAAATAGTCAGTGGGCATGTTGCATTGTGGGTAATGTACAGGGAAGAATGTAAAATAATACATTTTAATACTTTAATACTTTTTAATACAGTGCTTAACCATTGCAATACTCTGTTACGTGGCATCTAGTGATGCTACATATTGCATCCAGCTGACTATCCCTCACCAGGTAATTATACACTTGTGAAAACATAATTACGACTCTTATTTAAAATTTCTGCCCATGTATTTCCACTAAATCATCCTGGATCTCTAATAAACACAATTAAAAGTTGCTACTTGGAGTACGTCCACATTAGTATTGTTTTGTTTGACTGTAGCCATCGCTCGGGTAAATGATTAAACGTGTCAGCGTATGGCTCAGAATAATTTCATAACTGTTTCAATAAATCTTCAGCTCTAATTTCTCCGCACTCTGAGGATTGCTGTCTCTTGATAGAATATATTTTTTTCCCTGTGCCACTGGAAAAGAAATCTTTGTAGCATCTCTAATGGATATTTGTCTTAATTTACCTGTTTATTTCCACGGAGAAGTTTTTTTTTCTTCATTTTCTTCCTGAGCAGTAATGATTAAAAATTACAAGAGGCTCCTGCGATGATTTAGAGTGAAATATTTGGGCATTTAAGATATTTCTGGCACCTTCACATATTCATATATATCTAATACAGTAATAAAATGACTTGGCGATAAACGTATCGTGTTATGTAACAATTCAATGTTTATCTTATCATATCTTATTTATCTATCTTATGCCTCTGAATGATGAATAGCATCAGATTACAACTGGCTGTGGTGTCGTGTTTTTATCCATAGAAACAAACAGCAGGTTACAGGTTGGTGTGTTTGTCACTGATAAGGACATTGCAGTGTTATTGCTGTCACCACATTTATTTTAGTCTCTATATGTACATTTCAAACCTTTTCCTCACCTCATTTGAATTTTCCATATTACCCCCACGCACACACACACACACACACACACACACACACAGACATGCGCGCGCGCACACACACACACAGACACACACACAGCATGCTAGTGATTAAGCGAGTCCAGGCCTGTCATTAGATTGGGCTGCGTGGGGAAATGATGTCTCAGTAGACCTCCTGCAAAAGGCAGAGCAAGAGTTAAGACATTAATAGGCAGAGAAAAGTCACACAGCATCACTGTCTACCTCTGTGCAAGGACTGGCAAGATCAAAGGCCGAGTCTGACAGAGAGCGAGAGAGAGGGGGTGGATAGAAAGACAGCCAGAGACATAGGCGCAGAGGGAGGCAGAGAGAAAGTCGTCCAGCGACAAGGAGACAGAGAGAATAGCAAGTTCTGAAACCACAGAAGGGCCAGGGAGGCAGGTGAAGAAAAAAACCATCGACAGGGAGGATAAATAGAAGACATTTCCCTTCTGCCACCTCCCTTGTTGCTGACTTCAGATTATGCGCCGCATCGGCCTCAGTGTCACCTTCCCTACGCCTTGTGAAACCGCCTCGGAACAAGGCGCCCGCTGCACTGGTGTGGTCAGCACACCGACTACTGACTCATGCTAATTGGAACAAAGCCTGCAGTGGACATGTTTTCATCGAGGAATAGTGCAGCACCCATTTTGCACCGTTGACTAATTCATCAGGCACAGCCAATGGCGACGGCCGACAATGTCAGTCTGCGGGTCGCTCGTTCCACCAGTGAGACGTCTCAATAACTGACGGATAGATGGTCACAGTGTGTTCTACAGACATTCATGTTATACAGAGGATGAATCCTAAGGATTGTAGTGATGCAACCATCAGGCCAATATTGAGTTTTGTGTTTTCCACAGCCTCAGATCTACTTTGCTGCTACCGATGCAAATGTAAACATTCCATAGCATCAGCCTGTAAACACTGTTATTGTGAGCAGGCTACAATCTTCATCTATCTTAAAACAGGGAAACGTACCAAACACGACCACGATAAATTAAAATCACCAAAGTAGCACAACCCGTTCATCACTGTAGGTACTCAGTGTATTTTTATCAGTGCCAGATTTTGACGGCAAACTGCCCATTTTTTATGATATCAAAATAGAAACAGAGGGTGTGAGAACGCCGAGATGAGAGAGGGATGGCGTCCTGTACCACTTTACAGCTGCACACATTCCACTGAGTATGAATAATAAATATATTATATATAAGTGCTTAAGTGCCTGCATAAAATGCGATGAATAGACTATTGAATATCCCATCTAAGGATTTGGAAAGGAGGCACCAGGAGGGCTCCACTTTGCCTGGATTACCTGCAAATATGCTCTTAATTTGATGAGGTGTCCCCCATTCTATTAACACCCCCATCGGATGTTTTTATGACATTTTAACCTGAAAGTATTGGAACAAAATCTATCAGTTTTAATCAGCAGCTTCATACCTCTTCCCCTCTGACTTCCTTTACCCTTTGGGTGAAGAATCTATTATTCATGCCTCTGCTCCACTCGGGGAGTGTCCACTCCGACAAGGTTTGAAGTCTGGAAGTTTAATAGAAGTGAAGTCAAACTGAAATGAGGCAACTCGTTCTGGGTAGACCTGCTCTGGATGAACATGTTATTCTTGGGGCACGTGCACTTGCAGGGGTCTAATAAGTGTTAACACATGGATTCAGTGTGCAGCTTCATTTAAGTACAGGGTCATGAACTAAAGCTACGGAGCAGCCTCACATGAGGTGTATTAGAATGAGAGAGGGATTTTCTAGAACGATGATGAAGTGATAATGAAGCATGGAGTTTCTACCGTCCAGGCACAGAGTGGCTCATTATCACGCGACAGGAGGAACAATCCAGTGCTGCAGGAAAACGACACAGTTCAAATTGAGAACTTCTTATTTCAATTTCATCCATATGCATTCATTTCGTACTGTATTTTGATGTAGGTGGAAAATGAAGCTGCATATGTCAGTAGAGCTACTTTTAAGGGTTAAGACAACTTTTTCAGACCAAGTCCAAGTCAAGGATATTTAGCAAACTGCAAGTTAGGCTATAAATAATTAAATTAATATGACATGAGGATGTTTTGCTGAAACTCCTTTCAATATTATGGCCAAATATCTTGCTGCACAAGACCTGTCTGCTAAGGTCGTATTTATGTGTCATTGTCCCAGGGCTGGGTCAGAATTTGACACTTCTAGTCCAATTGTTTTGATTGAAATCCCCTTGAAGTGAGCAGCTCTGCGTGTCCGTCATCCGCCCCTTGTCTGTCAGATGGATCCTGACCTGGCAATTCAAGCATATGTGTCATTTTGCTTGTTGATACATGAATAACGAATATTTTGGTTTATTCTCAAAAAATAGCTGCATTAATTAACTTTTCCCACAAATTCAGTATATTTCACATGGGACACATATCACATATCAATTTACTAACTGTAATGATTAGGGTTATTATGAGGTCATGAGATAAGATATAATATTTAATGACGTGGAGAAATCCATGCTATGTGCTATACACATTTCTAATTACTTCACATTTTGATAGTTAACTCACATCAATAATTTAAGCCTGTTCAAAGTTACATTTAATTTTGTGAACAATCGTGACTTGATTCTTAAAACTGCTGCTCCAAGTTCTGTATTTCCCTGTAACAGACGTCTCTCATGTTTTTAGTATTTTTCTGGCATCTTATGAGAAGTCCTGGATCACCAGGCTCTCTGCTAAATCTAAAAAACATCAAAAAACACTTTGCTCTTGCTTTGTTTGCATGTCAAGTCTCTACAGGTGCGTGACAGACAAACAGTGGATGAAAGCCGGAAAATGTCTGTGTTCTTTCGCTTGATCTTAAAGTTTTTTTACTTGCCCTCTCAATTTCCTACCAGTCCCCTTCATTTTCCTGTGACGTCTTCTGTCTGGGGTGACACTGACGGCACCTGATGTCTCTGCAGGGCATAAAACACTTTGTTCTGTCAGCCCTCAAATAAAACCTTGATTGTTCTTCTGCATTATTTATTGGGTTTGGATTAGACAAACACTTGTGCTCGTTCATGTTATACTTGTCTAACCGGAAGTGGCAACATGATGATTGAAGCAGATTTGTTTGAGGGGTTGCATCCCAGTTACGGCGGAGTTGGTCCGTAATGTGTTTCTCTCCCGCAGAGATCAAACTTCTTCATTCTAAGTGTGTTTCTTCTTGTATTCTACAACACTACACACTCATTCCAGTAAAAAAAATTAACAAAGCTTGTGTCTGTCTTTGTGCGGATGGACACGGTGACCTCTGCGAGACATTCCTTCTTCGCAGACTTTATTCCCTCCGAGATTAGTCGTGTAACAATCCATCACGAGCAGCAATCCCGGTCTCTCACTTCCACTGATGGAATATTGACAAACGATGACATTTGAAATGAATGATGGATTCTCCCAAAAGGCCCTAAATCCATAGATCCACTTGTTAACTGACACACACTCACTGTCAAACGCTTCAAGTCAAACATTTTTCAGAAACGGCAAAATATCACACTGACAGACGGTGATTGCGAATCTGATTGGATGCTTTTCTAAGTTAGTGATGTTCTACAGATCCATCCATCCATTGTCTTCTCCGCTCACCCTTTAAGGGTCGTGGGTGGTGGTTCGATACACTATATACTTCATATAAAGAAATCATAACATACAGTATAAGGCAGCTTGATGGTGGTTAGCACTGTCAACTCTTTCTTTTCATGCAGACTGGGGGTTGGGTTAATTGGAGACTCAAGATTGTATCCAAACATGTGAATGAATGGTTGTTTGTCTTTGTATGTCGGCCCTGTGATTCGCTGGCGACCAGGGTGAACTCCGCCTCTCGCCAAATGTCAGCTGGGATTGGCTCCAGCTCCCCCTGCAGCCCCTCAAAGGATAAGTGCTATAGATAATGGATCCCTCATATAAACAAGGGACTCCATAACAATTTAAAAATGAAAGAAAATCATACTACCTGGTTGACTGTAAACTGTGAGTTATTGTCAGAGCCTACAGCCTATACTTAAGGAGAATGCATATCTGTCATACTGCACAGCTTCTTACAAACCTGGAGTTAAATTTCAAACAAAAGACACACTGAAGTTTAAATGGGCGATCTGTTAAAATACTATTAAAATTATTTCCAGGATATTTGGTCTTGTTTTATTCAATTTACAGCTTATTTCTTGGACTGGAAAAGTTCTCTCCAGGTATTCCATTAATGGGAGCCCTGATACAGATTGATATGAAGCTGTCTTAATAACCGGTGACATGTGTTTTCATCATTTGAAATAATAAACACAAAGTGAATATGAGAAGCGAAGACGAACATCATCCCCACGTGTTCTAAAAATGACGAAGCGCAGGTCACATTAGTCTACAGTGTCCTCTGGCATTCAGGTCCTTATACTCTCCGTATCTCTTTCTCGTCCTATCTACTGTTCCTCCTCTGGTTTCGCCTCCTCCTCTCCCCTTATTGTCAATGACTAGCGTTTTAATGATTACATCTGGCGGTGCCACAAATTAATTCCTGCCTCTCTGGCAAAAAGCTGTTCTCCACCTGATTATGCAAAGCAGGCCTACATTCTCTCCCTTTGAAGTGGAGGCAAAGCTGCTTAGAGATTCTCCCCTGGAGGAAACACTGCAATGAGGGGGAGCATCAACAAACCAAGAGTTCACGCAGAGGTCAGCCACATGGTTAACCCCGATGAAGCCCCACTTCATCTCCTCATCTCCTCACACTGATGTTTCGGGAGCGTAATGATGCGCTCGCATTCGAGAGCTGCTTTTAAAAACATGCAGAAGGGAAACAAAAGTAGGACAGCTAATAAAAATAGCTATATAAATGCACCGAATAATGCTTGTGTCTATGGTCACGCAGGGTAGTTGGATGAAACTGGCGCAAGGCTCTTGCAGCTTTCCTATTTAAGCAATCATACCCGTGACAGTGGGTCACAGGCCCACTCAGAACCTCCAGCCTCATATATTTGGGAGGAAGAAATAAGGCTTTATACACACATACGCCTTTTCAATGGCAGACACTTCTACTTCAGTCTGTTATGTTTCAAAAGGTAGAAATACAGCTCATGAATTCTCATGCGTTATTGTCTATCGACACTTCCACAATACTTTCGGCTTCTCGTCTGAGCAATCACAGCCTGATGAAAAGCTACAGCAGTGCGACCAAACGGCGTCGACTTTTCACTCAAGCATGAGACAAGAACCACAGAGTAATGAGCCACTGTAAGAGATGATGCTGCTTCTCAATCACTCTGAACACAGGCAGGATGGAAGATGTAAGAGACTGTGTTCACTCAGAGTAGGACAATGCAGGGATGGAGAAACAGACTGTGTGTTAATTCTGTCATCACTGCTTCGAACAACCGATTCCCGCAGGAAGCCTTAAGCGCCAGGCTATAGTGACTATGAAAACATTTACAGTAAAGTTACTGCAATGGCAGTTATATATTTAAAAACAAACTGGCCAATAAACTTTAAATTAGTCGTGGAGGTTCAGATAGAAAGTTCTGACTTAAGTGGTTATCAAACTTTAATGAGCACAACCTAATTTACAGATTCAAAGTGTGTGAGACGGAGATTCTGAGAGTGAGCCTCTGTGGTGCAAAGTCTCATGTCATCTCTAATTCAGTGTTTGGAAACAAACAGAAATAAATCTCGAGGCATTAACACTCACTGCCAGTGGAATTAGCAGGGGTTGAATTTTTCACCTTACTAATCCATATCATTACAGAACGTTGTAGTCTTATAATAGCTGTTTTATTATCAAACGTGGACACAATGTGAATGTGAGCACTTCAAAAACATGTTTTATCAATATCGCATTAACTGTAAAGCTAGTGTAATGAACAATAAATAATAAATAGAAATAATAAACAGAGGTTAAGAGATCGGGTCTTTTTTTGGCCAATCGGTGTCAGCGAACACAAGTTGTGAAAACCTCACTGACGTTATAACACCCTTGGCCCTGGTAATTAGGAAGCAACATTATCATTCATTTGACCACTGGATGAAGCACGTTCAATATTCACCTTCCGTTTTTGGGCCCTACGAACTTGTGAGGGAAGAATCTGGTGTTTTAGCTGCTAAATGCTCCACTTCGAGCTCAGCACATGTCCCACTGGGGCTTGTTTCCCCAGCAGCAGCCGCAGGTTCAACTCTGACTTGCGGCCCTTTGCTGAATCTTCCCTTCTCTCTCCTCCCATCCTTTCACTCTACAATCTGTCCTGTCAATAAAGGCAATAAAATGCCTCAAAAAGTCATTACAAAAAAAAGAAAACAAAGCTTTGACAGTAGCGGCTGGACACATAAAAATGAGCTTTAAGTGTCTCGAGCAGAGCAGCAGACTCTGATGATAACACTCTAGTTAATTCACACAACCAACTCTTTTAGTATTTTTACATTATTTTCACATTCAGATTTGTGTCCCTGCTATAAAATATCAATTGAGCTGCTTTATATAAATATATGTTGTCTCGGATCTATCTATCTTTGATGCAGAACACTGCAAGTAAGTCGAAATGATGTGAACAGAGTTATATTTCTACTTTGTGTTTTCGTGTTCAAATAAACATTCACATACTCAAAAAGCAGCTGCTTTATACCACAAACACTTTAGCTGCAACACTTCCTCTAAAAGGTGAAAACTGTTTCACCTGCAACAGTTCGGCTTTGGCACACAGACATGTTTATTTCTCCATGTCTAAACTACTGTTTAGAACTACTGTGCTTCTCTAAGAGTTTCACAAGTTAAGTGGGAATTAGTAGGTTTGACAGTTTCTGCGTGCGAGTCAGTTCTACGAGGTACTTTGCATCTCAAAAGTTGCACAAAGAAAATGTGTATGCTTAGCCATTTGTTTCTAAACATCTTCACGGGAGAGTTAGCCGCTACGTCCTTCTTCTAATCCGAGACAAAAACATGGGTCCCCAGGTCCTGCCAGGCTGAGGAACCACTAAGATGCCGAGTCTATTGGGATAAGAAGACACATCACTATTCTGTGGCAGCAGCGAGGGCTTTTGAGAGGTCTGTCCAAAACCAGGGTGTGAGGGTCTAAACACAAAGTGTTCTGACAGAGGAATGGCTATCTCCTCCCACAGGTCTTCAGGTTCCGCGTCAGGAAAGTCCTTCAGCACCGCCTCGACCACAGCGTAGTTCTCAGAGCTGGACAGTGTGCAGGTTGAATAGACCACAAGGCCCCCTGGACGCACCACTGACAGTGCAGACCTGAAAAGAGAGGTTGCACAGTGTATGTTGTTTTCCAAATGTGTGTTCACATTATATCGCCTGCAACAGTACAACACAGGGAAGTATTTCATTATCCCTAATCTGACCAAAAAGAAAGTAATGTTTTTAAAACAACTTTGGACAGTAGTATTAGAGGTGAATACCCCAAGGGCACATATAGCTGATATGTTTTCATATTGGGAACTGGACTTACCTCAGCAGCTGAGCCTGGAGCGCAGGCAGGCTGGCTCTTTCCTTGAGTCTCTGCACCCCCTGCTGGCTGCTGCAAGAATACAGCCAGCTCCGGTCATTAGAACACGGAGCGTCGACTAAAACCTGCAACCAAGAGAGACGGAAATGTGAGTAATTCAGAGTCCGAGTTAGAGAGTACGAGAGTGCAGTGGCATTGAGAAACAGAAAAGGTCAAGAGGAGAAAGTGAAGGAGTAAGAAAACTGAAACAGATAATGACAGAAAGAAATAATGACTTTAAAAGCTGCAGGTTTTTAAAATAAGCCACGTACATGTTATATTTCCCCCCAAAGCACCTGAATCAAAGGGACAAATAAAGTTTAGTGAAGGTGGGAAAAAGATGACGTGTAGAAAATTACTGCCTCCAACACCTAAGGTTAGAATCTTCTCACAAATCTGTCCTGTTGAAAGTTTTACAAAACTACGTAATTACCACAAAACAGCTTGGGTCTCTACAGTCCATTTGTTCTACTCTGTTGCCGTTCAGTCAACCTTTTCATTCTGAGCTTTCCTTTTTTCAACAGTTTATTCCATTATCAGTCAGTTTCAATCACCTTGATTCCTCCCAGCCATTTTTTTGTCTCCCTCTTCACGGCTCCTATTTTTGAATTAACAATTTTCTTCATTTCAGCTGGATGTCTGCCTTAAAGCACAAGCTCCCATACACATGACCGGAGTTCTCTGCCCACCTTGTCGTACGTCACATCTTCGCTCTGGAAACGTTGTCCATCCTGTGCAGACACCATCACCTTGCTGTGAAGTGAGTGAGGCACAAAAGACTCCAGGGTTTTGGCAAGCCAGTCCCGTCTATGAGGGTCTGGTTCATTACAGCAGAGAAGTTCTGGAACATGACAGAGGACAGAATTATTTATAACGTACTAATCCACTCCCAGTAGTCAACAGAGTGCAACAGTGGGTTTCTACTTTTAGAAAAAGCTCTGGTTTCCGAAGTAAATTTCACATTCATTTTCTCCATTGATGTGTCATAATTTGCATATGTAAAGAAAACAACTGGATCATAGCCGACAGGATTTTAACGATTGTGGTAAACATGTCCATCCAATCATCAATCAGAGATGTGGCTTTGATAACTGAGGATTGTGGGTAGTGTTGTACGTCTCCTTGTTGTTATGAAAAAACCCTTTTTTTCTTAAAGCACAGTTGATAACATATGGACTTGTGGCTTCTACAGCAGCGCAGGTCTACCTTGAATGGGTATAATATAATTGCTGATAATAAAAATCTCTATTGAGAAAATGAATGATAGTTTTACCTCCAGAACCACAATGTTGAGCATTATAATCACAGCAGACAAAAAATGTCCTTACAATAAACAGCTTATATACAAAATGTTTTTTTAAGAGAATCTCCTTTTCTCTAAGGTATATTAACTTATTAACATATCCACAATCTTTAAACTCTGAGCACGATTTAAATAGAATCGGAACAAAACTTTGAAAAGTTCAGTTTAGTTTTACCTGGGGTGGCACACTGCATTACTGCTAAGGCTTTCCCCCCCGGGGCGGAGCAAAGATCCAAAACCTTTTCCCCATCTCTGACTTGTAAGGCCAGCACAGGAAGCAGGGAGGCAGCGTTCAGGAGGTAGTACTGCTTCAGCTGGCCAGGCCTGTGAGCCTGAGAGGGGAACCTGAGTGGGTGTGGGTGGATGTAACACTGCAGTGAAGGACGGGGCAAAGTGAGAGACGGATCGGGTTGAAGGTCCTGACCGAGTGCAGGAGAGGCGCTGACACGTTGAGGACTGGAGTCATCAGGAGGGCACTCGGAGATGCAGTGAGGAGACAACAGAGAGTCTTTTCCTGTCGGGTTCAGCGAGGAGACGTCCGTTTGTGGCAGGAACCTGGAGAAACCCTGTGACTGGAGATTCTGTGTGATATCTGTCACAGCTGTGAAGCGGTTCAGCATGACACCATATTGCCAGGATTGAGGGTCCAGGAGCACTGACCTGCAGGAGAAAAGAAATCCCAACGGAAGGAGGGTTACAAACACTGTCTGTGTAAAATCTGTTATCAACAGATTCAGAAAGAAAATTACCTTGCAGACGCCCACAAGTCCCCAAGTTCCCGACTGTACTGCTGGTCAAAGAGGTCCAGAACCGGCTGACATGAGGATCTTTCTTTTTTGCCCTTTTTGGTTACCTGTTAAAAACAGGATGTAGGGAAGATGTTATTGAGAGGTACATTATCTGTTTTTCAATTTTTACAGTGTCCATTGTGAGGAGTGTTATACCCGATAGGCAAATT
This sequence comes from Hippoglossus stenolepis, assembly GCF_022539355.2. NCBI lineage: Eukaryota > Metazoa > Chordata > Actinopteri > Pleuronectiformes > Pleuronectidae > Hippoglossus > Hippoglossus stenolepis. The sequence goes on from NC_061483.1 coordinate 11,174,453, forward strand.
ATATGACAGCACTGATTGGTGGATACATTTTCTGATTGTAATTCTGATTCAGAGCTTTGAATCTTATATTCATGTGTTCCGGAGTAAACATTGATGAAATACTGAGCAGCTCCAAAGAGTGATACTTTATCAGTGAAGTAGTAGTAAAGAAAGCTGATGGGTCAGGATTTTGGCGTCAGCAACATGAAGCATTTGCCTCAACCTGCCTTTTGTCAACAGCCCAGGTTGCTGGTGGTTTCACGGTCTGGAGAATGTTTGCATCACACACTTTGGGCCCTTAACACAAGTAACTATCACAGTCTATCTGGGATTATCATCTTAGTTATGTAGTATAATTAGCAACACAGATGTGACAGTATCTGCAGAAATTATGGGATGCAGTCGTGTCAACATGGATCAGAAGTTTCCAACTTATTGAGGAATCCATCCAATGGGCTCTGGCAGAAAAAGGAGCCTCCTGTAAAACCAGTGAAGGAGACACTTCAATAATATAAAACACAAACAAGCCTCCTCCCTGTTGTTTCCTGTACCTGTTTGTCAGCGGCTCCTCTTTGCTGCTCTGGTCGTAGCAGAGTAGTGAGACAGCGACGCGAACACAAACACCACGTTAGCTTCTCGGTTTCAAAGCTAATTCTCCTCCACACACTGTGAACCTGGTGTAAGAAGAACATTTATTTAGATGTTTGTGTCTCCATATTACTGCAGAACGCGCACGTTCGGATTTATCTCTATTCTCGTTAAATCGCTTTCATTAGAAACATCAGCAGAGGGTCAACACTGACAGGTACGTCCTTCAAATCTGTCCTCCCGCAACATGGAACTATTCTTCAGTTCCACGTGGAAACCTGTTGTGGTGCAGAGAGGCGAGAGCAAATGATCAACATCAAAAATCGAATATTAAAACTTCTGGGAACAGATGATGGATTTAATCTAGTTTATTTTTATTACAATTTAGCCCTATTTGTGAATTCAGTACTTCACGTGTTATTCCCTGATTTGTTCACAACATACATTTTAGGAGGTAAAATGTTTTTCTCACGTTGATAAAAATATCCTACTTTAAAAAAATGGGATTACATAAATACATATTGAGGAAAATGTCTTGTATTTTAAAAAGATGCAGATTAAGTCCAGGAATAGATATTTTTTGTAGAGATAAAAAAACATTTTTATTGTTAATATTGAATTATGTTATATTTACATATTTACATACTCTCATAACTTTTTTCAGTGCACACTCATACTTATAGATGTGCTGTTGGGGCTCCACCTGACTCCTACTATACATGACAGTTTCATTATTTCCACAGATTACCAGTAACTGAAATTAGATCTGAAATTATTAATCAACAAGTTGGTTTAAAGGGAATTTGGTTTAAAGAGTTTTGTTGTTTTATTTAAAGGAAAGATGCCAAAATTCCAATCTTAGAGCTTCTCAGAGAGAATTGCTAATAATACTACAGAATAAATTATGTGATGTATTAATATTCAATATAAAATATCAGAAACACTTAAAGGTTTGTCCTGTTTATGTTTGGTAATAATACTGTTCAGCATTGGTTTGGAGTCAGTGGGTCACTTGACATGGAAGTTACTGAAATATTTCAAATATGAATATAAAATGGAGGACAGACCATCAAATAAAAGGGATGTGTCCCGTTTGTCTAGTGTAGAAATACTATCTGAAATGATGCAAAGTCAGAGGGTCACATGAAATTGAGCTATTGAACAAATATGATTGTAGCTTAATATTATTTTTCATATAAAATATAAACAGCACTACATTCCCCAGAAAAGAGGTGTGCCCTGTTTATTTCAGATAATAAAAGACTTCAGTTGGTTTGGAGTCAGTGGGTCACATGACACAGAAGCTATTAAAAGTAATGCAACTATCTCCAATTCAAACAGGAAGAGTGAATTATTGATGGTCCCTATGATCCGTGGTAATTGCCTTTCGAATATCTAACCTTAGCCTAACTTCTCCGCTGTGCCATTTATCCAGTTTTCTGTGATAGTAAACTCATCATTGGGACTTTTTACTTTGGTTAAAATACAAAGCAATTAAAATATGATCACTTGAGCTACTGAGAATAATGAGTACAATTGTATTGATGATGAAAATGATTTTTGGTTGCAGCCTAACTAAGGTGAAATAAACAGACAAAATAAACCTGGACACATGTAAAAACACAAATGTACACACACATTTGATTAATTAACTCTTTTACTTCCATTATTGGTTGCATGTTTGTGAACAAAAACATTTGATTAAAAATACAATATGGTGTCAAACCGTCATTTAAAATGACTTGGGTTTGCCAGAGTTTCATACATCACAATTTTTTAAGGAACACGAATAACTGGGAATAAGCAACACGATAAGAGGATGACTTTGTGATGTGTTTCCCTTTAACACCAAGTGCTGAGCTAGTTTACATGGCGAACAGAATTAGGAAAGCAACCATCAGACAGAAGAGACCCATAGCTTCAGACAGAGCAAAGCCCAAGATGGCGTAAGAGAACAGCTGCTGCTTGAGCGAGGGGTTCCTGTTGAGAAGGAGAAGAAGTTAGAGGTATAACGCATTAATAATATCCTGGACAGTTACTCCACTTTATAGGTGGAGATTTTAAAATGCCCTTAAATGACAGATGATGTGTTTAATTTACCTGGCATATCCGATAATAAGGCTACCGAACACTGTTCCGATTCCAGCTCCAGATCCAGCCACTCCCACAGTGGCAGCTCCTGCACCAATGAACTTAGCGGCAGTGTCGATGTCGCGGCTCACGGCACTGGTCTGGAAACCCCGCACTGCCAGCTGCTGCTGAGAGGCTGAGATAGACTGTGGTGCAAGGAGTGAGGCAGTCTGAAACACAAACGTATAATGAAGAAAAAAGAATAGCAAAAGAGATCAATTAAATTGTGATACCTTCAGTGTGTCGGGTAGAATCTCTAGTACAGTTTGTCACTCACCTCTGCTTTCCTGGCATCTGAGCCTACTGCTGCTGAGAGTGGTCTGTACAGTACCCGGGATCCAGCACGGATCTGTATTCAGAAGAGAATACAAATAATTTTAAAAAGTAAATTACAAACGCACACATGCACACAATGATTGTTTCTACCTGCATCTTACACTGACATCTGTCATTTGTCTGAAATACTAAACTTCATTTACTCTTCTACTTCTACTCCATTACCTTTCAGATGGAAAAATAGTACTGCACCGTTACTCTGCGAAATGAGAGTTCTGCATATAAAAGGGGAATGATGGGTATTGGCTACCCAGCAGTTTATACATGTGGAACCATATCAACTGATTGACATAAAGGAATGGCAGCTATTCTGATGATAGTTTAAGATGCCAAGTGCTTTCTCATTGTGGGAACTTTTGTGTTTCTCTATAATAATAATAGTAATAATAATAATAATAATATAATTTTAATTCAATACTAAAAAGGAACAATCTGAAAAGCAAAATGAGATAATAATCTGCAGTAATTGCTGCAGTAGACGTTAACACGATCTAATGATAATTAATTATAACACTCAAATGTTTACAGGGCACAATTTTCTGCATAGCACTTTTAATCAGGGTTTTCCCAAAGCTAAGCCGTGCACTGTGATAAACTCTGACCAGGATATTTGAAGGATCAGTTCCACATTGTTTTTTTATATCTGTATTGTTGAGAAACTACAACACACAGACGTTACAAACAATGCACACCGCAAAAAACATTTTTCTTAAAAGAAGAAACTAATTTTTAAGACATACCGAAAGACATTTAAAAGTTCAATCTGTAGAATTTAATGAAATCTGGTGGTGAATTTGCATGTTGCAGCTGAATACCCCCTTCCAAACATGAAAGAGAACCTGTGGTCGCCTTCAGTTGTCATAAAAACTCAAAAGGTGTTTAGTTTGTCCAGTCTGGGCTACTGTAAAAAAAACATGGCAGCCTCCATAGAGAGGAAGTATTTAAATATAAAAGGCCCATTCTACGGTAAAGAAAACAACAATTTGTACAGTTTAGATGAAACACACGAGTGAAAACATCACTAGGATCATTTACTATTCAATGTCTGCCAATAGATCCCTTTCACCTAAATCTTCGACTGGACCTTCAAGCCTTTTTAAAAGGCCTAAAATTCAAACGATTGACTTTCAGACTTTCCAACTTATTGGTGCACCCGGTGGGGAAACAGGTCCATTATCCTGATTATATTACAGCCTTAAGTAACATTTCAACACAATGACCATAGACTGACAATCTCTATTCACAGACTATTCCTGTGACACTAGTTGCTGTAACAGCTCCGTTGTTAAATGTCTCAGGTGTATATTACAATAACTTAAGACAATACACATTCACATCAGTCTAAAGTGGAGCATAAACAGTTGTACATGAGGACACAGGGGACAGACTGAGTGTGTGAGACAGCAGCTGGGGGTCAAACAGGCTACACAGCTGAGAGCTGGTGTTAGCACAGGTAGCTAACACGATAGAACCGTGTGTTTCGGGGCACATATGCAGGTTCGGACACTAAACTACACCGAGGACAGGAGTCTGCGATCAACCCAAACACCCAGGAGGACCCACTCACCACCAGGGAGGGCGTGGAGACGAACTTGGCGCAGGCGAACATGACGACGGGACGAGCGGCTCAGGTCAACGACAGGAGGCTGGAGGTGATGCGAGGAGGCTGCTGTGTACACGAAACAACACAACACAACACAACACAACAAGCGACAGTCAGGATCGACGTGTGATCACCTCACAAAACGAGCAGGAACAGAGTGTGCAAAGTTAAACGGACACACGTAAGGTCAATAATCAGCTGCAGATGGAAAAACGAGGCTAAAAGACGAGCTAGCGGTCAGAGAGAGGAGCTGAGGTTAACGCAGCTGCACACACACTGAGTTACACACAAGAGTTATGGCTTTATGTTGAAATTGAAGTGAGTTCGAGGCAGAGCAGAGATGATCTCACCGGTCTGTAGTAGAGGTCGAAGACACGAGAGGCTCGCACATGCGCAATGTGGCCTTTAAAAACGGTGACTTCCGGTTTCCTGGAGCGACAGAGGGCGCTAGAGAGGTCATCATGGAAACACATCCAGGACCATGAGAGCAGCGTGTTTGAGTTATATATATTAATGTGTTATATGATTATATGTTACATCCTGGTGTTAATATAACGTTTGTACACGTAATATATTCTTCCTCTGTAGATTTATACAAGAAGCTGCCTGAACTGATATAAATAGCCTGGAGGAAGATATCAAGCAAATTAAGGATATAACACAGTTTATGTAAAGTACATTAATGAGGAAAGACATAATGATTAATGTATAGATACAGATACATATTTATATAGATAGCGATACAGATGTAGATATAGATAGAGATATAGATAAATACTCTGAGTTACACTTGAACATTTTTTAAGCATGTGATGAAGTTATGAAATATCTAAATGCAGATTTTTTAAATGTATTTTTTTCTGGAAATCGATAATCATAATATTGTTTCCAAAATCTCTTTATCCTGAAAGTGAATCGTTTGTTCGATTGACCTTATAGTTAAAAAATCGAGTTCTTAAAGTCCATCAAAAACATTATGATACACATATGGTGATAAATGACATATTGGTCCTATCAACTACAGCACAGGGTGTAAGGGTCACTCACTAATTTAGGTTTTTTCAGAGCGAATCTATATCGACTTTGTGAATCAAAGAAATTAGGCAAAATCTCTCTGAAGATCAAATATTGAATATGAAAAACTCTAGATGAATTATACTTCATGCAGAGAAAGAGGACAGATGTTTACTAAAGAATATATATTATGATAAATCTGTGTGTCGATTGCTTTATTTTTTCACGACTGATATTCATAAAATACTGAATGTTTGACACGTGCTTGCAAACACACCAATGTAAAGAGTTCTAAAGGTTAAATAGTGCATGTACCAACTACTGTCACAAGGGGGCAGCAACACATAATCCTGAGTCCATGGTTCACACTGGGAAGCACATGAAGCCTCATTGTTGCCTCTGTGTGTCCAATATATGTCAAATACAAGGAACAATGAAACCATAACACATGCAGAAGCAAAACAGAAAAATGACCTGGAGTCATGAGCTCCTTTAGGACATGACATTCACATATTTTCCTCTATATAGACTATAGACTATAGACTATGTACTTACAGTCATTGGTATATAGACAAGATATCTTATAGCATTTTTGTATCATTCATCTCAGGCATGGATCAGGAGAACCACACAGTTCAGTGTGTTTTAGGTCGATCAATGATTACAGCTGCAAATCCAAGGACATTTAATTTCAGCCATGCCTTCACTTTTCAGACAATGAGGTGGCAGGAGGAAGAATGGGGGATGAATGATAAATACATTTCACCGTGTGTAGAATTCTTAATGTTTATTTTTATTTGCACATATGATAGAACATGTATCCACGTGTGATGGCAGTTTAGAGAAGTGCTCCTCGGGTTTAGTGCATTTCAAATTTAAAACCAACATCAACCACCATTCATAAAAATAAATCCATGAAATGCATGTAATGGTATTGCACCGGTTTAGAAAAGAGAGCATGGTTAAGCTGCCACAGAAAACCGAATCAATCATGTCAAAACGTGTTCATCGTTGAAATTAGATAACTCGAAATTCAAACAACCTTCCCCAACACTAAAATGGAATGAGTGAAGCAAAGATCTCCACATGACAGAGAACATGAAACTCAAAACGGATTTAAGCAAGACAGGGGGATCACATTTCCACTTATCTGCGCCCTAATATTTAGCTTGCATCATGAGGATATCCTTCCACCGTCTTATGCTCTATATTATTATTAAATATTTATACACTATCTCTCTGGCTTTAAGTGGGCTTCCCCTCTTCAAGGTTTCATCCCTGGCCGCCCCCTCACAAGAAAGCTCCATTTGGAGATGCGGAAGGGAGATTCCTCTGCGCTCTCAGTCATCCTCCCTCCGCCCCTCCCTCCTCTGTATGATGGTACCGTTACGCACCACTATAATAAGCGGAGACGTGATTCTCAGGGGCGAATCCCTGCCGACGTCACTCCCGGTCCTGTATAAGTACACTGAGCAGAGACTCTCATCAGACTCGAGCAAATAACGCCTCACCGATCACAAGATCTCTTCAAACCGAGGATTATTGTATTGCCTTCGTTTGATTTATTTACCAGCACCGGGTAAGTGTCTTCAATACTGACGAGACATTTGAAGTGTTAGTTATTTGGCGTTTTTATTATATTGAGTAGGGCAGAACACGTGTGCTCAGGTCGACTATGAGAATGAGATCCCCAATTTTACGCACGGCGCATGTGTCCACAGATCCACGCGATAAACGCACAATGACTTTGAACAAGGGCGACAAATTGCGGAACATGGACAAGAGGAGAGGGAGCATGCCCTTCCCCATGAATCTGCCCAACCTGCACCGCAGGAGCATGCCTGTGGACGACCGGGACCTGCGCGCCACGATGCCAGAGACCGGGCAAACTGACGAGCTGTCCAACCTCCTGCGCTGCACGTCCTACTCCCCGACCGAGCAGCACCGGGGCAGCTGCGCCTCGGACTCCTCCGACTCCGTGATCTCCACCGGCAGCGAGGCGGAGTCCCAGGTGTACAAGGTGGTCCTCCTCGGGGAGCACGGCGTCGGCAAGTCCAGCCTGGCGCGCGTCTTTGGGGGAGTCGAGGATCCCGGTCACGACTGCGATGAAGCAGGTAAATGGTGATGCTGGGGGATGACTCATCTACCCTTGAAACCCACGCACACAGATGCACTCCAGATGTGCACTGCCTGTTTAGTCACGTGTGACAATTAGGTCTGTCCAAGGTCAATTTAGTCCACATAATAATGAGCAATATGTCAGTTTATGCTGATAACCCATACTTAGATGTAAGGTTTTATGGCTTAGCTTTTTGAACTTGTGTTTAAAGACCACCTTCTTCTTTTAAAAACAATTCAACATTTACATAAAAAACAATCAAGGACGCAAACACATTTTAAAAACACATCATTTTGTATTTTTATGAAAGACATGAAGCCATATAAACTCTAAATTAAAATAATTTGTATCTAGGATGCATAGTGCTAAAGTGGAGCTGATTTAATATAAAAAAAGACAGGCTTCTTATTTTACACTTGCATTGATTATTACTATTTCCATCTTCAGCCAGGCACCAGTCCTGCCCTCAGTCGTACAGCTGTCAGAAACATCCAGTAGCATAATGTGAAGGGAAAATATAAAAGGCTGGTTTGATCACAGGCTGTGATCAGCTCAGCTCAGTGTGCAGACTACAAAAGAGAAATGTGCTGAAATCAGTTTGATGAAAAGCAAAAGCACACATTGGAGACAAACTCAGATAAGTGTCTGCGCCGATGTGTAATATTTCTTTTTTTTTTTGCCCCCTCAGGAAACACTTATGACAGATCTATCGTGGTGGATGAAGAGGAGGCATCCATTGTGTTGTACGACATCTGGGAACAGGTGAGCTATATATTATTTATGAAATGTTTATCCATCAACATTGACTCCATGGATATTAGGCCACAGGATTGTATCAGACATGAATAATGCTCAACTCAGCATCTGTTTCTGTCCTGCAGGATAACACCCAGTGGCTGAAGGAGCAGTGCATGAGGATGGGAGATGCCTACATCATCGTGTATTCAGTGACCGACAAGTCGAGCTTCGAGAAGGCGTCAGAGCTGCGGATTCAGCTGCGTCGGGCCAGGCAGTCGGAGAACATTCCCATAATCCTTGTGGGCAACAAGAGCGACCTGGTGCGGTCCAGAGAGGTGTCTGTTGATGGTAAGTCAGTATAATTGACTCACTGTTGAGCCTAAAATGTGCACCAGTGGTGCGGATAGACATTTTTAGGTGAGGGGAAGTGGATTTTAGTGAGTTTAAATAATCTAATATTTATCATTTGAAGCATAAAAACTGCCCTTTAGGCTGTTAATGCTCCAATCTGAAAGAACTACAGGGGCTTGACCATCCTTCATGGGTTCAGGCCTAATTTCTCACTTGACTGCTCAGGCTCAGCACAGGCCCACATTCATATACTACTCCAAACTGTGCCACAGATTTCAAACTATTATCTCTGAAGGCTTCTCTATGCACTTTAGAATGACCTAAATACTCTGTTTGTTGAACGTCTTCTTAAATGTACACTTCCTCAGAGTTTTAATTTCCTATTCTCCATGTTTTCCGTATCGCAGAGGGAAGTGCCTGCGCAGTGGTGTTCGACTGCAAGTTCATTGAGACGTCCGCGTCCCTCCACCACAACGTGCGGGACCTTTTCGAGGGCATCGTCCGACAGATCCGCTTGAGGAAAGACAGCAAGGAGGAGAACGCACGGCGCATGGCCAACTGCAGGCGCAGGGAGAGCATCGGCAAGAAGGCCAAGAGGTTTCTGGGCCGCATGGTCGCGCGCAAGAACAAGAAGATGGCTTTCAGGCAGAAGTCAAAGTCCTGCCACGACCTCACGGTTCTCTGAGGATCATGTGGGACAGATGGACACTTCTTTTCTTTGGCCTCTGAAGACCAGACGCTGTGTGTGTTTTAACACTAACCCTAAAGGACTAATAGAGCTGTACAGAAATATATTTATATTTTTTTTAGACACCAACCGAAAGCAAAGAGAGGACTTGATTGATAAAACACGACTGACATTATTCAAGTCATATCATGATAAGGGTGATAGCCTGCATGAAGCTTTGCAAACTTTTATGTTCTTTTGTTTTTGTCTGCCTTATATCATGTTGCTGTCATAAAATGATCAGTCAGAAGAATCCACTAAAATCAAGGCTTGTTTTTTTTCTAATGACTTGAAAAGATTGCCTTGCTGTTGGGTTGTTGTTGTTGTGCTCCTTTATTGGAGGGGATTTGGTGTATATACGTATATGAATGACGCTGAATGTAACACATCTCATTATCCCTAAAAAACACGGTGGAGGATCACTGTACTAGGTCATCTGGAGTCGTGTCTACTTGAAACGTGGTACGCAGGTTCGTGCCTCGGCCAAGTCACTAAAGAGATGTCAAAGACGAGAGGAAACCTCTGTTATTGTGTGTTGTTCCATAACATCGAGTCCAGGTTGTGAATGTATGAGTAAAGCAATAAGTTATATCCGTCTTGTGAACTTTGACATCATTTGGGAATTCTTTGTTTACGTTGATTTCCTTTTTTTCAATAAAACATGAAAACAAAAACCTTAAATCTCTTTCTGCCTTTATTTCCTGAAGCAACATGTCCTGCAGAATAAACCAGAAGCAAAGCAGCCGCGGCCGCTTCAGGCGATTTACGTCCTTATAAATATTCATTTGATTGTATCAGCGGACTGGAACCTGACTGGCCGTTGGTTTTACAGGAAGGAAACATGGTAGTTAAGCATGTATATCTGAAGGCGTTAACCATTAATCCACCAAAGGAGTACAAGTACCCAAGTTTTCCATCCAATTTAAAGTCCCCTCACACCTCTCACAGGGAACACACACATCATTTGGAGAAGGTAAGAAACAAAACCTTTTGTCTGAAATAGGTGACGTTCTTTGAAAGTACTTTCTTGCTGTTTTTATCAGTGTCATCCACTTTTATTGTTGAGCTACAGTGTATGTGAAGTCTGTTGTTGTATAGTTTTGTGCTTTGAAATAGAGTTAATGAAGAATATAGGGCATTACTGTTAGCATTATTGTGATTTGTGTTATTGTGCTAGGAGAAACAGCTTTATCTCAAATGTGTTTGACACAAATAGCTGTTTTACTTACAAATCAAATCAGCTTTGTTATTTTCTCCTGTGCTACTGACGGACTCAATTGTTGCTTTAAGCTTTTTTTAAAGGTGGTTATGCATTAAAATCGGACTGCGGTCCATGTTAAAAACTGTGAAATCTTTGCGGATGAAAGTATTCCATTGTAGGTGAATCAGTAACAAGACAGAAATTGTGTTGTTTGTTGGTCTGCGGCCATGTGGTTTGAAATGCTGTGAATATGCCACATTCACAGAGACTCATGGCGAAGACAGGAGCCACACCAATGCTGATCCTGGCTCTCATAGTAAGATGCTGCCATTAAAAAACATACTTTAAACTGTTATTCTTTCATTTACAAGAGCATGTTACTGCATGAGCAACATCACTAAGACGCAACTTCATATCTCGTTTCACAGCTGGTGATACTTTACACTTTAGCACCATGCTCTGGGGCAAATGTTAAAATCGGTGTCCCAGAAAACTACGATGGTATTTTCCCATGGTATCTAGCCAAGGTAAGACATTTCAATTTACTTGAATGGACAACGCAAATGTTTGAGATATTGTGCTTTTTGGTCAAATATTAAATATGCAATCCTTATGAGTTCATTTTAAATCTTTTCCAACCAAAACCTGGGGGGGGGGGGTTAAAGCATATAGCTAAGTGCCAAATCACTAAAAGCAGAAAATGTTGAAATTTTTGTCTGTCTGTTATTTAGCAGGATAACGCAAAAACTATTGAAGGGATTACCAGAAAACTTAATGGAAGGATGCGGGATGGGTCAGAGAAGAATCAATTTAATTTTGGTGCAGATCTCGATCAAGCGGCAGATCCAGGGATTATTTGTTCACTTTCTTTGAGAGATAGGACGTTTTTTCACATTTTAGTTAACTTCGTTAATTTCTCAAGGGAACAATTAATGGATCTTAATGAAAAATGTTTAAGGGACAGATGTTAATCAGTGTGTGCAATTTGGTGCAAATCGAAATAAGAAATTGGGAATTTAAATGTCGATTTGTAAGATGACTTTTGGGCCTTAGCCGAGATATGTATTATCTGAGTGTCCCTCTAGATGTTATATTCGTTATATACTAAATAAGGATGCAGGTTACATTACATTTTGACAGGTTGGCAGTAATTCTAGTTTAGATGGTAAATTAATACTGTTGGAACGTGTAAAACTCCACATATGGGAGTGATGTTAAGAATAAATCAGGTAAATGAAAACATCTTTTTTCAGCCTTTCGAGCCAAGACCATCATGGCTCGATAGGTAGAAAATGGAAGTAGAAAATTGTCTCTTTTTCTCTTCCTCTAGCCCTCAAGGCTGGAGATGTACGAACATGCTGCCGTCATTTCCCAGACTATAATTGGAGTGTTCACAATGGTTCTCGGGCGTCACACTCAGCCTCTGCATGCAGCCGCACGGCAGACGGGGCGTTTTTTGTTCGCCCGTGTCACTCAGGCAACCTTTATGGATGTGCAACAGCGTGAATATCTGGCACTTTAATTAGTTGAGTTTAGAAGTCTTCCCATTTTGTATGGAACCCAGTCATATTTTCAGTCTTTGTGTCTTACTGATGTCATTAACACACTTTAAACAGGACGTTAATGGCCAGAGTGGAGGAGTGGGATAATAGTCCTCCTCCTGAGTTATAAATGGAAAGGACAATAATTGCTGCAGATTGGTTCAAGGTAAAAGCTCCTCATGCTGGTGTGTTCACTTGTCAGCTCTTCACTCGTCATATCTTCCATTTTAGCTTCTTGAGTTATCACATTATTAAACCCTACAAAGTGCAGAAGCACAGTGAGAGATGTACTTATCTTGTGGGTTACTGTGAAGGAGTTGTCCTTAAACAGAACTGGATCAAATTGAAAATGTTTGTGATATTTACCTCCACCAAGGAGAATTTTTCTGTCTGTGTGTTTGCTTGTTAGGTAGCAGGATTACACAAGAACTTGAATTTTTGTTTTCTTTTTGTAAAAAAGGTGAATTTTGATGCGGATCCAGATCAGGGGGCCGGTTCAGAAACTTATATATTCACTTTATTTAACATTGCAAGAGATGATGTGTTTTCATTGATTTCTCAGAGGATAGAAATTGTGAAAAAAATCAAACAGATATTTACGAGTGTTTGCAAATTGGTGCAGATTCAAATAAAAATATGGATCTAGTGAATTTAAATGTTCTTTCACAAGGGGACTGTTTGCCTTTGTGGTGATGTGCCATTCAAGACCTCATTCAGAGAAATCAGAACATCTAAACCTTATCCCTGCTTATCCGAGCCTTGCTGCAAAGTATGGGCCTAGTATAGGGGTAATTTGGTCATCAGTCGAAAGACAAGGTGCTGGCACAAAGACAATTAAAGGATACATTTGGAATTGTTTTATATTTCTCTTATTGTCCAAAAAAACATTGAAAAGACTGAAATCAACAATGTGTTGTCTCATCTTTTGATCCTGATTCCCTCTCAACCCCTAAGCCTGTTAATTCATCCTGAAGACATAAACCATTACAAGTGGGTCCCTGCTATTCAGTTGAAACAGCTCAGTATTTCCCCAAACAGCTGGGCGTTGTAGGTTCAGCTGTTTAAACAACAATAAGTTGGGCACTATTCTCAGCAGCTGATTAATACACATTTAATGTACTAATGACTTTTTAAAGCAGCAGGACAGCATATGCATGTAAGTGGCCGTGTTAATGGTGATTAGTGCACATTAGGATGCACGTGACTTGCTTTTAAGTGGGGCACAAACTGTTTAATGAATGTTCCTCTCCTCATTGCAGCTCCACAGCCTGCCCAGTAATTACAGCGACCTGGTGGTAACCGGGGACGATGAGGGGATATTCGGCGTCGACGCTCAGTTTCTTTATGCCCTGAAACCACTGGACAGAGAGAAACAGCCGTCGTACTCCCTGCAGGTAGCACGTCACATTGTGTCACTAGTAGTGGTCATTTTCTAGACACATATCGTGAACAGAGCTGTTTTCTGACATGCGCTGAAGTCTGGAAATTTTCCTGAAATTTTGTAAATATCTAAGTCTTGCTGGGGATATCTTCCAGAACTTGAACTTCAGACACCCCATAGTATATGTACAGAAAATATCTGAGTGTGGCGATTTGAGAACACAGCAGGAAAATGTCCACATAAAGCAAGTGGGTGTGTTGATTTAACTTTCTCACAGGCAACAGATGTAAAACTGCCTCCTTTTCTTGTTGCTATGAACCCGTCTGACTCTGACAAACTCCAGAAAATGTGTGGACACAATTTCCCAGGGTTGAGTCTGAGGAATAATTATTCTTTGGATTGTCGTGATGTTCTCGTGCGAAGGCTGCGCACCGATTCCAGAGGGTGCTATTTAAAGATGCTTTGTGTTTGTGCGTGCAGGTGTCCTTCAGAGCCTCAGTGCACAGACAGAGCTTCACTGTCGAAGTGTGTGTCATCGACAAGAACGACAACGTGCCCACTTTCCTAGGGGAGAGCATGAGAGGCAGCGTGCAGCTCGGCCTCCTCAAAGGTACGAGAACCTGGAGCTCTGATGCGACCGTCTGACTCAATCTGGGCCAGTCACTTAAAATTTAATGTTAAACTCAGTATTAATGGAATAAATGATGTGGCGACGCAGAACAGCTACATTTCTATCACTCTAAAAGAGACTTTTCAGCAACAACATGGGCTCAGATAGGACATTTCTGACTCTGCACTACCCCTCAGGGATCCCATTCATGCAGGTGGAGGCGCTGGATCGAGACGACCTCGACACTGCTCATGCCGACCTGCGGTTCAGGCTCATGGAACAGACGCCCAGAATTCCCTCCAGCCAAATGTTCTCCATCGGCTCCATCACTGGAGAGGTCTCCCTCACTGAGGAAGGTCAGTCCCACACAGTGACAGAAGAGAACACCCTACAACTTGAGGCTTTCTCATGTCTTTGTTGAATGCTACCAATGTTTGAACAAGTCTCGTAGTTGCTAATTACTAACCTTGCCACAAAAACAGCCAATTAATAATTAGCATTTATTCATATCAACCAGTGAGTAACAAGAAATTGTTTTGCAGCATTGTCAGGAATGAAGCTCAGTGTTTACACTGGTCACATTTCTTTAAGAAACAAATTGAATGTGTTCTAAATATCAAAACTGTGTTTGTTTATGTAAAAGTAAGTGAATTACCAATTTACTTCAAATGTAAAATATGGTTATCAATAGAATAGAATACAATAGAGCCATTTTCCTGCACGCACAAAAGAAAACAAATAGGGGTGCTTCTGAAAAACAGTGAACATTTATAAAAAAAAGTTTCAGTACGGTTAAAATCTGAAGACACAAACCAATAAATGGGACTAATAAATACTAATAAAAATAGAGGAGTGGCTTTGTTACTGCACAGAATGGATGTTGCATTTGAAACAGACCGAGCGGATGTGTAGAATATGGTCCTGAAGGGAGGCTAAACAAAATGAACTCCCTCTATCTAATATCTACGAGTTTTAATCACTGTGGTTTTTAAAACATGATTTGAAAAAGGAGAAAAGTTTCAAATCATGAAAATGAAAAAGCTTCAGTGATGCATCCTTATTTCATTAGATATTTCAAAGGGTTTATTTATTTGTCATTCTTACTGTGTTTTATATATGAAATGTGATACAAATAGTATCTTGTGGTGAGACACAACATGATGCACTTAGACTTTATTGGCCAATAATAGTTAATTTAATCACATGCACATGCACATGCACATGCACATACACATACAGAACACTCACATACACACAGATATACTCAAGATGCAGTAAAGTCCTGTGTGTGCTGCTGCTATTCCTGTAGCTCTGGTTTGGTCCTTTGTTACGGCCTGGCAGGAGCCGGATGACTTTCACGCTCGCTGGTCCCTCGCTTCCGGCCGACATCTCCGCTGGTTTCCCTCAAATTACCTTCTTGATTTTCTTTTTTAATTGAGCTGTGACTAACGGTTAGAATTGCCATTGCAGTGGGTGTTTATGTCATTTCTCTCCATCTAAGCAATAAGTTGGAAATGAAGTGATAAAAAAAACAGCACACAGGTGGCTCAGAAAGGCAGCAGCGTGTTAAATGAAGCGTGTGATGTGTGAAATGTTGCATATATTTGAGGGGAACTACATCTAGTGACGGGTTTCATGTTTTTCTTGAAATGTGTTATTTTCCTTTGCGTCAAATACAGCACAGGCGTATTTGTAAAAGAGCTAAATTCTGAAATAAAATGATTTTGAAATAAAGAGTTCTTGTATTGTATTCATCCCCCTGTGACCACCAGGAGCCTCCACTCTGGACCCAGAGATGTGCGGCCGTTACAAGCTCTCGGTGATGGTGAAGGACATGGCCGGGAAGGCCAACGCTTTCTTCACCACCGGCATCGTTACCGTTGAGGTGACAGGAAACACCTGGGCATCCCCTGACCCTGTGCGACTCCAGGAGAACCTGCCGGGGCCCTACCCCATCCCCATCTCTCAGGTGTGTGCAACGCAGAGACACAACAACCGTAAGCGTTTTCACTCATCTTCATTCAAGCCACTTTTACTTGTTTTAGCTTTAATCGTGCAGACAACTTGGGGTAAGTGCGGGACATCGTGTTAATGCAGTTCCAGCTGTTGTCATATTAAGATTAATCAAACTCTGTCAATAGCCTGGACTGAGTAAAGTGGCATCACGTTGCCAGTTGCTGTTTTTAGAGCCTCTTGGGTCGTCCTGAGTGACCAAACGCTGAATTATTGATGCCGTGCAAATGCCATGGATCCTTTCAGGCTACTGAGTCACTTCAACTCCCATGACCACCCACTTTCCCACCCACTGACCACCACTCTGAGCAGTTTGATTAAAAAACTGCTTAACAGCAGAATTGACCCCAGTCATATTTCTTTAATGTCCAGTAACATAAATTATATTTCACACACAGAGAAGTTCTGGTCATGAACAGTAAGAATATGTTGCAGGCTGCTTGATACCTCAAGTGTCAAACAACCTTCAAATTTGTTTTGTTCATTAATTCATTTCAACAACTGAAAAATGAATCAGCAGCTATTTTGGTAATAACTCAATAATTCAAGTAATTTTTGAAACAAAATAAGACAAACATGATTTGGTTCCAGCTTCTCACTTGTGATAATTTGCTGCTTTTCACTAATTTATGAAAATGATTTTGTTTCCGCCCTGCGTGCCAATAAAGTTTGTTTGTCTGCTAAAAACAGAACAATGGAGGAAGCTACAGCCGTAACTATGGTGATGTTGTGAGGATATGGGCACATGGTCTGTTCACATAACTTTTGGGATGTTCTCAAAATGTTCCCAAGTCCACAGACGCAGTATCTTTTTAAGCAGCTAACTCTGTTTTTAAAAGGTTTCTCTCAGCTTCCTGTAACACACAACTCTCTGTGTCTGTCCACCGGTCTTGTCTAACCTCTGGCTCATCATAATATCCATATCAGCTACATGTCTATAAATAACTTAAAAGCCCTTCAGAGGTTTTTCTTAACACATGGAGGAAAAAAAACTAAATGGCCGACGGCGTTTGTGCTTTTTAGAGAAATCTTGAAATGCACGGACTGAGTGAGTGAGACAAAGAGTCGTGTGAAGTCGATTCTGCCGCTGAATTAAATGCAACGTGCGGGTTCTGCTGCGAGTCACAGTGGCCAGTGGATACATCACATTACCTCCCCCTCCTCCTGTCTTCTCCCACCTCCTCCTCACTCGCCCTCAGCCTCTCATCTCTCCTGTTCGAACAGCCCCTTCCACCCACCGCACATGTGTGGATTCACAAGCGTGGGCACATTTGATTATTTTGTTTGTCATATTTTCAAAGGCGAGTTGAAATCGAAACAAAAAAAAAATTGTCTTGCAAGTTTATTTCCCGAACAAAGCTTCAAGACAGATAGGTTTGTGACTCATTCATTAATCATTTTGATATTAATAAATAAGCGTATTAGTAAATGAGAGTATGTGATAGTATTTTGCTGAGATTGTGTATTCGCTTTCTGTTTTAATAAAAAAATCTGCAAGGGAGTGAGAAGCAAAGCCTCTATTGTTCCATGTCTGACTCAACCATATAAAACCATTTAGTTACAGCGTCCCATTTGTCCTCACCCTGACTCTAAATCACACAGAACTGGATTAGGTGAACGTGGATGTTTACTTGGGGGAAGCCTCATCTCGCCCACTCTGAGTGATCGTACATGCTGTGCTCCGTGGGTGGTGGGACTCACCGCTGTTATGACACATACAGATACAGTCTTGTTCAGACACACACTCTGTGGATCTCTCTCTCCTCCCTCCGCTGCTGCCTCGGATAAATGGAGCGGTCAAGTCCACATCCGCTCATCTGTGACAGATGTTGTGCCCACACTGTCCTTGGTGTGACAACATTTTGACAGATGCTGCAATGAAATCTGCTGCTCAACGTGCTTTTTCTGCATCCCTACCATCATCTGTCTCTGTGTGGAAATCAGTCATAAGCTGAGATTGATGTTGAGATCAATTTGACTGATTCTGCAGTCGGATCAAAATGAGCTCTGGATTTGATTCTAAATATGAAACCGAGGCATTTGTGATGATAGGTTTGCGTCACTGGGGCTCGGGAGGTTAATTTAAATCTGTTATCTATCACATGTTTCTGATTGCCTGCCTAAAACTTGGGTTATGTAATCAGTGGAACTACTTGAACTTAGTAATGCAATCCATTGAGACTTTGGAGTGGAAGAGTGTCCTCGGAGCCTGCGAATGAATGAGTCAAAGCTCTTAACCGCTTCAGTTTTCACAGTCAAATGAAATCTGATCATTTGCTGCAGGATTGGTCTGAGCCCCACTAGACCTTCGTCATGGCCTCATCATCAGCGTTCAATACTACGAATGATACGAGCATCATCGATACCCTTCAGCGAACGTTACTCATCAGACATGCTCTGACGTTGGTGTGAACACCAAGCTGCTGTAATCAGTACGTTTTCCACTATAACAATAGATCAGAAGATTGTGTATAATGTCGAAGGCCTCACTCATATTGTCAAGTCCTCAGGTCGACTCCGCTCTACAGAACCTTTTAGCTTCTTTCAGCTTAGTGTTTTCCCGCCTCCTCCATGTTATTAGATGGACGAAACAAAAAAAACAATTATCAACATAAACACATCTTTCTCAAAGATGGTTTCTGTTAATTTAGGACGTCATTGTCACACTGAAGTGCTATTTTTGTTTTTAGTTTCAATTAATTGTTTGATGCCATAAAAATGTATTGTCATGATTGACAGCTGAGACTGACTTGTGATTGACCAAGCATGTTTTTTTGACGGGACCTCGCGACCGCGGGTTCATCCCCCGATAGCTAATCTATTGCTTAGACTCTACTTACACTCCGAGATATTTCTGGTTAGTTGGAGGAAGCGGAGATGCATCGCTGATCTTTGTATACAGCTGATGGTTCATTCTCACTCCAAGAAGCTCTGAAAACTCAGTGTAAGCTCATTTGCTAAACCCGCGCAGCGACAAACAACAGACAAAGTTACAGCTGATGAGGAAAGTTTCACATTTAGCTGACTAAGAAGCCAGAGGTGGTAGAGATAGAACAAGGCTTTAAGGTGTGAGAATTAAAAGGTGGCCAGAAAAGTGACTCCAAGTAAATCAGATGATGCTCTGTATCTGCTGGAGGTGTAAATAATCAGTTTGATGGCCTCTCGAGCTTGTTTACACTGCCCCCAAGAGGGAGATTTGAAGTTTCAAACCCCCAAAATGTCATCATTATTAATTATAATTTCTCAGAGGGGACATATTTTGATTGCTAGTACTCTCATACCAAGAGATATTTAGTTTGTTATTACTAATGACAATGAAAGGTAGCAAATAAGTGGCGATGACAGCAAACCTTTGGGACTGTTTCCTCGACAATGGACAAAGACGATTATTGAATTATCAAAATAGTAGCAGATTAATTTGCTATCGATTGGATCCATTAACAGACAAGTCGCCTCAGCTGCAGGGCATCATGCTCTTTTGTGTAATTCAGCAACTGCTTACTCTCTGCAGCGCCTCCGAGAAAAGCACACTCGCAGAAAACACTCTTGACGCAGCTCGAACTATCGAGGGGGACGGAAAGTACTCCGCAGTTTCGAAACACTGACGGAGGCAAAACAGATGACCTCATAGTTGTTTTGTACAGAACTTTATATAGAGCAGACAGTGGTCATCAATCAGCTCTTTCAACATGCAACTTCTGATGTCCAGGAACACAGCATAACACTCGGAGGCGGCCAGCTGTGTGAAGTGGCTTCATGTATACAAGAGCCGAGCATTTGGGCAGCCATCTCCAAAACAAGGGAGGAGTGTGTGACAGTGAGTTGAGCAGATACACATGCCCTGGGTGTGCATCAGCTGTGCCGTGACCGGGCTCCTCTCCTTGTTGGGTGCTGTTTGATGGCGACTATGGGTCCTTTCAGCTCCACTGAACAGCGCTCTGTCAAGGGCTGTAAAGCAGAGTGGAAAATCCCCTTCAGCCTGCATAGTTAGTTTTGGCTGCGCTCTCTGTTCCACATCATTGTCAGTGCATTTGGATGGCTCCTTATCATGTAAACAAATGGTTGCTTAGCTTTGTACTTACACATCATGCAGGTCCGGCTGCAAAGCTGCGCAGGTTTATAATATATTGTCGCAAAAAAACTTTTTAATACCACACTTGTATAATCATTTTTTTGTCTTCATAACTTTGTGATTGTTTGTGCATATGTGTGTGTATGTAGGTCAAATGGAGTGGAAGTCAGGCCCAGTACAGTCTGGACGGGGAGTTTCCAGAGATGCTCTTCACCATCAGCAGGGAAGGAGTCATTTATCTCAATGCTCCTCTGGACAGAGAGACTCAAGACCAGGTCTGTGCAGCTGCAGGCCGAACACCTCCAGTGCCCAGTAATGAATGTGCTCATGTGTTTACTGTTTAACATATCTAAACATAAGAGCTGTGGGGCTTCACTGCTCCTTCAGGACCAGCACAAGCCCTTATTCATATCTTTGAATATGTAACACGAACGTATCTGTACACAATGTTCGCTCTGATTTAAAAGCCCTTTATTTACAGATTCTCACAAGATGCTCTCTTATAAAACCAACGGAATCACACAGATTTTATCCACTTTTTAATTATTTGCAGCCGCTGATGACCCAGAGCAAGAACATGAATTAATATGCCAAAGAAAAACGTCATCAAGTGACACGTGTAATTGCACTAATCAATTTCTCATGCTTTTCATGAAAAGAAAACTCAAATTTATGAACAGCTTATGAATCTTAATGATTTTATTAAAGGACCTCTGAGCACAGAGAACAAGCTATTTTTATACTGGACAGAGGTGATTGAGGAGACAAAACTGAAGAGCAGCTCTGTTCCTTGTACACATCCTGCCTCTGGCAAAATAGAATAATTGTACAATGACAAGGGTTATAAAAACATATGTTCCAGTTCAAAAGTTTCTTGCTCCAGACTAACAGAAAGGTCAATTTTAGTTGGTTTTACTCTTGAGTTGTGAACACAAGTGAAGCCCCTGAGGGCCCTGAATGGCTCAGTGAACAGTACATTCTGGCACAAATGCTCAAGTGGTCAAACAACAACACGGACTAATACATAATACTGAACTACACCAGAGGACGTGATTATCTTTAAACCAACGTGTCGAGCACGCTGCACTTTCTGTCTTCTGTAGAGACAAGTAGGTTGAAAATGCATCATCAGCCTGATCAGCTCTACTGATTTAGTGTTAGAGGAAGTTCCTAAACATTTTACTATAGAAAAAGTAATAGACCAAAATGTACTCAAGCAAAAGCAAAAGTACCACATTAACTTCTCTACTTGAGTAAAAGTAAGTAACTGCTCTTGAATATACGTAAAGTATCAAAAGTTAAAGTACTTGCAGAGTGTTTCCTATTCCCTAATGGAATGGTGTGATTCTCGGGGGTGGCGTCTTTGCTGCTGCAGGTGAGCTATTCTTGTGGAAGGAGGCGGGGTTTAATGTTACCTGTCCACTCTGATTGGATCAATGGACCACTTTCCCTTTTGTTGTCGATTACTTTTAGAAATATAGAAAAAACGATGTGGACATGTCAAGCAATGCTTTGTAAAAATAGAAAGTACAGATATTGGCTGTTATATGTTGTAGAGTAAAAGTGAAAAGCACCTGAAAATAAATCTGCTTAAGTTAAGTACAGATACAGTTACATCCCAACTGTAGCTGACTTTAATAACAGAAAAGATAAGATTAGTTCATATTTATGAAAATGTCACTTTCCACGAAATTTAAATTGATTTAAAGAAGAAAAAGAGGAAAAGGTGAAGTAGAGTAACTTTTTTCTGTCCTGACTGATTGAAAGGTTCTAGATCCATCACACCAAGAATGATTGATAATCCATGGTTGTGTTAAAGAGCCTCTTGTCTGAATACAGCTCCATCAGTCAGGCTTTGAACTTCATGAGTGATGGAGCCTGTGGAGCCTTTTCACAGAGTAAGCGTCATGCATCCGTCTGCCAGGGGAGGACAAAGTGATGAATGTGGAGGTGCACTTTCACTTCCATTCATTCGTCCATCCGTCCATCCGTCCATCCGTCCATCCGTCCATCCATCCACTATTAATCAGTCCACCCATCTACTGCAGACGGGTGGACTGAAGTAGAAGTACATTACTTCCTTTATTTCAATATAATAGTATAAAAGCTTTTACAATCAATAACAACAAAAAACAACAAAACACTGTGTTCGACCATTTGTCCTGTCAGTTCCAGATCAGCATCGTGGTTGAGCGTCCGGACGGCAGAGAGATTGCCAAGCCTGTGGAGCTGAGGGTGATGGTGGGCGACGCCAACGACAACAGACCCACCTTCCCACAAGCGCAGTACCACACTGTGGTCAAGGAACTGGCTGCTCGAGGTAACCGACAGTTTTTCCTCACAAAACAATTGGAAAGGTTTTTGTAGAAATTGACTGACTGCATTTGTTTAAGTCTACTGGAACAGGTTCTGCAGTGATTTGTCAACTGAACACTATATTTTCCAGAGTTTTCAGCCTCGTAGATGTGAAGATTTCCTGCTTTACCCTGTCATATTAAACTGATTATCTTTGGAGTTTGGACTGCTGACCGGGACATTGGAAAAAGTTACCTTGGATGATATGGCATGACAAACTGGCTCTTTTCTGATTTCATAGACAATGCATTTAATTGAGAAAAATAGATAAATAGAATGGCCTTCAGTGGAGTGCATACCTGAAAAACGTCCTATCTCATGATGTTAAAGAAGGTGAAAAATTCACCCCGTGATCCGGATCCGCACCAAAATTTGAATTGTTCTTCTTTAGCTCATGTGCCACCATCTCCAAAACATTACATGACAAAAAAAAAAAAGAAACTGATGCAGAAAACGTAAAGTCTCTAGGAAGGTATGAAAATAATTGTTGATTTCAGTCCTAGAAAATACCGTCCAGAACTGCCCTGAATAATCAGTTTACATTAGGACTTTTACATACTGCATCACAGAATTGATATTTCTAGTTGAAAATTAAAAGCAGTACTAACATGTTTTAATGTGTCTTTAATCACTCAAAACCACATAATAGAACATCATAATGAGGCCTCTGAATAATGTTGATGGTCACATTTGCTCCATAATGGGAATATTGCTTTCACAACAAGGCAGAGCAGCGCTGTCTGGAGGCAACGCTGCAGTGATGAAAAGGCCGAGAGTGCCAGATACCTTTTGTGAAAGCAGAGTGGGATTTTTGCCAGGACACGGAGGGGAAAGCACCATCACTGCTGCCCGTGCTCATAAAAAGCACATGGTGTGTTATGACAAATAAGGTCCCACCATAAAAGCTTTTTTGTTGACGCTCTAGAACGGTTGATTCTGGGAAATGAATCAGCCAGGACAATCTGTTAATCTAAATGAAACCGCTGAGTGAGGATTAAACGAGACAGCTATTGTTATATCCATCCTCCCCTGATTCTAATTTGGTGTGTTACTGTATCTCCCTGCAGAGAGGAAAACGGTTTAGGTTTCTTTGGCTGTGCACAGACCTGGACAAACTGGGATGAAGTGTGTTGTAGTCCATGACAGTTGTTTATATTTAAAATTGCAATGTCACATTTGTCCTGCGTTTGAGGACCTGCTTATACTTGTTCCGTCGCATCCCAAACCAGGGACAGAAATCCTCACAGTGCAGGCAGCCGACAACGACGATCCCAAGACGGACAACGTGCGGATCTCTTACCGTTTAGTCGGGCAAATTCCAGAGAGTCCTCGTGCCCTCTTCAGAGTGGACCGTGACTCGGGGGTCATCTTCGTCCAAGCAGACAGCATGGAGGGCACAGCACCACAGTACACTCTCACCATCACTGCTGAGGACGCCAAAGGTGACTGCGGATCATTGCATGAATGCAGCCTTCTTTTTAAAGGCATATTGAATTTAACAACCTCACCGTAACCCTAAAAAAATGAACTGTGACTTGCATCTTTACTTTAGTGTGCTGTTTTTTCCTTTTTTTGAAGTAGAACATTACATCTTTTTATTTACCCTAGAATGGGCTCTTTATATTTAAATAGTCCATATTTACATCAGGAGTGGGTCCTTTCTACTGAGGCAGCCGTGTTTATTACAGTAGCCCAGACTGGACTAGTTATGACAACTGAAGGCTACCACAGGTTCTCTTTCATGTTTGGAAGGGAAAGGTGGGGTGAGGGGTATTCAGCTGCAACATGCAACTTCACCACTAGATGTCACTGAATTCTACACACTGAACCTTTAAACAACAATAATTATGAGGAAATTGTTAGAAACCAGTTGATTCATAAAGCAGCAGCTGTGCTAGATAGTATCATAATACCATGCATATGTAAAACAGCTTTCAGAATAGAAAAGCTATTTAACCTCGTGAGCGACTGCGTCAGTGGCTTTAATGATGCTACGGCGTCCAGTGGATGTATGCTAGCCTCTGGTCGGGTGACAGATGATGTGGTCTGCATGACTCACGGTTCGGGAGGGGAACAAGCTACTTCCTGTTCCCTCAGCATATTTTATTTGTGTGATGGTGCTGAACCTGAGTCACTAACAGACGCTGTGATGATGTCCCTGGCAGGTTTAAACAGCTCCTGCACTGTTGTTGTGACGGTGCAGGACGAGAACAACAACCCGCCAGTCTTCTCCCGACATGAGGTACGCAAGCACGCTGTTCAAACACACTGACACACTCACTCACACTCACAAGCACACGTACCATTCAGGACAAGATAAACAGTATGTTTGAAAGAAAAGACTAAAGCTAAACATCCCAGGCCGTAATAAGTGGCTATTGGACTGCAGACTGTGAATCTACTCTGCAGGTCACTGATCTAATTTTCCTGGCGGGGAACTAAATATGTCCTCTAATCTCAGGCTTATGGCGATAGTACCGTGTTATTGGAGGAGTTTTATTCAGTTCTTTGTACTCACAAGTGGATCCTGTTATCAGAGTCTAATCTCATGAGGCTGTCTTTGGAGACTAGTTTCCACTCATTAATTAATGGCCAAATCTACATAATGACGACATCCAGTGCCATTAGCGTGATAGAGAGTTACGTAAGAATCTGTATCAGCTGATTCTTTATTTCACTGGTTTGCTGGATTGAGTTTGCATAAGCAAGTTCTCAGAGGGACTCTAAAAACTATTTTCAAATCAAATCAAATCAAATTTTATCTGTATATCCCATATTGACAAATCACAATTTGTCTTATAGGGCTTAACAAGGGGCGACATCCTCTGTTCTTAACCCTCAACAAGAGTGAGGAAAAACTACAAAAAACCCTACTAACTGGGGAACAAAACGTAGAAACCTCAGAGAGAGCCACATGTGAGGGATCCCTCTCCCAGGACAGACAGAAGTGCAATAGATGGCGCGTGTAACTGAACACATCAGCAAAATCCAGTGAAGCAAGGCGTTGCAGTCCTCATTTTTGTTGCAGCTGCTAGTATATGAAAGAAAAAATAGGCTAAAGATAGGCAATTATAGAAAATCCCCTCAGTTCCACCCACATATATAATAGAGGAGAGAGAACAGTCACGAGGGTTGATAGTTACGTGGGAGAGCCATCATCATGCTGCGATAATGGGGAGGCAGTCTCTGGCTGTTCTTTCCGTCAGACTGCGGTGACACTGAAAGATTTTTGCGGACATTATGAGCTGTGAAGGAACGTTTTATTTTGACAGAGGAGAGAGAGGCACTGTTAAATCTAACAGCGGAAATTGGCTGCAGAGCTTTGGCATGAATGTCCAGACCAATAACAGGAGACGTGATAAAAGATTCAAGAGTTTTTTCCTTTGACAAAAATATCTGTCGTCTTTGTGTCGTTATTACAAACCAGGAGGTTAGTTATATGCCTTTCAAACAAACAATTGTTAATGCTGAATGCTCAGATGTGTTCGCTCAGATAATGGCCACCACACACACACACACACCACAAACACAGAGGTGGAAAATGCTCTTGAGCGGGTCACGCCTGAGTAGTGCAGCTTTTTCCATGCCGATGTGAAGGCAGCGCTATAGGGGGGTGATGTGGGAGGCGAGTGGTGACAGGGCTGGGTTCAGAGACCCTGCTGATGGGGCAGCCGGATCAGAGACTGTGGCTGCTTCACCAGAGGACATCTGTGAGTGGTAGATTAAACGGCTGTCTAAACACACAGAGGTGTGTGAATAAAGGTCACCTCGCGCCGGGAGGGCAAGCCGGGGCAAACGTACACTCACATGTAGTCACATAGGGCAGACCTATTGATGTGTGACTTATTGATGAGGACAAAATTACAACATCAAGACACAGAAGCTGAAACATACTGGGATTAATATTTAATATTATTAATCAGTATCTACGACAGCTGAATAAAACATATGTTCTGAAACTACCCTGCCTCCAGTATTGCAGCTCTCTGAAAACTACTTTTAAGAGATATTTTCAACAAATGTATAAATCAGAAAAGAATATTATCAGATGCATATTGGTGTTGTCCTGTCCTGCCTGTGTGGGGCTTGATGTGAGTGTGTGTAGATCACTTTGTTTAATCTGCAAAAATAACGGCTTTTTATTATTTTATTGTGTGATTAATACAAAAAGTCTAAAAGTGCTAATGCTTATTATAAAGTTTAAAAGAACACATTAATATATCACAAAGTTAAAACAACCTAATATAGAAAAAAAAGCAGACTGCGCAGTCTACAGTTTATAGTAATTATTGCCACAAAGTGTTATCGCAGTGTAAAATAAAATATATTGAGACTGTTTGTTTTTATAATAATTTAATAATTTAATTTACACTTTCTGTTCAGTGATTATATATTTTCTGTCTCTGCCCCAACAGTATGGGCCCTTTCGCATCCTGGAGGACGCCCCTGTGGGCACCACAGTAACAGCTGTGCTGGCAGGGGACGCAGATGTGCGAGGAGGAGACAGCTGGCAGGTGGACTACCGCTTGGAGTCTGGAAACGAGGAGGAGGTCTTTACATTAGTGACGGACAAGCAGACCAATGAGGTCTCGCTTGTGCTCTCGAAGGTGAACAACACGAAACATTCTATAGTTTCTATAAACACAACATCACCAGACCGACCAAGATCGGAAAACTCTTGCTAAATCTAAATTGCGATATGTTAATTAAATATTTTTTTCTAAATCCTGTTTAGGGATTGAAAGCGTACACACAGATTTCAACTGTCAGGGGCACGACTATTAATGTCAAGGACGATTTTGGGGCTTGGTGCCTTGTGTCTGTCCTCGGTGTCTGTGCAGTCCCAAGAGGTCACGTTTAGCTCGAGTCATATCTGAGGAGAATATTCCAATACATCAATACTTTAGCCTCAAATAAAGAAAAAAGTCCAGATGACAATGAACTGTTTTGGCCTAATAATCTCTGCTGTCCCCGAGGGCACATCACCCTTTCAGCAGCCTATAATCCGGCACAGCATTTCAGGGATGCAGGGGGAATGTGTCTGTCTTCGTGTGGGTGTGTGTTTGTGTGTTTGTGTGTGTGTGTGTGTGTGTGTGTGTGTGTGTGTGTGTGTGTGTGTGTGTGTGTGTGTGTGTGTGTGTGTGTGTGTGTGTGTGTGTGTGTGTGTGTGTGTGCACTGTAATGATCTGGTCTCTGTAAGAGGGCGAAGCGGGAGCCAGGTTATTACTTTCAAACTCTCTGTGGGAGTTGATGGATGTGATTGAGCTGTGAGTTGCACAAGGTCTGAGATAAAGCAGGAGATGTCAAAAAGCTAGAAAATGGATGTTGTTGCTTTACGACAGTTCGACACATGAAGACTCTCTTTGAAAAGCTGCAAGCTCTTCTATTAACCTTGTGAAATATTCCTATGACTAAATGTGCACAATTCGAAGGGAAACTGTTGTTTTATTTAGCAGATGAGAATAAATATAATAATAAAGCTCAAATCTAAATCTTGTGAAAGTAAAACCCCAGAGGATTCACACGCTCTTGAGCAAATCCTTTAATACGTCGTGCTAGAATGTGAGGTCAGCGCCACAAGGCAAACAAGTTTCATTATTAGAAATTACACACTGCTCACAGCCCATGAGTGAATAATTAGATTGTGTGAACAATAATAGCAGTTTACCACCCGGGCTCGAGGCTGCACATTGAGGTAAATATATAATAAACAAGAGGAAGTGAGGAGAATCGAATCAAGGGGAAAGAACTGTACACGTCAGACGTTTTACCATTTGTTAAAGAAAAATGAAATCAAACTTTACAAGGCTTTTGACAGCTCAATAAATCACGTAGATACGAAATACAGATTCATCCATCACTAACTCAATGAGTCGTCGGTTTAAAGTGCAAATTTCCTGTTGTAAGAAAATGAGTTGACCGCAAGTGAACTCCAGGCTCTACACGTATCTCAGTGGTAACTAGGCTGACACCCAGTTGAGCCAGAGATCCACTAAGGCTGAATGATCCTAGACGATGTTCTAACTCTTATAGTAGAAATATAAAAGTAAAAAGATAAAGATGGTCTGATAAACAAAACTTAAAGGGAACTTGGCGAGCACTTTCCTCCGCCAAGGCTGATCGGCCATGTTGCATTTACATGTATTGTAAACTTATACAGTGCTGGGAAATATCCATTCTCTGATACAGTTGAAAGGAATTTTTTTCACTGTACAGTAACTAACATATTTATTTTAATTCACAAAATCTGGATCTTATTTTTTTGATAAAGTTCTCAGATTAATTTTTTGGTGAACCAACAAAAATTTTATAAAAAAAAGAATATCCTGGATCCACCTTTCCTGATCCGGATCCATTCCAAAATTTAAAGGCTTCTTCCTCGGGTCATGCCCCAACACTCCACAGCGTTTAATGGAAATCAGTTGAGCTGTTTTTTAGCAATCCTGATAACAAACAATCAAATGCGGATGAATACATAACCTCCTTGGTGGAAATAAAGCAAACATGTTGTAGCCAACCGGACCCCAGTTTGAAGTCCCACAGCAAAGGGTCAGAAGACTTTTATAAAAAAAGAGATGTCAATTTAGGTTGTTATCAAGTAGCCAGAAAAATGTTTTCACTTAAATTGGCCAAAATTGGCATTTTCATCAATGTAAAATTTGATTTACAACAAAACAAAAGGGGTCTAAAAACTTCTGTATTGGATTTAAGGTTAAATACATCCGTTTTCTGGCACCTGTTATGGTGGTTCAGATGACTGACCACAGCCTCCAGGGTCTATGCACATGTTCTGGTGCGCTGACACACGCTGAGTAGTTGGATGCGTCACTTCCAGTCAACAGCGGTACTCATGCACCCTCCAAGGTCTGTGTTTCTTCTCCTTGGCAACAGCGCAGCGTGATGTGAGGCGGCGCTGGTTTAATCGTGTCTCGTTTTGTGGCCACAGAGAACACGTTTGAGGAGAAAACCTGACGGCACACACGCTCCCCAAGATGAGATCCAGGGGATTACATTAAACTAATCGAATAAATAGGAAATTCAGATAAACCATGCCTCCTTTCTCTTCAATCTGTGTGTTTAGATACTAATTACCTATTAATATTTACATACCATACGTTTTTATTCTGTCCAACGAAGTCAACAGGTCACAGTTACCATTTTTAGTTTGCAGATTATCTTATTTGAAATCTACCACTCCTTATTTACCTTATTATCTATACTCCTTATTATGTATTGTTTATCCCAGACAAGCATTGAAAGTGGTTTATGGCTAAATTCATGTACTTATAAATGTCATTTATAGTCTTTTACAACCAACAATTTATATATCAAATGTCCTGTAATATCAACATCATTTTATATTAATTTCCATTGTCATACAAATCTATCAATACATCTGTCCTACACAGGGATATTTACTGCATTATAACGAATCGGTCGTTGTACCATCATGGAAAATTAGTGACACACTAAATCAACTGTTTTTTCCGCTGTGACTTCAGTGTCTGCTTCGTATCGGAAACGCAGCAAGACTCTGCCAGTAAAATCATTTTTCTTGGAAGAAAGATAAAGAGAGTGGACACGAGGGGCTGCACCGTGTCCCAGATGACATGCTGTGTTTCTTTACTGCGTGGGTGTTGGGCTGTCTGTCAGCAGCCTTATTACATGTATTTGATTCCACAGAACAAATTCAAAGGTTTGTCTTTGAATTTGTTTCTTTAGCTGTAGCTCTGAGATGTTGAGCATCTTTGAAAATAGGGATAATCTCATTAAATATTAGGGGGTGTAATTTAGCCTATTTAAGAATGCCAATATTTAAAAAGAAGCTTTTTTCCCCCATTTAATCCAATTGAGAATTCTCAAAAGAGGGAATCTACTGAGCCCCTGAAGGGTCACAACGAGAATTCTTTTGAGGATTACTTTTGTGTTCCCTCGTCATATATATTGGGTAACCTTTCAATACTTCTGCGTGCCCTCCCAATGCTTCTCTTCTTCTATTCAATCTGAGCCATATGTCATCCATTTCCACTCATCTTCTCCCACCGTAACTCCGCCGTGTGAATCATCTTATTGAATTTTCCATTGAACTTGGTATAAAGTTTGCTGATAAGGTAGTACTGCTTCAATAGGCATGGTTTTATAATTTGTAAACTTTCATTCCGAGCCAGGTACTTTACCCAGGTCATGGATACAGATGACAGTACACTTGTGCACCAATAGTGAAATGACGATGTTGCATGATGGGAATGGAAAACTACAGCAAAATAACCTCCAACAGTTTGGGTATTTAAATGGTAACAAAAATATCTTCAATGTTCCTGTTTTTTGCGAAAAAAACTGTCTCTCTAATGTGATTTCTTCACATCACAGCATTAATTAGAATTTGCAGTGGCTTTTAATGAATTCAAGAAAATTCTATTAACCCTAATTGATGGCAACACTGCAACTGAGATCAAGTCACAGTAAATTCCCTGAATAACGTCATATTCTGTCCTCTGTGGGTGTTCGTTTGTCTTCACAGGTGTTGGACTTTGAGCGTGAGAGCGAGTACATCCTGGTGCTCAGCGGTCAGAACCCAGTGGCTCTGGTCCGCGGACGATACGGACCTGCGTCCACAGCCACAGTCGCTATTTATGTCGACGACGTGAATGAGGGTCCGATCCTGTCGCAGAGCCATTACGAGGTGACCGTCAGAGAGGGCGAGGAACCAGGACGGGTCATCGCCACCATCCGAGGTTATGACCCCGACTCTCACCCCATCAGGTAAACCTTGGATGAAAACTGTACGAATGATACTCGTGAAATAATGCAGCTCTAATTTTACAGAGATGCACATGTTATTTTTCGTGCAGATATTCTCTTCAAGGGGACACAAAGAAATACTTTTCAATAGGCAAATACTCTGGAGAACTGAAGACTGTGCAGGCCTTGGACAGAGAGGAGAACAGCACGTACACCATGGAGGTCATTGCAGTGGATGGACGTAAGTTCCCCTTTATTCTTTTTATTCATACTGCACATGTATCCGATTAAAGAGATCTGTGCTTGTGCATGTTCTCTTAATTCAACTAAATGGTATTCAGGTATGATGAAACCTATTCAGAATCATTGTTTTTCTTTCTACTGAATCATCTTTCTGTGAATCTCATAGACTGCTTTAAAGTGAGGAATTTGTTTGCAATGTACTGGGAATCATTCAGATGAAAGAAAATAATTAGCACCAGAACGTCACTCAGTACAGCGCATACCTCCGCCCAAAGATCGCCTTGCTCACACTCCCAGATATCAGTTCCCTAAATATGATTTTTGTACATCAAGATCAAAATAAAAAAAATACTCTTATCTTGCAAATTTAAAGAAAGTTGAAAAACTTCCTGGATCCGCCCCAGTTGAATGGGTTCTTCCTGACCCAAACTGCATCCTTTCCCCTTTCCTGATAATCCATCCAGTAGTTGTAGCATAATGCAGCAAACAAATCCTGCTGAAAATCGAACCTCCTCGACGGAGTTTTATATCAACTTCCGGGCTCAACTTCCATCCCTCTGATTCTCACAACAGCTACTTAGATTTTTCAGGGATTAGTTTGAGCAGGGAACATAATAACTGAGATATGGATTTGTTCTGTAGGCTTTGTTACCTTGGTGTGAATTTGTGTTGTCCACATCTCTTTCTATCCCCCTCAGGAAACTCTTCCTTATCCGCGTCCACCCTGGTGACAGTGCAGATCCTGGATGTGAATGACAACAGCCCGGTGCTGGTAGGAGACTACTCCTGGAAGTACCTGTGTACTCCTCGCTGGGAGGAGCAGGCTCTGGTGTTGGCCTCGAGGGACAGTGACGGACCTCAGCACGGAGGACGGCTCAACTTCTCTCTGCGCAGTGATGCCACAGTTCGGCGCAACTGGAAGCTAACGCCGATAAACGGTGAGGTGAACGCAGACGAGATGAAGCCAGTCAGGATTAATGTGGTTGTTCGTGACGATAAGAGAGAAGAGGAGGGTCACTCTTCGTCAGGAGAATATCTGTGACGATTCTCAGTCATCCAGGTCATTGTATCTACGGTATGGTCGTGTATGTGGGCATCTGGACTTGTTTCTTGAAGACATTTCACCTCTCACCAAAGAGGCTTCCTCAGTTCTAAGGGACTAATGCCGTTGTTGGACCAAACCTCACTCAGTGGTGGGGGGGGTCAGCGAACTGACCGTTAAACATAACGACTCTCAACACAGGTACAGACCCACAGAAATTGAGAGGTGATGAGAGAGGTGAAATGTCCTAAAGAAACAAAAGCCAGTCCAGTGTCTAACATACACGTGCACAATTTCTTAAGGTTTATCGGGACAAGCTACTTTTCTACATTAATCATAATTAAAACAACTTTCTTATCAATTATTAAAGTGGACTCGTTCGTAATGGCAAGCATCAGGGGTGCAATGAAAATAATATATCATAAAATGTTGTATATTCTATAATGATGTCGTCATGATCTTCGTAAGTGGTAGGTTCTGTCTTGAATCTTATTGGTTGTTTGTGCATTATTGCACTATGTGATGTCATTTTCTGACTTCATTGCGATGTCATGATGATGTAATTCCTCCCCTCTTCATACCAGATATGATCATGAATTAGTCATGTCTGTAGTCCCACAGGATGCAGAGATTCCTCGTGTGATGAATTTTCAAACTGTGCATGATGTCATTCTCTGACTTCTTTGTGTTTTCCTCATGATCTCACTTATATGATATCTGATTTTGCTTTGGATTGTCTCTCTGGCTCCATTCTTTGCAGAGATATCTTGGAAAATGTGTTTTTCGGACCATATTTATGTTGACCTTGACAAATCAGCCCCAAAAGTGAATCAGCTGGAGAGTGGGAATATGGAATATTGAACCTTAACAACGTCCCTCGTCATGTTCTATCTGTCACACATACACACACAGCGACCGAAACATTACCGTGCTTAAAGGGTGTTAAAGTATCAATTATATTTAAATCCTGTATAAAATGCTGCAAAATATGCTTGTATTTATCAACCCAAATAAGACCACAAATCCTGACCGGATCTGGTGAGCATGCACAGTGAGCCGTCTGTCATTTGCTCCTAAAATAACAGAACAAGAAAGAGTTGAGTAGATATCTAAAACGTTCCATCATTTTCAAAATGACTTTAACGCGGACGTATAGATAAATTACCCTGCCGTTTGAAATGGTTTGTGTCTACTGGTTTGTTCAAAGTAAACAGCCTTAAGTCTGTATTGATAAGAATCTGCTTCTGAACAATACGGAGAGTGAAGAGAAAGTGAATTTATTGGAGAAGACAGATTATCAGGCAGCCGCAAGGCCGAGCGATGTGACATCACTGATAAATGGATTTTCAAATGCAGCCCCTTTACTTATGCTTTCACTTAAATGGGTAGAGGGTGAAAGAAGCAGAGCGATGTGTCCCTGATCATGTGCGAATCGCCCTCTTCTATTTTCTTCCTGCATAATTTCTTCAGCCCTGTCTGAGATGGGTAATATAATGTATCTTTTTTTTCGGAAAACGCTCGTGTTGGGCTAATTTAATGTGAACTATTTACTGCCACTGACGTCTTGTCATATTAAGTCATTCAAACAGCTCATCCACTTCCCTTCCTGTTTTCTTTTTTAAGCGTCCTTCTTTCCCTCCTCCGTTCCTGTTGCTATTGATTGAGCCCAGCTGTAATTATATCATCTGTGTAATTTCTATGGCGTCACCGCTGGGCTCCTGCCAGCTAATGGAGGCTAAAAGAGGAACCTCCCAGAATGCTTTGCACCTGATTGCAGCCAATAATGGCCGTATACCAATGATGTGTGCTTGTGCCAGTGTAATGTCAGCTGTAGGGTTGCCCGTTTGCGTGGCACAACCACAACCACTTATGAAAGGTCGTGTGTGTGTGTGTGTGTGTGTGTGTCATCTCACGAATGTACTGTCCAGCCTTAATGGGAGAGACTTGGTACATCCAGTCTGACATTAACACATTTAATAAAATTGCGATGTATAAATACTTTAGCCGGCCACAGATCCGCTCTGTGAAAATGTCACATCAGAGGCTAAACAATGCGGTGATAGAGGATAAAGACATTAGCCGTCTCTCGAGGAGCACGGCACAGCTTGTGCCTCCCCGGCTGACAAATGGAACATGAGGGGCGAATGACGGTAAAGGTGCGAGCGAGTTTAAGACCTTCAGATAAGAGTTCAAACAGCTTGATAAACACTTCTCTTTACTGGACAGGGCTTTTACGTCATGCGGCCGGCCATGTATTCTAGAGTGATTTTCTTAGATAAGATAAAGACTCACTCTCTGCAGACCTCTCCATACACAGCTCAAATCAGTCTCTCATGCTGTGTTGTGCAGTAAAGGGGTTGATTATTTTTCTCTTGCTAACAGGAATTGTAAAATATTGTAAAGTCGTAGGTGATAATTATTATGTTGTAAAATCTTGACACATGCTTCAGTGTTGCAGATGTAACAAAGCTTGTATAGCTTAATTTAAAACCTTTTCTGATCAGTGAGGCTGGATTGTGCATTACAACTCGTGCTGCACAGGAAGCAATGCTGTTTGTGCATGTTTCTCTGTCCACCAAATACAAGTATCAGGAAATGAACACCTTTTATTTCTCAAACGTCCTCTTGTCTGTTCTGTGTCCTGCTGTTCAGCCATTCTAACTAGTGCAGTTCTAAACCTACCTGTTTGGAGTGGGCTGTTTCCTTGGGCTGTGGTGATGCTGGTTGCAGCTTTCTCTCTGAAACTGTGGAAGTGACCGGCAGTAATCGATCCAGGGCAAGTGGAGACCGGCTGCTTGGTCCATGCAGCCCTGAAGCTTTTCATTTAAAGTTCGCTTAACACTGATTAGTTTCAGTCGCCACTGCTACAGAGCGCTGGTCGCATGTTTATTCGAAGCTTGTCAATATTGAACATGTTTCTTTTTCAAATCACACCAAATTTAACACTGCTCTTCATTTGGCCCTCAACAATTCACATGCAAAGTCTGAAACAGATAAGATGAATGGTTCCCGAGATATGAGTCCCACATACAGACAGAGACTGGTGGACAGATTATAAACAAGTGTGATCAAAATGTACCCCCCCCAAAAAAAATTATTATTATCCAATCAAAATGTGAAATGCCTTTTGTCTATAATTGTTATATATTTATAAAAAAACTAATAATCAGTAAATTTCAAATTGTTTTGTTTTTTTTTTGCTTCAGATACTCACACCAACCTGTCCTTAAACATCCCGTACCTGTCCCCCGAGGTCTACACCGTGCCCTTCACCATTTCTGACAGCAGCTCCCCTCCCAGGAGCACCTTCATAAACCTGCCAGGTAATGCTGACGCTCCTGCCGATGAGCCGACGCGAGCACGGGGAGGTTACGGGACAAAAGCGTACAAGAACAATCAATAGAGATCAAGCCCTGTGTGCCAGCTTGTCCTATAACTCTGTTCTAATGTGGCTTTACAAATGATTTTTCCCAGCTGCAGGCGTGTGATTACACAGCGATCCGAAAACTGCGTTCTGCCTAATATAAGCTGCTGACACCTTATATACAAACCACACAACAGCACATAAGTTATCGTGCAAATACATTAAGAGGTGTAAAGAGTATTGACCTTTGGTTTTAACTGCCTGTAATTTTACAGTTAAATCAGGGTGAAGTTCTCAAGCACCTTAGTGAGAAAAGTCACGAGTGAAGCATGTGTGAAAACAAGCTGTTACCTTCCAATTGAGATTAAGTTTGCATGTGTTATTGTCAAATATATGAGCAGGAATGACGATATGCTTCCAAAACGCATTTTCCATTATTTCAAGGACATCTGAAGTGTTTAAAACAAAAACAAAAAACAGTCCTGAACATTACACATTTTTCCAGTGAGTTATATTTCTTTTTTTTTAATTAACAACTACGTTTTTGTGTGATGTTTAAAAAAAAACAACAATCTGAGAGTTTTTGTTTCCTCTTGTTCTTTTCCTGTCAGTGACAGTGTGTCCCTGCAACGTCAGAGGGAACTGCAAAATGGCTGCCCAGCGATTGCAGGGCATGCCAACTATTCAGTCAGCAGTGGGAATTCTGCTCGGCACCTTTGCAGTCATAGGTAAGAGGCTTCACGCTGACTCAGCAACTCACACTCAGTTGACAGACTCAACTTAGCAGGAACAATTGCATAAAAACTCCAGAGCAACTGACTTTGAGATTTGAGCTCCTCCGGAAAATTTCTGGAAAATGTGCAGACTTCAGCTCATGTCTGAAAGCAGCTTTGGTTGCAGGCTGATACAAGATGATATAGATTTGAGCAAGACTTCATGACACTGTGAATGTTCGCTAACAACACAGCAATGTTGTGAAATATCCCAGAATATTTTAACAAAATTGTATTTCCTTTTATTCCAGGAATTATCCTTGTTGTTGTTTTTGTGAGACTGTCCTACCAGAACCCGAAGAGGCCGAGCAAAACAAACCAGGAGAGAGTTCCCCTGAAGATTTCAATCTAATTAGGACGATAGTGTTTTGTCCGTCCTGCTCACTGTCCTGGACAACAGGGCTAATGTAATAATGTTGCTTTTAGGGCACTGAATCCATCAAGTGACTGTGAATGTCTAAAAATGAATGTATAGTATATTTCCCTTTGTAGGTTAGATGTACACTGACCTAAAAAATGAAAATCCCATAATAGTTGTGAATTAGTCAAGTACTCAGGCCTGAGCCTGGGACACGATGATGACTTTCGTTTTAGGTTTGTCATGTTGTATTGCTGTAGATCAGTATATGGTTCCTATTATATTATATTAGGGAGATTTTTAAAACAAAGTAATTTTATGTCATTATTGTTTTAAAATATAAAATTTAGTTATAATTTTGTGAGAACGTTTTTTGGGGGAAACCATTTAATGAAATGTTGAAATTAAAGTCATATTATTGCAATTAACTGCTTTTGAAAGAAAATGGTGATTTCCTTCCTGTAAATTTCCCATTTTTTTCTCTCAAAATATGTTGACTATTCTCTCAGTGTTTGAAGTTATTCTCCAAAAGTTCTTCTTCTCAACTTTGGACATGATACACAATTCACATTACCTGATATTCATTCATGTCATTGCATCTGGTCATTGAAACAAAATTATATTTAGTTGATTCTTGATGTGATATGATAAAATGCTACAGAGGGATTGTTGTAAAACCCTAAATTAGAAGAAAACTGCATGTAAATTCTGACATATAATTGAATTTAATGTGATACCTCAACAGAATAAAAACATTTTCAAACCAATACCCTTGTTTTATAACTGCTTATATACTGTAATGTTTCGAAGCACTCATACCTGCAGCTAAAGATTTGGTCGTCACCAATTTATAGCATAGAATATCTTCATTTCTTCCCCCACATAATTAACACATCTACTCTAATGAGACAGCCTGAAATCATCGTGTTCGTGTAACTTCATTTGCATCGAGCTCCTGTCTCTGTGATTAAGGCATTAGAAACCCGGAACAGGCGACCCAACAAGGCAAGCAACGCTATATACAGACCTAAGTGTTGCTATGAATAGCTCAACAATTGAAGGTCCACTGAATGACACTCAACCGCAGTGTCCAACTAATCACCTCCAATTCACAGAAGACAGGGCCTTACAATTAAATACATGCAACATACTCATTCATCAGCCTGCTGCAACAGAGGTTTGATTTTAAATAACTGCTCCTAAATGATTCTGAGGAGAAGAAAGGGGCTGAGCCACATTGTCAGTGATTTTATGAAAATGTATTTCCTCTCATAGACACTGAATTCAATTTAGGGTTAAACCATCTTCATCAAATCAGTGTTGTAAAGGTGGCCTTTAAATGTTTGGTTTCCCAGCCTTTGTTGAAAACCCATTGAGAATTATATCTCCTAAATTAGCTTTTTGTATTCTGTATTCATCAGCCCTGGTTTGGTCACCAGTGCAAGCCATTGTTTTTTCGAAATGTCTAATAAAGCATCTGTGTGTTAAATTTGCCAAGCAGGCAAACAGAGAAAGTTAACAATAATCTAGTGAAGAAAGTCAAATACGTTTTTGGGACTAAGCTCCTGCTTTTTTTCACAGGAGTGGGTGGAGACCAAACCAGAGCTAAGAGAAGGGCAGTTCATCAAGTCAAAGAGTCAACATGACTGAACTGGGTCTGTCAGTGTGTTTGCAGTTTTTCTGTCTTCTAGCACAAGATCAGTCAATGCAGCTTTAAGTGCAATATGACACTGTGACCTAGACACAAACCCAAATCCTTCAAAAAATAAAAAACTGCATTTTTACAGCAGCTATTTTTACTTGTCATAGCAGGAGAAGACAGGAGTTTGACTAATGACATTGAAGTTGACTCTTTTCTTTTCAAGTGTCCCAGTAATGACAGTGTGGCAATGATGGAGGCAAGAACAGGACCCTGAACCTGAAGGAGCTAAATGGAAATCACCCATTACTCATTTTATTACTTACACACGTTTTTGCTACTGTAGGTTGACCAAATGTACTTGGTGAAAAAAACCTATTGTACATATCTAAAGACATTCATTTAAAAATTAGGACATTGACTGTAGAAAGAGCTGAAGTGTGTGTTTTCTCTATAATTTACACAATATGAATTCAGGCAGATTTAGAAATAGAGTCATGAATCAGAGATTGGAAATGATGACGTTCACACTTCCACAGAAGCAGCCTCATCTGTGTGACGGTCAAACTACCACATTTTTAGCTGCTTATGTTAAAGCAGACGTGAAATGGAGGAGAAATACTGCAACAATAGAGGAGATGTGAGTTGACAAATCTGAAAAGAACCACATTTACATATTCAATATTAAATATGAGTTTGTCAAGACTAGATGTCTGTTTAACTGGACATTCCAAGTGCTATGACTCACCAACTACAGACAATGCTGCTGATAGCCTACGCACCCACTGCCCATTTATATTAGGTTATTTATATCTCCGCTAACTGTTCCAATCAAAGCAGAACATGTAGCTCCAAGTAGAAGAAAAATACACTGACAAGGACCCTGAGGGAGATGAGAGAGCATAGGGGAAGGGATTAGCTTGGGACCTAAGGTCAAGCGTTACATTTGGGAGTTAATGAGCCTCCAACTTTAGCCCTGATGTGTTCCAACAGATCCTCCGAGGACAGAGATGGTTCAGCTGGCCGACTGGGGATGCGGGGCCACAGGGAGAAATGAGATTGAGATTTCCTATCACACCAAGCAGCTTGGGAAATGAGAGATAATTCATCACATATAGAAGGACGCTAAGGGACGGACACATAGAGCAGTAGCAGGTCCCCCCCTCCCCCCCCACCCCCAAGTGGCCGGCTGGCTTTCCACTGCTCGGTTACCGGCAGACACAAGTGTTTTTTCCAATCTGTCGTCCCTCTGTACTGAGTTTCCCCACAGCTTTGGCTATTTTAAGCTTGCTTTAAGATGGTGTACTTTCACTTTGGCTCCAAACTTGACAGTTTCTCCATCTCTAGCTGTTGGAGGGTTGCTGTGTATCAGTCCTACTGCAAATCAGTCTTCTATTATAAATACGAGACATAACTAATTCCTGGATGAAATACCCACAATAGCCATTTTTGCAACTGAATCTATTAAGACAATTGAAGCAGTTTGAATCAATACTAATATTGAATACATGACTTATTGAAATCGATTGATCATACTAATAAACCTACAAACAACTGGAGCCTCTGCAGTTCCCCCCTGCTTAACTGAGCCTTTTTGCGTCTTATTAGTTTGGTTTTGTGGCCAGGAACGTTTTTGTTTTTGTTCACTCTCACAACTCAAAGCTCCTCACATTAAAAAGGCTCAAGAAATCCACCGCATTCTACCTGCTCAGCAAAAAATGACTGATTTAGCAACTAGCTGGTGGAGCTATTGGTGAGAAATGGAGGAGACCAAAATCGGAGCTAAAAGACACTTAGAATTGTGAGGTGTACAAAGTTTGCCTTATCCACTTCATAAGATACTAATGTCAGTGTCATGTTTCCAGCTTTTTCCTGAATCACAAAAAATGGATCACAACATATTCTTCTGACTGAATGAAAAACTGTTGGCTCCTGCTGCTAAATCAAAGTAGAGATATCCCCTCTTGGCTGGATTTCACAGTTGTGATCACATGTGACAAAGTAATTCTGAAAGTCAGTCCAGTGAGACCCCCACCCCCTTTACCGAGATATTTTTCCCTCTTTCCGCTGTTTTTTTTCCATCTCTGATATGTTTGAGAGTTTAAGCTTGAAATCCAATTTGTATTTGTTGTGATAACCTGCGCAGAGACTGAGGGAGACGTATCGTATTTGTGATCAGTACTTTGTCTTATCTCCGTACATTACAGAGGTGTCGTGACGAGGCACATATACAGTTCTCATTTGCATTTTGATTGCAGTATGTTTAATTACATTTCATCCGGAGGTAAACACGTCTTTATCGTCTTATGCATTGCTGCTGATTGCAGTCAGAGCATACAGGCCTTCATTTGAATATCAATAGAATATAAGCCCCCCACAAAGAAAGGTATGATTGTGTCTGCTTCCTGTTTTAATGGAAACTTAAACGCGTGAACGCTCACCCTTTGAAATGACCTCAAGGCACGCTGCAATAAACGCCCTGCAAAGTGTGGGAATGAGCTTAGTTCTTTCAGCATCTCCTGCTCTTTCAGTAAATTCTGTTTGACTAATATAAATTGCCTCCAATTACTGGCAGTCGACAAATGTCAGGGGCAGTTAGGGTTTTCCATTTGCGTGATAGATTGATTCGCTGATAGGAATGGTGCTACGTAGCAGTGGCACGACTCACTGGTGCGTTACGTTGCATCACTGTGACCGACGTGCTCCAGCTGTCCACTTTTTTACGGTAACCGCACTTTGACGGTCGGCCTGGCAGAAACGTTGACATTCACTGTGGACGTTTGACTAACAGCGCTCGTCTTTGCAGGGGAATTGTGAATGAAAGCGCTGAAGAATAAACAGTTTGTATGCACCGCCCGACCTTTTCATTTAAAACTGGGCTGCATCAAGTTGACCTGTGGTTGTGGGAGTTTGCGAGGCTGTGTTGTTTCACATAACACTGTCAGTGGCAGCGTGAGAAGCTGTTAATCCTGTGTGCTACAGCTCCGCTCCAGCAGTGCTGGAATGTAAACAAGTATTTTTACTCAAGTACTGTACTTCTGCAAAAAAGTACCTTAAGTACTTGTTCAGAGGGTAATAATTAACTTTTTACTTGTTTGACAACTTTAATATGCAGTTAGTTTATAGATTTAGAGTTATATAATGGACTTTGGGAGATTAAACTGAGAGTGTATACGATTTGAAAAGAAGAAATGCAGTTTTTTGTTATTCTCACAAGTAGAAAGTAAAAAGGGACTCAGTAGAATATCTCTGCCAAGGCCCAACAGCTATGAAACCTCATTTAAATTCACTAGATCCAGTTTTTAATGTGGTGGTGGAGATAAGCAAACACACCTTGCTCATCTCATTTTACCACAATGGCTTATGTTAGCTAATGTTAGACAAAAATTAGATAACTCGCAATACAGAGTCACTGATCTTATGACTCTTTTCTAATCGTGACACACAGGCGGATGATTTCTGCCTTTGCTGGACAGTGTGTGGAGTGAGACAGAAAACATGTAGAGTGCAGGAGCGAGGGACAACATGCTGCAGGGGTCACTGTCTGGACTCATATGTTGTGGTTATATGGGATACAACACTAGTTTGACATTTAGCCTTATCTTAAAACTGTCCCTCGCTGCCACAGTGGCGGCTGCTCAGAAAACGTCTAACGTTCAGACTTCATCACTAATGTAACGTGAAGGTTAGATATGTGGTGGTTGGATCATTGTAGATGAGAATAAACAGATGGATGGAGACAGACAACTTTACTGTTGTCCACCGTGGCAGCTCGGCAACGGACTTGGACTGAGGCAGATTCATCATTTTAACATTTTTAAAGATGCTGATATAAATAATCAAATATATTAACATGTAAGTAATAACTGTATGAACATGAATTTGTAAATAGTTAACTTTGATTTTGATGAATTAACTCAAATATATGAATTTACTTCACTACTAACCACAAATAATAATAAACCAAAAGTCTAATATAGAATATTTACACTCACAGGCATAGTGGGCTTTACTTTTGATATGATATTGATTGATGATATTTAAATACTTTTAACTTGCATAAGTAAAACATGTTATGCATGACTTGTACTTTTAAAAGGAACTGGTAGCAGGGTGTTATATTCCAGTAATCTTGTTTTACACAAGCAGATGATCTGATTGTGCTTCAGGATTGAAGACAAAGGCAGATTTTTTTATTAATTGAAAAGCATTTGAGATGTCACCTGCTCTATTGATAATTGCCGGTAAAAAGCACATCTCAACCTCCGCATGAAGAGGATGACGGTTTGATGTGCAGCAGAGGCTCTCATTCAAACACATGAGACCTAAAATGTTCACAGAAAAAGCACTAAAAGCCAAGAAGGTCATGGCTCTGCTCTCTTTTTATTCCACATTCAATACAGTAATTTGATTTTCGGAACAGGAAAACAGTCTAAATTGCTTGTCACATGAAATGGACATTTGACAGAGTATGTGCGTCACTCTGCTATTTCTGGCATTTCAGAGACCGTAATCACTCGCACATCTCAGACTATCAAGACGGGAAGCTGGAAATCAACAATTTGATTTTACAAGCAGGAATATATGCACATAGAGAAGAACAGACCCTGCTGCACTGTACTGTGAAGATGTTATCCTTGTTATCTTAGAGGTGGTTGTATTTTAAGTGTTCAGAGATAAATTTCAGAATTGGTATTCATGCATTTCTCGGTTGGATTTAATTATAAAATTCATATATTGATGAGGGACTAGGTGTAGATGTTATCATTGGTTTATCAGTGAGATATTTTGATAAGACAATTTGAGTTTTAATCATTATTCCAAAATATCCAATGTAAAGATTAAATTTATTTAAGGACAAACTACTCAATGAACAAGTCAGCCCCATCTGAACAACATGGTGCAGTCCTAAACATATTAATGAAATACATATATAAACTGAGCAAAATCCAACGCGGGTGCACCTCTTTGTGCAGGTGCATGTTCATGCATTTGATTCCTTTAGTCCCTCCCGACATGTATACATCCAGACGTCTCCAGCTCTGATGTAAACATGAGACATGATCATTCTCCCCCCTCCTCTGCACTGTGACGTCTCTCAGAGTGCACCAATGCTGTAAACACACCTGTTACCGGCCCACCACAGTGTTATTTAAGCAGATACATCCCAGTTACACCTCATATGGGCTACACACAGTACGGAGATGCTAATGAGGCTAGCCAAGGCGTTGCGCTCGGAGCTGCAAGAACGCACGCCATAACCCAACAGCGTTTCTCCCACAGACTGGAACACACCCGGAGGACTGGACACAACACGTTCATTTTACCAGTCTGCAAGGCCGGCTAAATGGATCGTGGTTTTTTTGGTTGTGATTTTGTCTGATCTGAAACTGAAATGTATTTATGGCCACAATGGAGGCACAGAAGAATACGCTGCATTCGGCTTAGGCAACAGAGATAATACTAATTAGTTTGACCAATTCAGTTTTGGTCTTTTCATTCGTTGACAATGAGAAAAATGCAGACTAAGACCAGACTTGTCCTTTAATTCATCAAATGCAACACAATTACTCAAACTGGGGAACAACAGAAAAAAACCCATCATGTGGGATTATTACAGTGAAAATTTCACA
The DNA here is from genome assembly GCF_022539355.2 of Hippoglossus stenolepis. Classification (NCBI taxonomy): domain Eukaryota; kingdom Metazoa; phylum Chordata; class Actinopteri; order Pleuronectiformes; family Pleuronectidae; genus Hippoglossus; species Hippoglossus stenolepis. The sequence goes on from NC_061483.1 coordinate 11,219,005, forward strand.
CAGCACTTTTGAGAAAAACAAGTGATAGTGAGAGAGAGAGAGACAGTGATTGAATGTGCTCTACAAGTGGAGAGGTCCATGAGAAAGATTCTCACAAAAGGTTCACATCAGGGATCAGGACAAAAGGTTCTTCATGCTGGTAATGATACAAAATACATGGTGTTATATTCATGTTAGGGTTAGGGTTAGCAAATCTAAATGGACAGTTGAGCCCAGCATGAGAAAAAGAGAAAAATGGAAAATTAGATGGAAGTGTTTGAGTCCACAAAACACTTTTGGAGTCTCAGGGGTAAACTTGAGCATTTGTGTTTATGCCACTTAATATGTCCACTTCAATACATTTCAAAGGCAAATATAGTACTTTTTTACTTCACCACTTTTATCTTGATGATGTTCTCCTTTACACTTGACATCTATTGCACTTCTGTCCGTCCTGGGAGAGGGATCCCTCACATGTGGCTCTCTCTGAGGTTTCTACATTCTTTTTACCCTGTTAAAAGGTTTTTTTAGTAGTTTTTCCTTACTCTTGTTGAGGGTTAAGGACAGAGGATGTCACACCATGTTAAAGCCCTATGAGACAAATTGTGATTCGTGAATATGGGCTATACAAATAAAATTTGATTGATTGATTGATTATTATAATTTTTTGTTACAATCAATAATTTTCATTCATTTTATATATAAACTAGAATGGCTCTCAGTAGAGTGCGAACCCCCACCAAGGCCCAACCGCCTCCTTAAATACAGTCAAGCTGCACGACATTGCACACACTCATAGATATAAATCCCTCAAATATGCCAGATTTTTTTCACCAAGATTCATGAATTATTCCAGAGGTTAGAATGTTGAAAACAAAAAGTTGAAGAAAGTAAAAAAATATGTCCTGGTTCTGCTCCCCTGATCCAGATCAGCACCAAGATTTACTGGGTTCTTACCTGACACATACCTGTACCACATTCATACGGGTAGAGGTAAATATATGATGAATGTGTAAAATTTGATAAACCATCATATTTGTTGTTAGATTATCTTGACCATCAGCGATAATTTTGTTGCAGCAGACAAAGTATTCTCATAATAATTGTGTTGCATTTTCACGTATTTGACCTTAATGAGGGAACCGTCGTCACACAAAAAGAATCACAGCAAAATAATTGCACCAAAATGTTCCAATCATTCATTCCTCTCAGACTCACTCATCCCACACACATCATCTCCGAGCGCTGACACATTTCCATCTTGGCACAGACATTTGCATGATTGCGCTCCTCAGACTCGACGCGGATCAATGCATGGCTCAATAAGGGATATAAATAGAAGAGACGATCGCCTTTCCACCGGGCGCTTGGAAATTCGCGGAGACACTGGAGGAGCAACAGGCGCTCGTAAATGAAGACATGGCGGCCCCCGCGTTTGGACGCTCTAGTGCTTTGGTGTAACAATGCTTTGCTCTTGAGAACAGAATAACAAGCCCACAGATGCAGACGCACACACACACAAACACACACACACACACACACACTGTCCACCTACACCATCTCTGTTCACTGTGAATCCGGCCTCTGCCATCAGTCATGAACTGAAGCTCGAGTGGGATGAGACCTCTCTGTCCTTGTGTGGGCAAACTTGCTCTGAAATAGTTGCAGCGCAGTTATAAAGGAAAGAAGAAGAATGAAAATGACAGAGGAGGACTCACTTTTTCCACTGGGAGGGATGAAGACACATTGACCTTCTCCCCAGAGCTTCCTTTAATGCGAAGTGTTCACGGCTGATTAAGAAGAGTTTCAGCAGTTTTAAACTAACTCACAGTCATTAGATATATGTACTGATTTATAACATTTCTGTTTGATCGGTCTCTCTGTACTGCATTTCCATATCAGCGCGTTTCCACGTGTGTTGACATGTTTGTTCAGCAGGTTACTTGAGCTGTCCAGGTCATTGAAACAATAAAATAAAACATCAAAGCAACATCTACAAAGAGTTAAATCAAATTTAACAAACAAGACTTTATCATTTCCGGACAACGTCTCACAGATACTTTGGTGTATACGCTATTTAGGATCTAATCTTGAGTTTTAGTGCAACAATAGAAAAAACTGACTGATCTCAATTATTTATTTTATGTCATATTAAAATAAAATGAATGAAGACTGTTCCGCAAGAAAAAAAATGACAACAGTTTTATTACATAACAATTTTTGTTATGTTTTACTAACCAAAGAAACAGAAAAGTGAGTTGTTGTTTTTTAGGTTTGGTGTTGTGCAGCTGGAGGTCAGATAATGATGCTACAAGCAAAAGTTCAGTCAGAAAGACTGCACAGTCCATGCTCTCTTTTCATCCAATCACAGCCTGGAACACTTTGCTTTGAGCCAATCCCCTGTAAACGGTCAATGTTTGAAAATGCCCTCCCTCCCTCGTGCCATTCAGCTGTTCACTTCAGTACCACCGAGTGACCCACCTCCACCTAATTCATAGGACTGTATCCATGGCCTTTTACACAGTCTCATTCCTCTGTTCACATTCAAATAAATTGTATTCTAATTGACGCATTCTCATTTGTTTCAATGGAGAAATTCTCACTTCTAACTTTGCGACTTTTATCCTATGGAAAAGGATAAATCATTTAGCTGGATTGGAAAAATGATGGCTGCATCTTGGGCAGGTTGACTTTCCAACAGAGGACTCTCAGTGACTTGACAGAAACAAAAACCATAAATTGAACCTTTCAGTCCGATCACAATTATATTTTTTCGCAAACAAATCAAATTCCCCCTATCCAGACACAAACAAGATGGAAAATCTATTTCATTTAACCAGGTGTGATGAAGAAAAACACTGAGACACACTGAATGACTCATCCAACCGTTTCTATATTTCCATACCATTCTTTTTAACTGCAAGGCCACATATTACAGCGTCCTTCAATGTAAAACATATTACTTTATACTCTGCCTATATTCATTTGTGTTTCATCTTTGTCTGTATTGATCCTGCTCTCATCCATTACTCTTTTCATATCTGGTCTTATCATAGAAACCAAGGATACTGATAATGCTTCCTGGTATTGTGAACTCCAGTTGCATGCTTCAACAGTAAAAGCCGGAGGGACTGAGGCGCTCGCTGCTAAAAGCCAGGGATGAGCATTTCATGAAGACGTTAAGGAAGATACAGTGAAGTGTGACCTACATTGCTCGAATAAAGCCACAGATATGGGTCTATTTTTATAGGTCTGGTGTAACAATAGTTCCTGTCGTGTGACGGTTGTAATAATGCCAATTATCATTTGACAATAGTGGACATGCTTATCTGTCAACAGAGGCGAGCTCCATAAACACTAAGTGGATGGAAAGAATCTGAGGGCAGGACTCATCAAGCGGTTAACTCGGCAGCTGTTAGGCGGTTTGTTTCTGAGGGGGACGCAGGCTGTCCGGCACTGTGGGCCCACTGATTACTGCTTTTACTCCACGGTGCTTTCCAGCAGTGGGCTGAGGCCTGAGCACACATGTGACCTATTGAACAGTGACTGGAAAGCTTTGCAAGTGGTGCTGTCAACACCAGGACATAAATAAAGCTAAAGATAGGGTGATGTGGCTTCAGCCCAGGTCTCTGCTCAGCCAAGGGCTTTTTATAGAAACTATCTGATTTATAAAAGGCTAAGGGGGACTATTTTTGAACCAGTGGGCTTGGGGGAGGGGGATCTTGGAAACTTGTGACGCTTCTGGGTGCATGACTGACCCCTCTGACTTGAACGTGTCCGTGGTGGTTGGTTGTGGGAGTTGCAGCAGATAGCAGATGCGGCGGGGATCAAACTGGCCAAAGGCCTGTGATGTTTTTGGAGACAATCCAGAGAGGCAGACAGATGATCACATGGGTCTATCCCAGTCAGACCCATTAAGTTATCGGATCACTCTGTAATGGTTCTGTCCGGGGATGGACTTTAAATAAGCTTTGATTCAGTCCAACTCATTTGAATTAAAGATATAATATGTAACACTTAATTATAATGTCTAAAAAACAACTAGACCTGTGTTGTATACTTTTTTGATGTATGTGCTTATAAAACGTTCTTAACATTTGTTTCCAACAGACTTTACATTTTGATTGCATCATATCTGCTTTAGCTGTGGCTTTTCCTGTTTAAACTTCTGGGATGAATGATGTATGACAGTGGACAAACACACTGCTAGCCAGTTAGCCAGTCGGCTGCTTGTTCCTTACACTGTTTGTATTGGTCACTTACTCTTGCATAACATGAGCAAAACTTTAATACATTACCTCATCCATGCACAAATTTTATTTGTATAGCCCATATTCACAAATCACAATTTGTCTCATAGAGCGTAACAAGGTGCTGCATCCTCTGTTCTTAACCCTCAACAAGAGTAAGGAAAAACCATATACTACATTTAAAATTAAAGGCATGATTTGTCCTTAATTTCAATAATAAGTACCTTATATACCACAGTGTATCAATCATAACTGTCTTAGGCTGTGGACTATTAGGGTTATTACTTAAAAGTCAGTTAGTAGACCACACTACATGTCTAATGAGACAGTCATTGCAGATAAATGGTGTTATTCTGGAACCCCTTAAAAACTGAGAAGATAGTGTTGTTACAGGATTGGGCAATAAAACAATATCAATAGTTATCGCAATATGATTTTCTTTAAAAGCAATATAACAAAAGTCCAATAAAAATCGATACAATTATTATACATTGTGCAAATACAGTGAGGACATATTACACATCATCGATCTACCACAACCCTCACTCAAGCAAAAATCTGTCCCTATACATTTTTAAGAAATAAAGATTGGACATTTTTGGTCATATTACCCAGTCCTACGTTCTCATACATGCGTGGATGCCACAGATAAAAATACTTAATGTGACTCCTTTGTTCTGCACCGTGGTTTGGTCTCCGGCAAATTACTGGCCATCCAATTATAACCCATGTTTATTATGATAATGGACTTCTGGGACCACTGGTTTAGATCAACTCCCCTCAACCTTGACTGAAATCGCTCCAAATGTAAATCTCTTGATTCTTACGCCTTCAGGACTCAGCGAGCCAAACGTCTCTGACACTCTGATTTTAAACAGACAAGAGTGAAGGAAACTAATAGGGTCTGACCGAGCTGTGATGCAGTGCTGACCGTGCGTTGCTATAGACATCCAGCACAAACAGAGGATCTTGGGTTGACTCAGAGGAGCTTAAAGAGTCCCTGAGTAAAGTCAAGACGACTTCCCTGAGGAGCGTGTAGGTGTCTGTTGCCCACTCATGGTTCAATGCTCTGTAACCAAGCTCCGATTTCAAGGGTCAGGATGTTACATGTCACACTGTGTCTCAATCAACTTTTACTGTAGGTAGACGGAGTAACTTAACCATGAGGCTAAAAATAAAACATCAAGGCCACGGGGAAGCTAACAGATATTTAGAGGAAAAATAGCCCATAGATCAACGTGTAAATAGTGTTTGAGTTGACGGCCAAGTGTAGGATTACGGATCGTGACCTCTCTCATGACGGTGAAGCACTGTTTTATTAAATTATCATAATAGACCACCAACAGTGAGCCCAAGGCCAAAGAGACAGAAACTCATCTCTTCTTCTGCTGTGATTTATAACCCACTCAGTGAGTCGAGGCCACCGCCTGACAACCTTAATATTATTTGCTGTATATAACCTGTAAAAGCTGTATATTGTCTAGCAAGTTGTTCTGGTTGTACCCGAGGCCCTGAACCTGGGTGAAGGCCAGACGTCCACATCCGGGAAAGACAGGTGGCGGGTGAGTGGACGGTTTGGCCGGAATAAGTTAGAGATCACATCGTGTTTGCCGAGCATCCACAGAAAATAGATAACGCTGCTAAATAAAGCGCCGTAATAAATACCCAACCGTCCACGTGTCCCCGTACGAGAAAGACACATCAGATATTTTTGCAGTACGGTTTTATTTTCTGACAGCGTGATGCCGATGGATCACTGGCTCATAGACAAGTAGGGGGGAGATATGAGCCGGCCAAGCGTTTGTGTTGTGTTACATGTGCTGTTTGTATCCATGGCAACTGCACATGGCCGTGTCCCCTGATTGCCAGATAGAGTCGCTGTCCTTGAAAATATGAAGCAACCTAAAGTGATTTAGGAGCGGAGCGTCCTGTTTTTTGGCCGTTACCGATGAAAGAAGAAGACGAGACTCTGCGTGGCGTCTTCAAAACTGTGAGATTAGAAGATTAAATAGAGTAATTTGGTAGAGAGTAAATGGTGACTGTGGTTTAGTGGCAAATGTGGTTTGAGCCTCCGCAGCTTCATGACTGTCAAATAAAGTCTTATGTATTGTGTAAGAATTAGATTAGATAATGTAGCTTCACTTAGAGAGGCTCTCAGCAGTTTAGGAGAGTCACAAGGCACATATTGGACGAGTCAAAGCACAGCAGAGGACAAGTTACTCTGACTTTTCATCTCTCGGGGCTCCAAAAACACAAAGTCCTACACTTCCCATAATGCAAATTGACAGAATTTTTAATGTCAATTCCTTTTTGTCTGGTAAACTCTTACTCCAGGCACCCAGCTGTGGTGGAATGTCAATGAGTACATTAACTAATGTGCTCTGCTAAGATACAGTTTATAGGTGTTTGTACTTTGCTTAAATATTTCTAGTTTATGCCACTTCATGCTTCAAATCTACCAAATATCAGAGGGAAATATCGTCCTTCCACTACATTCAACAGCTATCATTGCTATTTACTTTTCAGATTCAGTAATTAAATACAAAACCTATTGATTTGATCAAATACAGTGCAATAAAAATGTTAATCTTAATAGTATATGAAGCAACATTAAATTATCCTGTCACATACATATGATTAAACACTGTCCCTTTGTTAACCCGAATACTTTTACGTATAACGGAACGCTTTTGTAGTATCAACAATTTTATTCTGGGCTTTTACTTCAACCTGGAGAATTTTTACACCATGGGAAATTTTCTCGACCTTTGAAAAGCTCCACTTGAGCCAAAGAGCACATTTGTGAGATGGCTGATAGTTACTCCTCATGATCAATGGACTTTCACATAATTAGTGGAGTGCCCCTTTGAAGGAATACACATATATGTGCGTTTGATTGTAGAAAAAGATTACGCAAAAAAATACTACACAAATTCCCATAAAACTTGGTGGAAAAGTGTGGTATTGGTCAAGGAAGAACCCATCAAGTTTTGGTGATGACCCAGATCAGGAGACAGACCCAGAAAGATCAGGCATGTGAAATTTGAATTGCTTTATTCATGTAAATTCTTTAAGCTGCAGAAAGGGCCTGGAGTCTCCATGCAGTAACTCGTACATGTCTCTGTGGTGTCATCATTACTCACACCAAAGCCTGCATCATTCACCATATTCCCACAAAGAGATAACATGATATGTGTGGCCAACGACTTCCTCTGCTGCAGGTTTACATTTCAAAAGTCGCTCAGATGTTGCTGTGTCTGGAAAAATTACACTACAACAAGCAAGTAGATCTCCTGATGCTAAAAATACATGTGACTGACTCTATTTCTGAGGCCTGACTGTGATATCTGATTACATGGCACATCGATCGTGGCTGAGGATGATGTGCTATTCTCAGGTATTCTCAGTCTCAATTAAGCTCCGAGGATGCTATGTTGGAAGGATTATTTGGTACACTTTAAATATAATTCTTACACACACGCACATAAAAATACACAGACACGTACGCAGAAATCATTCCTTTCATAACCATCAGACGTTCGATGGAAATGAAACCAGACAGGGTGACACAACCTCTTGATGCAAATTACATTTACACCTTCCACAGTGGACAAGGCGGACGATCAGAGGCAATTGACAGTAAAAAGACAGTAAAAAGAAGAAGCTCGGATGTATGATGTGTTCTGCTGAAGTCTGCCATTATATATGAAATACGATCCATATATAACACGTGTGTATGTGGTTTAGTTTTACTGTATGACTAAATCCTAAAAGACATGGATTTAGTCATACAGTACAACTGTGTGTGATTCAAAAGAAAGTAGATGCCGCCACCTACAGGGTGACCCACAAGCTGCATGTATGGTGCACATGATTTAAATTAAAGTGAAAATATTATAGACCCAATTTCATAAAAGTGTAAAGTGCTTGAAGTGAGATTGAAAAAAAATCTTATTCTGTTTGGTGTACATGCAAACGTTTTTATTTGTGATTTATGCGTCTGTATTTTCTTTTTCACCTAAAACGATTGTGCTGATCTTTTGTTTCTCTAAATCTATTATTCATTACACTGATATGTTAAAGATTTAGATTTTTTAAAATATTTATTCGACCAATAAAAATAATAGCAGGCGGAATTATTCGTTTTCAAAATAAATCCTATTATTGTTAATACTGCTATTGATATATTGATGCTTAAATTGATCATTGTTCTTTCATTTGTCCCATTCAGAATCTCCTATGGGAGGAAATACCTCATTCAAAATGTTTGCCACAATGTACATTTATTAAAATATTAGTTTATCAATAAAATATCAAAACTCTGCAGAACTGAAGAGACAAATAAAACTTGTCAAATGAACATAGTATATTAATAATCGACTGTGATTCCTGTGCATGATTTTCTGAGTTTAAACATTGGCTCGAGGGAAAGTCCTTTCACAAAGAGGTTGTGGATACCAGGTACAAGGTTCAGGCAAAGAAGCTTAACGTGCTTGGAAGAGAAACTGCTTCATGCTCATGTATTCAAACACAGACAATACAAATAAATATGAGACAAATGTACAGTGTTGGATTATTGTCAAAATCTTAGAAAACCAAATGATTGACAGAAACACTTGTTTTTTAATAATGAAACTATTGAGACCACTTCAATATGTAGGTAAAACAGACTAAAACAAGATATATTTTTATATTATTTAATTCGGCAGCCATGGCAAGATTCTGAATGCATTACAAAAATATTCAAACCACCCATAAAATACATTGTTTCATGTTTTTTTTCCACATCAACAACATCAAACAATCACATCTGAGGCATCTTTATTCATGTGCGTGTTTTGTTGTATGGGAACAACATAAGTTTATCCCCTCCAAGCCTCTGTATTAGTAAAATCCAAGCCCATCTAAATAAGGAGCAGCTTTACACAAAGCTGCCATTAGTCACCCAAGAGAGACACCAGGGCCTCTGTCAGGCATTTACATACTGGACTGTGCATATATTGTTCTTGCAAATGCAGCTTGTGGGCTGAGCTGTTAAGAACAGTGTGCATCACCTCCTGTAGAGACATTAGACCAGGAGCTGGGACACTTCAGGCAGGACACTGTTTCACCTCAGAATGAAGATCACGAAAACAAAGAATTTGATTAAGAAAAACCAAAACCTGCGCTTGTTATTGCTGCTGGAGTTTAATAAATCCTCTATGGGCAATAATGTGTGAACGCAGGTTTTTGTTAAACCTGAAGACCAGTCTAAAAATAATAAATCTCCCTGCTGGGGGGGGTCTGAAGTCTCCTGAGCTCTAAAGGATCTGAGCCTTTCACGCCACCCAACCCTCCTCCTCCTCATGGTTAGAGCAAATGCAGCTCTAATCCAATCCCACCTCCAGTTGGCATTGCTGGACTGGAAGGGCTCTGGGGCCAGGAGGACTGTGAATCCACCAGCGATAGGCCGGATCAACAGGGGATCACTGTGGATCAGCAAGGAGGCCGAGGACGTGAATCTGCAGAGGGCACGGTGGTGAGAGACCAGCCTGCAAACAGCCCACTGTACTGCTGAATGAATTTACCTGTTGCATATAACTGCATGTTACATGATTATGTTGGTTGATGAATAGCACCTTGTTGCCTCAGCAACACTTGTCCTTGAACAGTTTACGGAGATAAAAAACACACCTTTGAATCTTCAGTATCGCTCATGATAACAATCACTAAACAGCACATAGCAGTAATCGTAGCCAAATAACACTACAATATTAGCTGACTGCTAATTTTATATTGCTAATGTGCCTTTATTTTTCCATGAACTCCTTCCATGCTTCTTACTCTGCATCTGAATGTGCTGGCAGTTGTGAGAATTGCTCCTTGAACTTATTCTGTACATATCAACTTCCTCCTCAGGACAAGCTACCATGAGGTAAAATACAATTACACTCAAATTAATGCATTCACTGTCATCTAGAAGAGCTTTTGTTTAGGTCACGTTAATTGGAGGAACGCACTTTCCTTCCTTGGAGAGGCTGGGGAGGCCTGAAGTTGTTTTCCATGCGTTTCCTCTGATCCTCTTCCTCTCCAGAGAACAGGAGCAATCGAAACTTGCCCATCTGCAGTGAGAGAGAGTAAAAAAATATATATATGTTCACAAGAAAAATAGTCATATCCAAACATCATACCCTCTTTGTGCTGCAGCATTTTTCTTTTAGCCCCTTGTTATGAAAAACAAATAATATCCTGTTACATAAGGGCTTTTCCCTATTGGGTCTCCATGCATGCATTTCTCAGTTGAATCCCTGAACCCATGCAGTTATCCATCCATCAGGATAATCAGCTGCAGGGGCTCAAAGGCTTCAGGACCTGGAGTCATGAGTTGCAGGGCCCGGTTGCGTGGCTTACACCTCACCCCCAGCTAAGCCACCGCCAGAGACCCTTCCTGACTACACCCGGCATCGCCATCAATACAACTTCTGTTTTCTCTGACTACAAAAAGACCCACAAAAGGGTGAGGGTCTAATCCGAACACTGGCAGCAGTCGCCACGGGTCCAGCTCAAGGGGAGACCAGGAGGGAATCTGCTGCAGACGTCCAGTTAAGTCAGCTTAACTTGTCAGCAACCTGGAGTTATCAGACCTAAACTTTCAGTTCAGTGCTTAGAGAGGTGCATTAAAAACATGTCAATCCCCCATGAATGATGAGCTGCTCCTTCTTGTGGCCTCTAAATATAGTGTCACACGTTGGTCAAACACTAAGAATTTTCTGAATCGCAGCGGTACACCCCACCATCCACGGCTAAACCCGCCGTTCCATCACTGATGCGGTGATGCTGAACTTTTAGTAAAAAAGGAGGCCATGGATCCTCACAGCCCAGTGGAGCACAGCCATTAACATTATGCAGGCCAGGAAACAGGAGTTTCACAATTGACTGATCAACTGCTGCATCAGCGCCTTAAGCTCCACTTAAAAAACATGCAATTCCTTTCTCCAAGTACCGAGTGCAGCCGTGGCATTAAGGTCAACAAAGTGATGTCAGACAAAACATCACACATGGGATTTGAGAAATCTGCGTGCAGATCACTGGAAATGTAAAAAACAAGCATTGTGCAGATCAAGAAATAGTCATTACATTTTATTTTAAGTAGCTTACGTGTTATTTCAGATACATCTTTTTGAACTAGATGAAAATCAGTAGAGCTCGTACGTCTGCCAAGGCCCAACAGTCAAGCTGCACCAAATTTCCCACGCACATAGAAAAATAGTCCCTTAATAAGCCCGATTTTTATTTATTTTTTAAATCAAGATCCATGAATTAATGTCTGGATAAATCAGTGTAAATTATGAAAATGACCCATCTCACAATGTTAAATCAAGTGGTAAAAAAATTCCTGGATCCGCACCAAACATTTATGAGTTCCTCCCTGACCCTAAACAAATCATTCCAAGTTTTACAGTATTCTGTCCTGGAGATTTGCGTAATCTTGCTTATAAACAAACAAATAAACAACAGTCATGGTGTATTCATCATGACCAAGGGAAGTTTGGTTTACACACTTCTGATGCGGTTATTGTCACAAGATCTATTTTCATTGATTAAACTAGAAAATCTACTGCTTTAAAACAATCATTGACTTTTCTCATTACTGGTTTGTGGCTAAGAAAGCTGGACTGTGGTCAATGCTGTGTTTGACTGACTGGGCCAAGTGGTTTCAAACAATGATCTCTACATGCAGGTTAAAAAAATATATATATATGCATTATGTTGTAGATTATTCCTCACAAAAATGTAAATATGCCACTACCAAAAAAGTGTTTGTCTTCGTTAGCCATCGTTAAAATGACTGATCTTCTTTATGACGCAGAAGATCACTATAATGTAAACCCTGACTACAGCACTGAAACAAAAATATTCCCAATGCTTCAAGATGTCTTAAAGTTTTAAACAATATGAAAAATGCCACATGTGGTAGAAATGCTGTGGTCAAAGGAGCGTGTCTGCAACATGCACCTGTTTATCTGACACGATGATTGGCTCCTTCAGGACGATCCAGGTGACGCTCTCGTGTAGAGGGGGCGTGGTCAGTGAGCCCAGGTAGGTCCAGTACTGGAGGCTGCTGGGTAAGAGGCACTTGGGGTTGAAACGTTTGAAATCTGTGACGCTGCCCTGTGATAGAAACACACCAGACAACAGAGTTTACATCAGTGCAACAAAGCTCAGAGCAGGTCATAAAAAAACACACACACACACACACACACACACCAAAAACATTACATGCAATAAAAACCAATAACAATCAATAGTACTCGCCTTAAATTTCACCATGTACAGAGCGTCTGTTATCGTGTGGAGCCACCTGTGGTCGTCACCTGTCTTTCATAACACACACACAATTTCTGAATTAGTCAGATATGAACTCCAAAAGATTGGGTCTGGACATTTTCCAGAAGTTTGCCTTTCGTGAAAGAGGAACACTGCAGAAGATTGTCCGAGTCAGACGAGTTCACAATTAAATGTGCGGAACATGAATAGAGCCTTCAGCAGGACATGAAAAACATAAATTTCGCTGCTGATATCAAATAAACACTGGCATCAGCTCCAGAATCTTGACATCTTCGTCGGCATCTTCTGCGTGCATGACACCTCTTTTTCATCCAGAGATATTTGTATTCTTTTTGCTCGCTCCGATATTTCTAGACATTTCCTGCTGTATTCTTACTCTAACTTTTTCCTGGGGAGGAAAAGTTCTGGAAAAAGTCAGGAAAAAAAACTGTCTCGGACAATTGTGTTCTCACACAGTCACTCGCAGCTTTGTGACAAAAATAACTCAACTTCTCTCACAACCTCTACACACAAATATGTAAATGGTGGTGGGGGGGGAAAAGGGAACATGAGATTAAATCCTGGGTTACAGTCTACAAACAACAACAAATGATTTTGCATTGGCTTCTGTTCAAGACTGCACGACTTAATGCAGAATGCAAAACTACTGTAATACAAAATGGAGAGGAAAGGGGGCACGGGGACAGAAAACCAGATTGCACTTAAGTAAGACATCTTACATCTAGGAAGATGCCGAGGACAGCGAGGCCGTCGGGAGCTGCTGCCGCCTCCCCAAACGTCTTGTACTTGACAGCGTTCCAGTGAACTAAATGAAGCTAGAGGGTGAAAAAGAGGAAAGACAGGAACAAAATAATAACAGGGTTTTTGTAGTTAAATAAATTAAATGTCATGCATGCTACTGTACATTATCGCCATCCCAGTGTGCTGATGATAACATCTGGAATTTCCCATATCCTGTTCTAAGCTATAGTATATAACGCATATCGTCTTTAAGTTGTGGTTTTTAAGTTTAGAAAGTTGGGATGAACAAGCTCAAATATCTATCGTTATATTTCATATATTGTTATTTTGACACTCATACAAAGTAAATGTACACCCAAATGCTGGGTATTCTTTTCAGCAATTAAGCAGTATTTTGACTTTATTCAAAGAAAAATACACAAACAAATATTCCTTACTACACACCTGAGATAAACTGGTTCAGTCTGTGTTTTGTTTATCAGACGATGACACACTGAAGTATTCTAGATCCCAAACACTGACCTCAGAAGCGTAGCTATTTCCTGCAACAGTGTGCTCAGAGCCGTGGCAGCCCTTTCCGCCCCAGTGGAAATGAAACTGTTTCAGTCTGTAGGGGTTGTCGAGAGGGCCCCCCTGGATCACTGCAGAGGAGGGGAGGAGGAGATGTAAAACCAAAAAGAGGAGAATATTTTGGCTCATGCATTCACCGCCCTGTGGGTGTTATGATACACAGGGCAGCGAGTGTGCAACACCCAAAATACTTTTATTAAATTTTTCTCTGTGAGCTGATGCCTGAGCACCTGCGTCACCAACAAATCTGTTGGAGAAGCCCTGAAGATCAGGTTCTGGTTCGAGATGCAAAAAGCCAACAATCTGCCATGAAGCCAAGATAAAGATGCAGTTAACTTTCTATTCCAGGTCCACTGGAGAACACAGTAAAATCCAGCCCATTGTCATTAAGTGAGTACAGACTGTTTTCTGAGCCTGTGATCTGCACTGCTGCCTGGGTACAGTCCTCTACTCCAGTCTACTCTGATTGATATTCATTGTGATGCTGCTGACATCTTTCTGACAAACAGGCCACATCAGTCCAGGTCAGATTAAATGGGCAGAAATGGCACCAAGCAAAGCACTCATCTTATTCATGGCACAGATGTAGGACAACAATGTGATCTTTTTGGGGAAATAATTAATAGAAAACATGGTAGCATATATCAAGAATGCTATATTTAGACATGCTATACTTTTGAATGTCAATAAGGTGATTAATAGAAAGCCACTTCTGTACTTTCATTTCAATGATGACTTATTTATTTATAACCTAGTTCTAAATTAAGTATTTTAATTATCTCACATTATGTTTTTACACTAATTTCTCTGTAGTCCCCTCATCTGTTTTGATTTGGGCTCTAATGCTGTGTGATCTTCAAATTGCTTCAATTCTTCATTTTAACCTAAAGCACCTTGTAGCTGTGTATTGAAAGATTCCATATAAATAAACTATTTATCAATATTGTTATTCATTCAAAGCCAAACTATCGATATATCATAACATTTTAATATATATATTTTAATATTGTTAAACGTTTAAAAATCTGTCTCCTTTGTTTTACTCCGCCCTGCTCTTCTTAACAAAACAGTGACACAGAACACCGGCATCTGGGAATATAACCACGAGTATTCCCAGACCCAGCCACACACACACTGAAAACTGACAACAGCAGGTTCAGGGGAATTGTGCACTCACTGTGAACTATGGAAGAAAAACACTGATGAAGTGCATTGGTTTCACCACAGGTCTCCTCGTTAATTAATAGTTTTTCACCGATAGCTACTTGCCTGCTCTAAGGAAACTGTCTGAGCCAAACTGCCCCGCGTCTCTGAGCTGATCATTCATGGTAATGATGGGGTGGTAAACATGGATCCACCCAGTGATAAAAACAAAATAGGGTCATAATAACCATTGAGATCACCGAAGGTTATTATCCTCTTGTCCTGCAGACAGATGCTCATACACTTAACTGCTGGATGCACTTTTCCTGCAGCATAATCACAGGTTTATTTGCAGCCTCTGATTATGGGCAGTTATGCACATGATTTGCACTTTCTGGAAAATTAAGGTGATTTCACCTTTCTTGTCATACGTTGGTTCTTGTTCACAGACTTACAGTGCAATGTGGCCAACAGCAAATACCAGAACCATGATCATCAATGAACACCGAGCTGGGTTGATAATTGCATGGCAGTAAATATGTTTAATATAGTTATAATCATAGGTCATGTAGCATCAATGGACATAGTCACTGCTAATACAGCTCCGAGGCTCAGGGACATCCTGCCTGAGGAAATACGACGGACTGAGTCAGTAGCTTCCTTTAAATCAAAGCTTTATTGTACTGCAATGACCTGATTTGACCCAATTCTACATTTCTGTAACACATTTAGTGTTTTTATTCTTTTATGACTGTTTGTAAAAAAAAAAGAAATTGTAGTATTTTTACTGGTGTTTTTATTTGTTAACTTTAATGTATTTTCACTTGTAGGTTTTATTTTCAAGGCACTATGTAACTTTGTTTTGAGAAGTGCTACATACATAAATATATTATAGTTCCTTACCTGAACGGTCGTCCGAGTCGTCGAACTCCACAACCACAGAGTGTCCGTTATTGGAGATGCTGGTGGAGGTACACTGATCATAGTTGAGGACGATCAGGCCCAGACTGGGGTCATGTGAAGCCTGCTGGGGTACGATGTCGATGGGAGACTGCCGGTTGCCCTGGGCCACAGGGTAGTTGTTGTGCCATACAGAGGGACCTAGTCATATAACCCAGTGAGCAATAAAGACAACATTTTTTAGACTTTGATATACCCACTTCTGTCCTTGTGCCTCGTGATAGCGCAAACAAAACAAAAAAACAGATCTCACTGCAGGGAAAGTTCTTTCAATAGTTTAAAGCTTTAGTTTTGTTAAATATAATAAATAACATTTATTTATATATTTAAAAGCATGTCTTTCTTCTGAGGCAACAATCAGGTTAATTTAAAAAGGATTAAATATAAAAAAATGAATCAGTGAGAAGAGCATCTTGTTTCTTGATCACAATGAACAATGGAACAAAGCACTTTATTTATTATTTACCATTTCTGGGAGGTTCCTCCCTTTTCTCTCAAGCAGCCTTGATTCTTTATGGCATGCATTACACAACGTGTTGCCATAATCACGTTAACTGAGGCGTCTGACCTGCATCTGGGAGGATTCACGCATTGCTCAGCTGATTGGCTGATTGAAAAATTGAATGGAGTGAAAAAGCAGGTGCACTGTGGCTCCTGATAAAACAGCTCAGTGAGGAAACTGATACAAAGCCATGTTTTCTCTCTGAGGGACAAATCAGGGCAAAAGCCAGGTTGAGGTTACAGCGGTCATCCCTTTAAGCTCGGGGCTAATCTCGCATTAACAGCCATTTTAACATCTAGGTTACTCCTCTGTATAAAACACGCAACGCAATAAAACCCCTCCAGCAAAACCAAGGGACAGCAAGAATCCATTGTGCAGCCTATACACAGAGAGGATGCATGCCTGGAGCTGCAGGATGCACGTGTGAGATCTTACCGTCCTCCTTTCCATATCCCCAGTGGTTCCCTGTCATTGTCCCTGTTTGTGGAGACAAGTGTGACCGAGCTGACCGTCGCTGCTTGACTCGTGCACTCTGCTGCGCACTCGGAGGACGGACACGAGCATCAGCCGGTGGAGCTGTTGATGAAGTTTATGTAGTGAGCAAAGGGGAAGGGCAATTATCCCCGTGTTGACACGCCCCCTACACAGACACACACACCCACACGCACGCACACACACACACACACACACACACACACACACACACACACACACACACACACACACACACACACACGAGACATGCACGTCTCTCTACAGTTGTGAGGACACTCATTGACATAATGCATTTCCTGGCCCCTAACCTTAAAGGTCCAGTGTGTAAGATTTAGGTGAAATGGATATATTGGCAGAAATTGAATATAAAATAATCCTATTGATGTTTTCAATGTTGTTGTTTTTTTTTAAATTGCACAAATTGTTGTTTTCTTTACCCTAGAATGGGCCTCTATATTTAAATACTTTACATGTACATCTGGAGTGGGTTCTCTCTACGGAGGCCACCATGTTTTTTTACAGGAGCCTAGACTGGACAAACTCAACATCTTTTGAGTTTTTATGATAACTGAAGGCTACCACGGGTTATCTTTCATGTTTGGAAGGGGAGGGTGAGGTGAGGGGTGTTCAGCTGCAGCATGCAATTTCACCACTAGATGTCAATAAATTCTAAACACTGAACTTTTAACCATCACAACTAAATGCCTAACCATAACAGCAACACTGCACCGTGGTCTACTCACGTGAGCAGCTCCCAAAGCACAAAGATCCCTGGGGAGCGGAGAGTTAGGAGACAAGGATCACAAGCAGCAAGGATGGTGAGAAAATATGAGGATAGAGATAAGATGGAGATTCAAGTCCCGTCTCCCTTTAGTCGTCATGGGGAATGACTCAACAACAAGATGGACGAACAATATCTGTAGTTTTCAGCCGCCATCGTAGTTACTGTCACCTCCCCCAGTCTGTCCCCCACCACGCCCCAAACTACCCTGAAAATCAAGACCAGCCAGGTGAGATGACAGCTCACCAAAACCAGGATGAATAAGACTAGAGGTCCGGACAACATCGACCCCAAGGTCTTCAAGGTGTGTGTGGAGCATCTATACAACCTCTCGCTGAGGCTGCCCAAGATCTGGAAGACATCCTGCATCGTCCCTGTGCCCAAGAAGGAGCGTCCCAGTGCTGCAAACGACTTCGGACCTGTGTTTTTAATGTCACATGTCATGAAAACCTTTAAGAGGATCGTTCCACAGCACCTCGGGCCCAAAGAATGGTCAAATTGCACATGAACACAACTCTGATCCCATCTCTATATTGCCTTTTTTTTTTTATTAGCCTTTGTATATATATAGAATTATCCCTACTTTTGTATATATTTCTATATTTACTCATATTTTTAGTCTTACTATATTTTCTACTTGAGCTGTTACTTTCTTTATTATCATCGACCTTCAGAGCCGGAGAGCCCCTGTTTCTCCACCATTTTAGACCTACGCATGCACGAGTTCCAAACCCACTAAGAGAAGTAAACTGAACATCTAGTATTCATTCTAACATCATCAAGGCAGACTATTAATTCCAGCACTCTATGATAGACAAATAAATATACTGGTGGCATAGTGAACAGCTTTAAGTAGCACTCTATATCTCCAGTCACATTTCCATGGCTGTGCCCAAACGAAGGTCAACAAAAGCTCTTCAAGTTTATGTTTCCTTGAAAAAACTCACAAAATCTGTATAAAGTCTGTAGAGATATAGATATAGATATCAGTGTCTGTATATTTGTATTTGCATGTGTGCAGGCATACAGCTGTTTTCGATGAATGTTTATTATGTAGGGTTATGGCTGTGTTAACTTAGTAAATGTTTATATTAATAAAGAAATCTATATCCACAAACATTTTATAGAAGAGAAGAAAATTTGATATATATATATATATATAATTTTCTTCTCTTCTATAAAATCTCACTTTCTTCTGCTGCTGTGTCATTTGTGAATTTCCTCTATGGAGGATAAATAAAGGTACATCTTATCTTATCTTATCTTATCCTAAATACATCAACATATGCAAGAAATTAATTTGTTTATCGTTTTATTTGGTGCGATACTATCATTGTGAGGACATTATTATTTTTTATGATGTTTTGTAATCAATTTGTAAATCCCTCCATTAACCATGACAGTCCTCACAGAAGGTGAAGAAGGTAAAGTCAGCACAGTTGCTGGGGGATGTTGGCGACGCTGACTTCTTCCACCTCCTTCACAGCCCAAAAAGCGGCGGACTCTCTTCCAGAATGAAGCCTTCTTTGGTTTCTCTGTCTTCTCAGGCAGCCCCGTCTCCTTGGGATTGGGATCAGGGAGAACATTGGAGAGAGACTCGCCCTCAGTGAGCTCAGTGCTGGAAACATCAGGTATATATCTTTGGAAGACCTCATCATAAGTAGCGCTGAGCTTCTCCGGCTTTTCTAGGAAAACATTCTTCTTCTTCTTCTCCTCCTGGAGCTCGGTGTTCAACTTCTCCTGGTTGTTTGCATGACTATGGCAGACCTCGTGATGAGAAGCTTTGAGATGCTTCAGCTCTTCTTGGAGAACGATGTTCTTCTTCTTCTCCTCCTCGAGCTCGGTGTTCAACTTCCCCTGGTTGGTTGTGTGACTTTGGCAGACCTCGTGATGAGAAGCTTTGAGCTTCTTCAGCTCTTCTTGGAGAACGATGTTCTTCTTCTTCTCCTCCTCGAGCTCGGTGTTCAACTTCCCCTGGTTGGTTGTGTGACTTTGGCAGACCTCGTGATGAGAAGCTTTGAGCTTCTTCAGCTCTTCCTGAAGAACGTTCTTCTTCTTGTTCTCCTCCTGGAGCTCGGTGTTGAACTTCTCCTGATTGGTTGCATTACTTTGGTAGAATTCATCAAAGGAAGCTATGAGTTTCTCCATCTCTTCTTGGAGAAGCTTGTTTTTATCCTTCTCCAGCTGAACCTCATTGTTAAACTTCTCCTGGTTGATGATGTGTGCCACCTTCAGCTCCTCGTAATCTATCTGGAGGTCTTTTTTCTTCTTCCTCTTGATGGTGTTGTTTACCTGAGAGGCGATCTTTGTGGCGCTGAGGGCTTCTGCATTGCTGTACTTTTGTAACATCTCCAGCTCTTGCTTTGTTTCCTTTCCTCTGTTAATGAACATTTCCTTTAGCTTTTTCTGTCGAACCAGCTCTTGTTTTTGCTCCTCCAACTCTTGGCCCAGTTGGATCCTCCAGTGGTACTCTTTACTAAGGTTGTCCCTCTCCTTGGCCAGCAGGTCTATGAGGTTGCTTATTTGTTGAGACATACAAATAGAGTTCTGCTGAATCGAACCTGGGGTTTGACTAGTCCCCACGTTTAGGGGAAAAAAACCTTCCATCACTGGTTTAATCTATTTAGTTTGAAATAGAAAGTTACAATTATTCTGAACAGATTTCTGCGTCAGTAGAAGTTTTCCCTCTCTCACAGTGGGGTGTCACTTTCTGAAATCGATGTCCTATTATCCTTTGCACGGATGGTATATCCCCTTCCTCTTATTGTTGCTATGTATTAGAGACCTAGAGACCTAATGATAAAAGGTATTCAAGGAACCTTGAATACCGAAAAGAGCATGAGCCTTTGATATAGAACATTGAACATGTCTTTAATCTTTAACATTAAACGTGTCTTTGATTTTAAACAGTCCTTTTCTTTTAAATGTATTTTTGGGGCTTTTTATAACCTTTATTTATTTATTTTTTATAGGACAGAGGCTTAGTTGTGAAAGGGGGACAGAGAGAGAGTGGGGGAGGACATGCATAAATGGCCGCGGGTCAGAATCTAACCCGGGGCGTCTGCGGGTTGAAGGCTTTCCTCTTTGGGGCAGCAGCTCTACCAGTTAGGCTATACGCCGCCCCAAACAGTCCACTTCTTCCGGAACATTCCATTTATTCCTTGATTTCTTTATTTTTGCATGTTTACTTTCAATATATTTCATAGTCATATTTCATCACAAAATGCAAAAATCTAGATTAATAATCATGGATTCCACCAGTCCCCTAAATGTATTATTATTCTCATCAAGATCCATGAATTATTCTCTGTGAAATCAGTGAAAATGTAAAAGAAATCTTTTGTCTCACATTGTTTAAGACAGTGAAATAAAACTGTGAATCCACAATTACTGCTGGTTGGAAAAGTCTAAACTTCCATAATCTGAATTTAAAGTCTTAAATAAGTTAAAATATTACATACAAAGTATTAATTATGTTTAGCTATGTCTGAATTATTTTAATGTTCATAAATATATTTGCCAATATATTGGTATTGGATTTTTTACTCCCCACTATCAACATTGGCATCTGCACCACAAGTCCACATAGGACGGGCTCTCAGGTTTTAGTTTTTGCAGATAGGACGGAGCAGGTAAATGAGTCGGTTCGGGCCCAAACCTAAACCTAAATCCAACCCTAACCTTAAAACCAATTCTTAACCTTCAAACAGTCCTTTGAATTTGTGAGGAACAGCCAAAATGTCCTCACAATGATGGTATCGGACCAAAATTTGGCCTCAAAACTATAGATAGACATGCACACGTTTATCATAATGATGAATCTGACCCGGGACAAACAAGATCACTTGAAGTTTCCACAGTGGAGGAGGCAGAGCGAGATATGACGGAGCGACACGGCTCCGTCATATCTCTGTTTTTCAAATAATCTGTTTTCTCTCTATTCTTTTGACAATAATTCATTGACAGAAAAACCCGTCAATGATATAAATTTCTTTAATTTATCATCTAGGGTAGCAGGGCTTCATCTGATTGGCCAAATATATTGACACGCAGAGTGTGAATGCGTGGCGCATCGAACACCATTTATCACAGTTTTTGCCGCCATTTGCGATATGTCTATCGCCCATGTTGATATCGCGATGATGATAGATTTTTTATCGTGCAGCCCAAACAAAAACATTATCCCTAACATTAACTATGACCATTTCATGGCTATAACATATAACCTTAACCTAACCACAATTCACATCTCACCACTAACCTTATCCAGGAGGTCAGAAATCATGTCTTGCCTCTTTTGGTCCCCATGAGGTCCACTGGTCCTGACAAGATTAGTGTTTATGCTGGAAAAGGTCTTGAATAGGAAACAACAACCAACACACAAACAAGCACACGTACACACACACACACCATCTGCTGGGGGTTTTAAAGATAATATTTACTCCAGTGTTACTATATAGGACACATTTAAAAAAATAATTAGAGACATGATAGAGTCACACAACTAGTTTTCTATTTTGAAATTATATAGAATGATTCTCGATCACTGTTATATTTGTAAACAACACACATACACATGTGATAGTCCCATAAACAAACAAATAAACACCTGAGACCTTATTGGCTGTTATACTTTAAAAGTATGACATTTCGATTTTAGATTTTTCTCTTTATCTCTTATTGTCCCATATTACATTTAAGCTATTTTATTTGTACTGTCTATACGTTTCAATATTTTTGTTTCAGTGTATATTATGTAAATATTATGTTACATTAAAAATATTATGCAGACACTATTATTTATTGTTTTTATTTTAAAATTGTATATTTGTAATCTACAAAGTGGACTATGCACAATTATCAAATAAATGTAGCCCTAGTTGGGTAAAAACAGCAGCATTTGCCTCAATTGTAGTTGATGTGAAGTTATGTGGAAATAATTAGGCAGAGTGTAAATCTGTACTTAAGTGTAGTTTTGTAGAGGGAGCATCTAGTGTTTTTTTTTATTCACAACAATATAAATCATAATATATCAGTTTATCATCTTCTGTTCTTATTTCGGTGAGAATTCGTGTAGAAAGTGCGAGTCTTGATTTCCGTGCCGGACCTTTTTGTGTCGAATCTGCTATTGGGGAAGTTAAAATGCGTCCATAGAGCTCAGTCGTAAAGAAACCATGGCAGCAACACAAGCCTCCAAAGAGCAGAAATACGACAGACAGCTGAGGTACGTTTTAAACAACACCACAGCTCTCTTAAGGTACTCCCTAGCACCAAATAGTTGGGGTAGGGTGTACATCATCACCGGACGTCCTCCTGGGGACACCGCATTTCTGCATGGGCGAATTCTGTGAGTGTTCCAGAGGTGAACAGCATCCTGCAGTTCTCTCTAAATATAAGGGGAAAGAGTGGGGAAGTGAGAAAATTAGTTAACGTGGCTAACTAACTGCAGGCAACATAAATTGTTATTGTCCACAATAGAGCAGGGGGTTTCACAACATTTTCATTGCATATACCCTGAAAAGGGTGCATGTTAATCCTCTTCGAAAATAATTAGTCTTCATATGTGAAGATATTTTTTAAGGGTTTTGGTATTCTGAGTGTGTTTATTTTGTCCTCTTCTTTATTAAGAGTGTTGTCTGTTTTGTCATTACCTTGTGTTTCTTGACTTCCTTGTGTTTATGTTTGTCTGAGTTGTTTCGGTGTCCCTGTGTTCTGTTTCCCGTTTTATTTTGTAGTCTCTGTTCATAGTGTGTTTTCTCTCTTCACTTCCTGTTTTATTTTGTTGTCTGGGTTCGTGTGTCTAGTGTCTCGTTTTATTTCCTGTCTGTGATTGTCTGCACCAGTCCTCATGTGTTTCACCTGTGTCCAATTGCCCCTGCCTTCCCTGTGTGTGGATATAAGTCTCTGTGCTCCCCTTTGTCCTGGTCGGATCGTTGTCTATCGTCATTATGTCCTGTCCTGATCTCCCGTGTTTCTGTATCCCGTGTCTCCTGAGCTCCCGTCCTCTTCTCCTGTGTAAGCCTCCTGTGTTTTCTCCCGTGTGCTTTTGTTTTTGCAGTTTTGATTTTTGAGATTCCTGCGTTTGTTATTTTTCTGTTCAAGACTTTTCATTAAAAAGACTCTTTAGTTCAAACTCTGCATCCTGGGTCCATCTGCCTCACCAAACCCTGACAAATTTGGCCTCTCAAATTGTGAGATGGCTACGTTTTTGTCTGCCCATTGTTTTGCATTGGCCTGTGCCCACGTCACGTGACTCAAGTTCCCGTCTACGAAAACATGGCGGACATTCCTTATATTTTCAGATAAAAATGTCATTTTATAATATAGTTTGGGCATTAAAATACATTCTGACACCATTTATGCTCTTTGCTTCCACAATCTTCAACCAGTTCATGCTTACGATCTATATTGTATTAGTTATCACGAATATCTTTTCAGATCTCGCCAGAAAATCGTAGAAAGGTAACGTTTTTATCGTTGCTATGGTGGTTGCTGTGAACGCCGCCATGCCGTAAACCACGTCGTAGCGTGCTGTTGAATCGTCGTCCGTGCGTTTTCGTTCAGTGAGCGTGAATGTTATTCACGTTATT